>NW_023998564.1:1988806-1990246 GCF_014805625.2 Glossina fuscipes
GAGAGAGAGAGAGAGAGAGAGAGAGAGAGAGAGAGAGAGAGAGAGAGTGTAAATGGTGTTAGTGTATATCCTTCTGTGGCGAGTATAAAAGTTATAAATATATCGCCTACGGCAAAGTGATTGCTAAGAAATTGTATAAATGTCGATACCAAAAATTTTAGCAACACGTCACATTGCGTACGACTTCAAAAGCACACTCACACTATCGTATTGAAACGTGAACGCAATAACAGCAAACAGCATTGATTGTAATAGCTGTGTAACTTTAGCAAAAAGTAACACAAAAAAAAAGAGGAGAAAAAGAAAAGTGCAGAAGAAGGAACTATTGGCAATGCCCCGAAACCAATCATAAAAATTCAAAACCCATTCTTTTGCTATTGATGCGGAAATTGCTAAAGCCAAGAAAATGCAATTTTTTACCGTTCTCTTCACATACAAACTTTCACGTTCAATGATAAGCGCTACATTATGAGGAAAAAAATCAAAACTGACGCCATTGTGCATGCTGTACTTTGTATGCTTTATGTTTTTTTTTCGGTTTTCTTTTTGATTTGGGATTGGGAAGGGAGGAACTGGCACGTTTATATGTACACGTGCATAAACAAATGCGTATGGTAGTGACATCACAATGTGTGAAAGTGGCAGAAATGAATTACGTTTACAAGATGTAGAAGTTAAGTTTTCAACTATGTTGAATGCTTTCATTGAGGTTGTTGCGCTTTTATCGTACACATGTAAATATATGTGGGCTTCAGTTTTGTTTCTTTAAATGACTGCTTATATGACAATACATGATATATAGAAGGGAATGCATAGAAAATCTGAAGTACATGCGTTTTTGTAGTTGTAGTGACAGCGACAGCGATGGTTTTTGGTATGTCAATTTGTAGGAATAATTCAAATTCAAGGAATATCTGTAGTGCTATAGAAACAAATATGCATATGTCCTAGTTTTCATATCATATTCATGCAATGTGCTTGTTAAAAAAATATCACGAAATTTATCGATACAAACATTTTTGAATTTCGATGTTAATTGTGTTATAGCTAGGTTTTACGATCTCTGTGTTTACCTTTTTCCATCTTAGAATAGTCATTATTTATCTTTTTTTTTAATTTAAACTTATATCTTTGCAATTAATAGCAACTTTCAAAATACTGTAACATTACAGTATGTCTGGTTGAATTGATGCAAGTTTACTCAGCCGTGTTCCGAAGTTTTCTATTCGTTAAAATCGCTTTCACAATTTTAAAACTTTACAGTTCAGCTCAGATTCTCTCTATCTGCGTTTTCTTTAGTTTAAATCTTGAAGTTTTTCCGATCTAAAATTTTGCCTGTAATTAATGGGACAACATTTTCGTTTCATCTTTTTTCCTTTCTTCTCTTTACTTCTCTTTTCTTTTCTTTTCTTTTCTTTTCTTTTCTTTTCTTTTCTTTTC
>NW_023998564.1:1990256-2154826 GCF_014805625.2 Glossina fuscipes
CTTTTCTTTTCTTTTCTTTTCTTTTCTTTTCTTTTCTTTTCTTTTCTCTTCTCTTCTCTTCTCTTGTTTTCTTTTCTTTTCTTTCCTTTTCTTTTCTTTTGCTTTCTCTTCTTTCCCTTTCTTTCCTTGTTTTTCGTTGCTTTTCTTTCCAATTTGCTTTCCTTTGCTCCCTTCTTCTTTCCTTTCCTTCCCTTCCGCAAAAAAAGCTTGCAAAGGGAAGAATTATAATCTTCGCAACTTGTCGTATGGTGTTCAAGTGAACATATGTATGCTGTTCACTTGAACAGTATACTTTTCTGGTCGTACAGTATACTTGAACCCTCCGTCTAGCTGTCCTCATATAAGAATGAAATTACGCTCATGTGACTTTCAGCATATAATTTTAATCCGAAAATGTCTTCAAATTACAGCTGATTACTATTATGAATTGTTTACATAAGTAAATAGAAAATTCTTAATTATAATAATATGCTGAAGAAGATCAAGTGATTGTTTGATGAATATAATGAAATCTTGCATTATAAATAACTTGTGTTTTCCGATAGCTATTGTCAGTTAAATGTATTTTAAGTTATTTTTCTTTATTGTTTACGTTTCTTATTATCTAGTACTAAATCAATCCATAAGCGTTCGAGTCGGCAAGCTCGTAAAGGAGGCCACTCAGACCTGACCCGATAGGAAATGGCCACTTTTAACTAACTGACCAAGAAGTCCACACTACGCCGACGTAGAATTCCGTAAGAAATATTGTTAACAGTACAGAAACTGTTAAGTAATTCTCTTAAATGAAATGCGATTCTGCTTATACTTTATAATTATTCAAACTAAAGTATTTTTAAGCATTTTCTTATTAAGAATGTTGAGAGGAATTTTTTCTTTAATTTTTCTTTTTTATAAATTGAACATATTTACCAAACAAAACGTTTTCGCCCTCAAAATTTGTTTGTTTTCTCTCAACAAACTTGCACTTGTTGTTTTTGTCAAAGAACAAGCAAAAAACAATAAAAATATCATAAATATGAAACTAAAAGCTATTCAAGTGTGTAATGCATATTTTGTGCAAATTTCAAAAGCCAGTCAGTTGCGAGTCACTGACTTTTGTATCATATTTTTGACAAATTTTTGATATGCACAGTTACTTCTTTTTTTTTGGAAAATATGAAGGCATAAATGCGAAAGAAAAGGAAAATTTAAAAAAATCAATTCACTTGCGTCATAAGTAGTTCTCTTATTTTATGTTTTGTTTTAGTTAGCTTGACGGTACTATGTAGAACCGTAACATGGCGTTCGCCGTGATGAGGCTGATTATGGTGATGATCATGACTATTTTTATTATTGCTGTAATCATAATAGTGCTTATAAAGTCTGAAAACTTACAAGCTTACGGACTTAAATACCTATCGAGATATATATATATGTATTTAAACCTATAAAAATATATATTTTCTAAAGACTTCTTTGGCTATTTTGCAATTTTTCATTTGTTTTCCTTCTCAATTTTTTGTGAGGTGCGTTCAGTGGTAATAAACAAAATTGTTTGGCCGACTGCCAAATATTTCAAGTAGCGCAGTCTCCGCACGACAACGAGAACAGTAGCAAACAACAATCGTCGAGATTGTGATTATGCACAAAGTAAGTAAAAATATTACAGAGAAGAAAACCTAACACATATAGATGTCTTGTATGATATGTAGGTTCGTTTGTATATTTGCAGAAGCCAGTTATTTGCAATAATGTTCATATCCTGTACTATCTGGTTAATCTATGAAATTTTCAGACAAGCCCCTAAGATGAGTTACGAAATAAACCGTCAATCGAAAGACAAAAGGAAGAATATCATAATCAGTGACGTTTTAAGTAAGAAAAGGTCGTCGAAAAAAAAAAACGATAACAAAATATTTTTTATGAGAAATAAACATAAAAATAAGAAAAAATTTGACTTCAGTTTAATACTTTATTATACTACTTAGCAAAACCAATTCTTACTATATACATTTACACGTTCATGAAGAATGAAGTATGTATATATATGTTTAAATGCGTGTAAGTGTATGTACATATCTACATCATACATCATATACAAACTGCAATACATATACATAGTTGTAAGTAGTCTGGCCATTTAGCTTTGACGGATGATCTTTTTATGCAATAATAACTTTGATAACAATGCTGTTAGTGCTGATGATTATGTTATGTTCTACTAGTTTTCGAGTATTGTTGTCAGAGAAAGGAAAATAATGGAAAAACAATTTCCTGACTATGTTGTTACAATCTTTCTTTTAGTGTTTACTTTTCTTTGCTTTTTTATTTTCATTGTGCCCTATAACACTTTTGGTAGAATGGTATGTTAAGATTGTGCTGACGTACGTAATAACTAGGAAAGCTTAAGATAGATCCATGTTTTTATACCGATCGATTCAAAACTATTTTCTAGACCGATATAAGCCCTTCTGTCCGTTCGTCTGTCTGTCTGTCCATCTGATGTCTTCTGCTCATTTCGCAATTTTTGCGATGTTTAATAATATTTCGTCTTATATATTATTATTTATCATTATTAATACTATTTCGATTTTCTAAATTAGTATAAAAAATTCGGTTCCGCTGGCCAACTTTTCGAACCATTGTGAAAGTTGGTTCTTAATAGTAAATGGACAAAGAAATCATCTCTACCGGGCTCGGACCACGTGGGTCTATTTCGTGAACACCACAACATATAAGAATTCTAAGGAAATGTAGACTTCTATATGCCAAAAAACCTAAGTGTTAAGATTTCCGGATGAAAATCTGTTCATGATAGCAGTTTGACACAAAACTTAAGTGGACTGTATTTGAAATACATGGGCTTTTATCTTAGACCCCACTTCCTATAAGATTTCTCATGAATATACCAACCCCTCAGAAAAAAATTTAATTTTTATTATTTTATGATGATAGTTGATCCTTAGCAGCAATTTAGCCCATAACGCTCTTTGGATAACACACGTTTACTTGTTAGATCCTTTTATATAAAGAAGTTATCACGAAAAAGAGGCGTTTATAGGTAAAGAAAGTCCCATTTCTTCCTTTATGACAGAAAATGAAAAATAATGAAAATGTTACCAAGCGAAGTATGTTCGTTAAATTTCGATTACGTCATGCAATGTTTCGCGCACATTCCAATATGCAGGCTTTCATAAAGAGTACGCCTTTGTATGAAAATAATGTGTAATTTTTGCTGTATTACTACCAAAACGGGTGGATAACTGTATTAGGCGAAATGGTGTAGGGATTAGATACCGGGCGGTCTTGCCCGACTATAATTTTCTTATTTTCTTTTATATAAGGTTTTTGTTTTTGCAGTCTTTCTGCAGGTTTGCCCTTCAACTTCAACTATTTGAAAAATTACTTTACTTAAGGAACCACAACAGAATGTGTTGACATTTTGAGTGTTTCGTAAAAAAATCTGCAAACGCATATGCACAAGTTGATATACCGATATCCACAGTTTTCAAGAATATTTGGACCGAAACCATGAGTTTCATTTTTTTTGTTGACAAAACGTTTAAAACATGGTATTCCATTAATAAAGTTGCGTGTCTTTAATAGAAAAACAAAACAAAAAAAATCCGAGAAATCAAACTAAGGGTAAATTTTATAATAAAAAAAGAGGTTCAAAAATTGAGGCACGTATTCTAAATTCGGCATAATTAATTTTTATATCAAACTACCATTATGCACCAATTATCATCATAAAATATTAAAACTAAAATGCGTGGTCCGAATTTGGTACAGTTAGTTCGTTTATCTTAACTTACTACTACGATCGTCATGAAGCATGGAAAGTTAGACCTTTTTATCAGATGAATTTTCGTTTGTCATATTTGTTCATTTTTATTCTGTCAAACGTTGCCCCAGCCGGCTTAAAGCTTCCACGCCAATGCCGAAATGGTATTACGTAGCCACTTTTCCCGAGAAATATTCAAAATTCAAATTTTTTTCATATAACGGCTTTTTTAAATAGGGCATTATATGTAGAGTGGTCGAAAATGTAGACCAATCCACACCATTTTTAATAGCGTCCCTTCTTGGGTCAAAACACGTCAGTATACCAAATTTCATCAAAATATCTCAAAAATTGCGACAATAGCAAATTGAATACACTTGGACAGACATCAGACGTTCTGAATAGATTGACATAACAAATGGTGGATCTACCTTAATATTTTCTGCGGATTACATATGTCCGCACAACTTAATAAACTACCTAGGGTATAAATATTTATAGTATAATATATACCGGGAAACTTTTCAGAAAAAGAAAATGAAACACTTATTATGAATTTTATATGAATCAGGAACTTCTAAATATTTTCTTAAAAAATCATTTTTCATTTTTATATCCTAAGCGGATGTCTGCAATACCCGTAAGGACTTAAAATAGAGTAGATAGATTGCAACAATTTTTTGACCTTCATAAAGATGTTGAATAACTTTCTGATCTGATAGCGTTATAAGGGTATGGAAAAACCACTCATCGCTCATACAAAATGCTTTGAAATTTGTGTATGTTTATTCGCTGTAGCTCATGAGTAATAGGCAAAAAACCAATTTTTTATTCTTTTTGAATGCAGAGGTTTTCTCGCTGTACGTAGTACTACAGGCATGTCCTTAGACCAATTTGGTCCATTTTCAACACCAAGCTGTGTGCAAGAACTTTCAATGTTTCTACCGAAGTTAATAGCTGGATAAACAGGGAGACAGACAGAGAGGCATGCTTAAGTCCACTCAGAATTTAATGCTGATCAAAAATATATATATTTTGTGGGATTTCTGAAAATTTCTTTTTAGCGTTGCGAACGTTTCCACAAAATGAATAATCTCCGTATCCTCTGGTAGTCAATATAAACACAAATGTGAATTTTTAAATTAATATTAATGTTGAAGCTTCACGATCTTCAGGTCGTCTACATACCGCTAACACATCTCATTTTCTTCTTGTTTTATTAGTTTAGGTTCGGTTGAATGATTGCAGTATAAACATTAGTTAGTCTTTATAACTGAATGCAAAATTACGTTAAAATACGGCACAAATTCCACACACTATTGCGATAAGTAAGCATTCTTTTATGAGCAGTGATTTCATATACTTTTTTATTGGAAAAATTAACTTTTTGGCTCTTCGAGTAATTATAGTTTTATTAAAGTTTTCATGTTAAACTTTGAAATATCAAATTATGAATTTACAATTTAAAATTGTGATTGTGCAGGATGGTTATTATTTACCGTAAGTAAATATAGCGCTAAGGAGAGAGATCGTGTCTTTTTCCCCAATAGGACGATTTGCAGTCGTGTAACTTCACTAAGTCGTACGTAATCTCCCAAGAGTTATTAAAATCGTTGTATGCAAATTGTTGCCGATTGTTGTTCTCAATTATGAATTTCTGCCTTTGAGTTGCAACAACCTAAATGGTGTTAGAATATTGCTTGCGAACTTTTTAAATGGTGTTAGAATCAACCATTAGCTAGGAAATATTAGATTACATTATTGACGTTACCGTTAGTCTGTTGCTACCTTTGACAAAAGACGACCTTATGGTCAATTTATCAATGCATTGTTTTGATTTTCTAATCAAACTTTTTAAAATTTAAAATTTTACTGTTTATATAAAAAAAATATCATTATAAAATCTAATTAATAAACTTGTTAACCTAATAGAAATTATATTTAAAATTGGATCGCTGCTAAAACGGAACAAAATCGGGGCATTTCTGCAGGTATTGTCACCGGATCACCAAAAGTAAGGCACATCAAACAATAATGTACGATCGCGGAGCACAGTGGAAGAAGCCATACGAACGGTGAAAAAATGAATTTATACTGATTGTGTAGGAAATATGATGGCATTATTTAAGAAATTTAATACCTGCTTCCAGTTAATTATAAGTATCCACCAAAAAGAAGACCAAATCAAAACTTGACTTTGAAAAGACATCTTTTGATTGTTGTATGTATGTGTGTACATAAGTTTAAGTCTGGAATGTTTCCGTAAACAAAAGAGTGAAAAAGAAACGATGAAATTCCGTCTTTTTACTTTTTTCTCTCCTTTTGTTTGTTCATTGGCAAATAAATGAGTTAAGATGTAAGGAATAAAAGTGTAGCTGAGAAATACTTTAGAGCAGACAAATATTTTTTTTTTTATAGAAAAATTAGAAAATATCTTTCCTTTACTTAAGTGTTTTTCGAAGAAAAATCAAATCATTTCTCTTAAAATTCATTTAATTCTGTTTTGAAAGGTTACTGCTTAATAAACTTAAAGCGAAATTAAGATAATCAAAAAATTTGACCATTTGATGACGAGAAATTATCTCAGTATTAGTATACTTTGAATCTGTTGTATGTACGTACTTATTATATACTGCACCACTTGTGGTAGGAGCTTAAGAAAAATCCACCTTTTATTATAACGTGCTATTCAGAATTATTTTCTCAATTGATTTAAACGTGCCTGTCTGCCTGATGCCCGTTCACCCGGGTATTTTTGTGTTCAGCTTAGAGGTCGAAATTTTTGACATACTTTGATGAAAGTTGGCACGTTGACTTGCTTTGACTCAAGCACGAACGCTGTTGCGGTCCACTCTCTAGATCACTCCACCTGCAATTTTCAATATTTGTCGCAAAAGGTCGCTTAGTATTGCCCTTAGTATGGCGAAATCTGCGTTATAATAATAAATTGCGAAAAAAAATCAACCTTACCGAATTCGGACGACATAAATCAATCTTTTGGATACCAACGCGTATTTCAAAAGTCCTAACTGTTAAGATTTTATGATGAAAATTTGTTCAAAATAGTAGCTTGACATAAAAATAAAGTAAACCGTATTTGAATCACATGGGTCTATTTTTCCACTCCACGTAAAATTTTTCATTAATAGTAAGGTTTTCAGGAAAATATTTAATTTTTAATGTTTTATGATGAAAATTGGTCCATAGTTGCAATTTAGTAAAAAAGTGAACAGCAGAGATTTTGGATTACAAAAGCGAGCTTTTATGTAGAAAGAAAGTCTAATTTCTTTTCGTCGTTTTTGACGGAAATTGAAAATTAATAAAATTTTTAGGAAGTAAATGAGGTTTGCAAAATTTGGATCGCATCATATTATGTTTTCGGTATCCTCCAATACGCCGGCTTTCATGAAAAGTATGTCTATGCATGAAAATAGTGTGTATTATTACCAAAACAAATCGTACTAGGCGAAGCAGCGTAGTGTTTCTAATGATCGGCCTTCCCGGCTCTAATATTCTTACTTATTTTTTGTTTGGTTAAAGATCTTTATTCACTAATGTGAGGTTGTCAAAAAAGTTTGAAAGTTTCTCTTGTGGAGCTAAGGATGGGTTTCAATATGGAATGAAAATGCATGCACTTTTCAGCGAATACAAACTGCGCTTGCTACTCTATTAAGTTTCGGGTAAAGAATCATTAGCTTATTGATTTTTATTGCTATATAAAACAACTCAATTAGAAATAACGCAACGTATATACATTTGGTCCACTTTTCTTTTTCTGAATATATTTATATTTGTACTTTATGTGTTTTCACTGCATGTACGTTACAATTATTTTCATTATAATAGTTCTGCCGTAAGTGCACGTATGTGCCTGACATATAAAGTCATCCTTTCGAATAAGACTGTAGTCTATGTTTGCGTACGCCATGGCATGAAAGGCGGGGAATAAACGAAATCACATTGTTAACGCGTAACAGAAAAATGTCACACAATTGCTTAACAACTCAACGTTACAGTTCGGGAAAAACTAACAATAAAAGGCAGTACCAGTAGCAGCACCAACACCGGGACTCCTGGCACATCCACATGATATATAAATCATGGGCCGATAGTTTTACAACTCTTTCTCCCTTTGAACCATACGATGCAGCAGAATGTAATTTTTTTCTATACATACAATATATATATACAATATATATACAATATATACATATATATTTGTATGTATGTATGCATGGATACATGTTTATATAAGTTTGTTGCATATTTTTAGCATAGAACTTGTATAAAAATGCATACACACGTACCTTTATCCGGAGGGAAGTTTTTCTCTCTATGTGTATGCATTCATGTTAACGTGGATGTGTGTCGGGAATATTAAAATGATATTACAGTCAGCGTGCATGTGGAGAGAGAATGCGAAAACTAGGATATAAAATATGTTGTAGTATAAATTTAGGTAAGTAGGTTTTAACAGAGAATGCATTTTACAATATATCTGCTATAAAAATGTATACATACATATGTATATATATATATATCTAAAAACGGATTGAAGAGCAAATATGGTAGAAACGGAAACAAATGAGTGTAAGATTTTTTGTATACATTTTTAGTAGCGCGGATATTATTGCTTTATGTTTATACAGAAATGAAAGTAAATGTCTCTCTGCGTGTATGTATATATGCGCCTTCATAAATATATAGATGTATTGTGGTACATATTCTGAGCGTACATGAGCATATATTAATGTTTGTTGTAATAGGGTCAGGTTATAACAGACTTTAGTAATTTGATTTAACAGTATGCCCGCAAGTGCGGTTTACCATACTGTAAGACTTTTATACTTATGCAGGCAATGACCCATATCCGTACAAGGAATTTTATATTTAAAACGCACATATATCTAACGTCGCAAGAAGGTTTATTTAAATTTTTCTTTTAGCGCAAAAATAAATGGATGTTTATTAGTACTTTTTAAAATAAGGACGTATGTCTCTTAAAGGCATTAATTTAATGGTTGAAAAAATAAGAGAGTGATAGTAAAAGTGTTCTTTTACTTTTTGGTTCACTTAGGATTCGAAAAAAGTTAATTTTACATACTTGACTGTCGCATTGTCTAGTATATGAGAGTTGCGGACATCAAGTCGGGTTCGCGGGCGCAAATCTCAGTAGGGTTTGACCCTACTTAATCTTAGCTATAGGGCTTCCTTTTTCTTTCCTGTTTCGCATTTCTTTGCAACCGTGTCAGATGCAAAGCGAAAATGCGCAGTTTCTTTAGGAATATTAAAAAAATTATATTTGATTACGACCGAATTTTTTATATCCATTACCGTTATCCTATAAAAGATTGGAAAAAGGAAAAATATAAATTTGCATACCCATACCATTGGATGAGTGCGGCTGATTTTTGATATTCTCGTAGAAAAATTTTTTGTACTTGTTGTATTATATGAGCAACGAACAAAAGACACGGAAAGCAAAGGTGTACCCAGTTTCAGTTGTGTAGACGTGTGGATATTGTAAGCGAGCTCTTTGGTCTGCTTGCGCCATTTTTAAACTCTTTGCAACTCTTTTTCAAATTTTTGGGCGATATCTTCGTTTTTGCGAGCAGGAGAATGTCTACCACAAATATTGCGTAATTTGGCAGACAGAAAATGGGCGGACCAACACACGGACAGACGAGAGACGAATAAGCGAATATACTTAAGTGGATGCCGAATTTGAAATTGGTCAAGAATACATATACTTAATGAAGTTTTTGAAACTGGCTACGGCACGTTACAAAGGAATTGATGCAAAGTAATATTGTGCAGGGATAGTCAATTTTTCGATTTTTTTACAGTTGCTATAGCATCACTAATGGAATATACGGTCAAATTTTTGTAGATCTATATGCTGTGGTTTGTGAGTAATGAGCAAATAACTAATTTTTTATAATTTTGAAAACCAGAGGTGCCCTCAGTTTACGTAATACTATAGAATTGTTCTTTGGCCGATCTGGCATGCTTTCAAGAACTTCCAATGTTTCTGCCAAATTTTTAGTCGATAGCTTCACACTTCCGGCCAGGAGAATGTTTAGAACGGACATTACACAGATGGACAGACGAACATTCTTAAATCGATTCAGAATTTGATGCTGATCAAGAACACACATATTGTTACGAAAATCCCAAATCCAGTTAATTTCAGCTAAGTAATTTTCCATAATAATAAATTCCCAAAAGAAGGAAAAACCAAATGCACATTCGCAGGCACATCATGTAGCTGCGGGGCGATGAAAACGATTAGCGGGAAAAACAGACAGGAATTAAGCATAAAAACTATGAATTTGAGTATAGTAACATGCTTGTAAAAATGTATATAATTAGAATATTTGTGGAAGGGAGAGTTAGTCGGGCAAGAACGTAGAAGTTGAGAGTACGGCCAAAATAAATCGTGAATAATCCTACCTTTAAGGAACGTAATTGGAAATAAATGATCCTATCGTTAAGGAGGATAATTGTAAATAAAAGAACCTTGAAGTGTATTTCTCTTGAACAAAATATCCAATTTCTAGTGATATAGACTGTATCTTAGAAAGCAAATTTCATAACAATATATTGTCTCTGGAAAC
This sequence comes from Glossina fuscipes, assembly GCF_014805625.2. Lineage (NCBI taxonomy): Eukaryota > Metazoa > Arthropoda > Insecta > Diptera > Glossinidae > Glossina > Glossina fuscipes. The sequence continues at coordinate 2,000,640 of NW_023998564.1, forward strand.
TTCTTATTAGCTTGCAAGCGTTTTGACCAAAAAAATAGTCCGTCTTTCGGTAGTGGGTATAAACAAACACGTATCGGGTTTATTAACGTCATGACATGTGTTGTATTAACAGCAAACCGTATCGATTGTGTTAAACAGTACTAGTTAAAGGTCCTGCATATCCTTTATTATTTATCCAAATTGCCCAAGTATATGTAAATGTTGGCTCTACACATTCTGAGCATTTTACAAAAGTGAAAATATTAATAAATTATTACACCGTCTATTGCCGTTAAAAAATACATATTTTTCTCGATTTAATATTCACATCTTAAATACAGCAAGCATATCAACATTTACATATTTGTATGTTGCATAGAACAACTTAAGAAATTAAAATATGAAAAATATAGTGAAAAATTGTGAAAGCCTTCTTCTTTTTATTGAGTTTGGCATGTACATGCATACCATTGTACATATATCGATATACATCAACATAAAACACATACACAACGTACACATGCAAGTAAACATACGCACACTTACACAAGGAAATTTCACGCTCCGTTGCAAATGAACAGCGCAGACTTCACGAAAAGAAATAACATAAGAAAGATTGTTTAAGAAAGTTTAAACATATCATATTTGTAGACGTACGGGACGTATGAGCGATACTAATAAAGAGGCAGACAACGTATACGTTATCGTACGTAAAAGTTCTTACTAGAAACAAACAAACAACATCGTTAAATTATAAAATTTATACACATAAAAACATATATTAGTTTGGCGAAAAAGAAATCCATTATTTTTTCGGTAGATGGCTGCACTGATAGATTTCTCGTAAAGTATCGATCAAACAATTTCCGATACTGTACATTTACATACTGTACATTTCGCAGTAAAAAAAATTCTTTTGCTGTTTTTTGTTTGGTGCATTCAGTTGTGAGTTACAGCGTGTTAAAAATGGAAGTGAACAAAGAGAAAATTCGGTACATTTTACAGTTTTTCTTTGACAAAGGCGAAAATGCAAGCCAGGCGGCTAAAATTGTGAATGGTGTTTATGGTTCCGATACTGTAACAGCCAATTATGTGCAATTTTGGTTTCGTAGATTCCGTTCAGGAATTTTTAATGTTAAAGATGCACCTCGCACAGGTAGGCCGGTCGTCGAAAATGTCGATAAAATCGGAGAAATGATCGAAGTTGACCGGCATGTTAGCAGTCGTAACATCGCCCAGGAGCTAAAAATCGACCATGAAACAGTTTTAAACCATTTACACAAAGCTGGATTCAAAAAGAAGCTCGATGTTTGGATGCCACACCAATTAACAGAAAAAAACATGATGGATCGAATTTCCATCTGCGAAGCCTTGGCCAAACGGAATGAGATAGACCCATTTCTTAAATGGATGGTGACTGGAGATGAGAAATGGATCACATACGATAACCCTGTGCGAAAACGATCATGGTCAAAGAGCGATGAAGCACCTCAAACGGCCAGGAAGGTTTTGCTATGCATTTGGTGGGACTGGAAGGGGATTATTTATTATGAGCTGCTTCCATATGGCCAAACGCTAAATTCTGATCTCTACTGTCAACAACTGGACCGTTTGAAGATAGGGATTGACCAGAAACGGACAGAATTGGCAAACAGGAGAGGTGTCGTGTTCCACCAGGACAACGCTAGGCCACACACATCTACAGTGACTCGCCAGGAACTTCGGGAGCTTGGTTGGGAAGTTTTAATGCATCCGCCATACAGTCCGGACTTGGCACCAAGCGATTATCATCTTTTTCTTGCATTGCAAAATTTCTTTAATGATAAAAAATTGGAATCTAGGGAGGATTGTGAAAATCGACTACTAGAGTTTTTTGCAAATAGGATCCAGGACTTCTATGAGAGAGGCATTTTGAAGTTACTTTTAAAATGGCAACAAATCATACAACAAAACGGTGCATATTTGACCCAAATCGGACAATCCGAAGCATGTTAAATAAAGTCCTGAAGTTCATATAAAAATAATGGATTTCTTTTTCCTCAAACTAATATTAACGTATATATGTATACTTTTCTATATAGAGATATACGTGAAAATGAAAGCTTACAATAGGATATGTATATAAGTGTGTATTTATGTACATATACTTACATAAATACAATGAGGTTATGTGCGCAAATGCAACATACGGATATTCAATACCCTCTGGCTGTCATGTTAACATAAAATATATCACTTTTTATAAACCATTAAAATTGTATACATCTACATACATATAAGCTATATACGTGCTCTTGTGTATATACTTATGAGCAATTTTGTAAAAGTGTCGACATCTTACTTATCGTTTATATTACGCACTTAGATACAATCAAAGTCATTCATAAAGCTGCTTTCATTGTTGTTAGATTGCTTAAAATTATTGGGCTAAACAGCGTTAAGCCTAATTAACCAGACGGAACTGTGTCGATACAAATAGGCCGAAATTTAGTTTGCTTCGTTGACCATATGGTTCTCTGTTTGTGCAGTTTTTTTTGGGCCGAAAGTTTCTTTACCTATATGTCTGTCTCCCCGTCACCCTGATTTCATCTCTTCTTTAATTATATGTTTTAGGCTGCACCGATCGGTGTTTTTATGCCACCTTTGCACTAATTTATTTGTCCGTCTGTCATTTCATTCGTTTGTCAACAGATCAGTTCTTCAGGCAAAATATTGAAGATTTACAAGTAATAAAAACTTCAGACGAGAATGAAAATTTGATAACATTAATGAATGTTTGCCAATAAGTTAATTTCTGTGTTCTCAGAATACTTATCCATCTAAATATTGAAAATTAAAGATATGTTTATCGAGCCTATAATTCGTAAAAAATAAATTATCTCAATTAATGGGTCAGAGCAAGTATGAGTTAGGAAAAACCACTCTTAGTAGATTGTTTTAAAGTCGTGTACTATGATTAAAAAACAATAAGAGGCGATACTGTGTTGTACTTAACTTCAGGACAACTGGGTGCGAACACTGACAAAGCCTTGTAGTCCTGCTAAAAGGCGAAACTCGTTAACTCTGTAGAAAACTTGTCTGAAATGTATCGAGAGTTTTGGACACACTTTTGTCGCCCTGTGCCTTTCGCTGTGTGCGAAAGAAAAGTTTGATATTGAACTTAATAAATTGCTTTTAACCTCATGAGCAAAATTATTAATTCTGTCTAAGATGTAAAGCCTCAAAACAAAAATATGGTTTATGCAGATACGTTTTATTAACGTCGACTCAAATTTACTTGCATAATATCATTAATGGTTAAACCGATAGCACCACCGGATAAGGTTTCATAACTCTTTTATTAATACAATTTGCTTTATTGTTTATCCTGAGCGATCTGGGTTTACATTGTTAGGTTTTATGCCGTTTTGTAACATGGCTGATGATTGTTATTGCTCCTGTTGTGCATTGCTAAATCTGTTGGCACAAAAATACTTTGTTATTTATTGCATGAGTTGGCGGATATTTCTATCCTCTTTTGTTTTTAGCTTTCTTCTTTTTTTATTTGTGAAAAAAACGCTTAAGATCATTTATAAGATACTTATAAGAGCAAATTTTATAAGGTTTATAAGTTCATTTTCAAACAACCGAAAGTGAAACTTACAAGTTTAAAACGAATGTTGGATGCCCAATATCTAAGGCAAATAAATGCGAAGTGAACATTGTTCTTAACTGTGTGTAGATGGATGATCTTTTAACTGACTATATTGATAGAAGGACAGGAGGACAGATGGACATAGGTATATTTTTTTAATTGCGTACAGATTTGAAATTGCTTGCATTGAAGATTGAATAAAAGATCACGGGGACAGATGGGCATAGCTACGTCTAGAGGGACGGATGTATTGAGAAGCGAACGCATAAATTGAAAGACATATTTATGAATGATCGGACAAGCGGACAGAAGGATAGATGAGAACATACGCCTACAGATGGACTTGCAAACGAAAGAACAGAAGGGACAAAGGACACCAAAGCAGTAGTTACAAGTTAATCGATTGAGAAGGTAAGGATATTTTTAAATGTAAGAGGCTGACAAGAGCAATGAACTTCCATTTTGGGAAACTAGGCGAAAGGAATTTCTTTTTTACAATAGTCGATAAACAACGCAGTGTTCAAAATCTAGAAAATTAACAAAGTTGTTGATTATGTTCGCGGGGATTATGAATTTTTTTTTTTCTGCTCCATCTACACATGTAAAATTTATAAGAAGTTAGTGCAAGCAGAAAGGCAAAGTTAATTTGCTGAAATTTAGTTATTTAGCTTTAAAAAGTTTCAATGTCAGTCTGTTATTCTTTTTTTTTGCGGAATATACTTCAAGTATACAGCTTTTCATTTGTGTTCATTTCATTTCATTCTGTATTACAGAGAGTTGTGTGTGTGCATGATAGCAATATTGATTCTTCGCTTTGCAAACAGCATAAAAATCTGGCTAAAGATCTTATTCAGCATTATTCCCATAACAGGCAAAGCAAAACAACAACAAGCTGTTGCTGTAAAATTTAATTTCATGTTTTTTCATTTTTCCACTCATTTCACTATGCTCCGCAGTTCCTTTCTATTACTGAAGAATGTGTATTCTCTGTTCTTTTTTTTTGCGATTGTATAATTCACTGAAATTCAGTTTCAGATTTTCGAACAGAGAAAAAATAGCTGTAAAAAGGAAAAACAAAAATGAAAACAATAGAAAATAGTGAGTATAACGGAAGCTATGCTACGGACAGATATGCTAGGAATCACAATACATTTTCAAAATTCAAGTTCGCAACTACATTTATATATTACTACGTGTAGTAACATGTTACTACAAAGCGTAGCATATTTACATACATGCATAGCCATTTTTCAAAAAGCAAAAACCTCTAAATAGACAGAAATTGCCAAATTTTCAATACAATTTACATGGGAATCTGACCGAGTGCGTCCGGCGGGCATCTACGACATATTGATGTAAATCGAACCATTTAAACCAAACATTATTAAAAATTTTTTAATACATAATGTAAAGCGATAAGGAAGATAGGAAGAAAAAAGTAAAAAGGTTTTCAAAATTGTAAAAAAAATAATTAGATGTACTTTTAATGTACTTTTTTCTCCGATGCAAAGCGTAGTGAAATTAAAAATGAAAAACCTGAAGAATTAATCTGGGAATAAGGATGACTTTTAAATGAAGAATAATTTGTTGATTTGTGAATCGAAACTGACAAACCTATCGTGTCTTATACAACAAGTGCATCTAAAATGATGATGTTGCGTTGCATTTCAAAATCAATGTTTGGATGCGTTCCCTAGGTAAATAGTACTCAAATAAGGAGCGGGGTTATTATTAGAGCATTTATCTTTACTTATTTATTTAATAGTACCGTTTCGTTTAGTTTTATAGGTAATTTAATTTTGAGTTTATTCACAATGTTTAAGTTAGAATTTAACCGACTTATGCTGTACCACATCGTGTTAATATGCACTGTCAGCGTTTATAAGGATTATATTTTTGAGCGTTTTGTGATAGACATATATTGTAGTCGTACAATATATATACAATACAAAATTTTCCCTATTTGATGATAAAAGTTCGAAAATTAAGGGGAAAATTAAGAGAACAAGAAAACATGAAATTGTGAGGCGTTTCACTATTGTTTGGTACTCACATGTCGGCAATGTTTTTCGTCAAGACATGTGTATTCGTGGAACCGTTTGGTAGAATGGAGGAATCAAGCTCGTTGTTAACCTAGCCATCATATGATACGTGTTTGAAACAGTGTCTCGGAGTCGAGTTAATAATTACCCTATATTTATAGAAAATAATGTATAGATTTTAGTTACCGAAGCGCAATATGCACATGAAAGCAGTTTGATTCTTTGAATTTGTATTTGCTCGTACAGTTACTTTGAAGAATCCTGTTTACCTTGGTTCTATGAAGAATGACTCATCGGCGGCTTACCCAAGAAAAAGGCATCCTAAATGCTTGCACTCATCATATCATAATAATCATGTTAGCAGTTCATAAAGCTACTTCTTTATATCTTAGAAACATAATCATAGCACCACTGAAGACGCCGCCAGCCTCTTCAATTGGCCCTATTTTCGGTACCCAGAAGGCTTTCAGAGCATCACATTCCGTGTTGTAAAATATTTCAAATTCGAGGATACCATCGCTCGCTGAGAGCGTTACGGCCAGCGGAAGAATGTACGTCTAAGGTATTTGCAAAAATTTTGATTACTTTTTCACTTGAAAAAGGCATTTATTGTGAAAAATCAGTACAGCGTATGTTAATCAAAATAGTTCCTATCATTTTCTACAACATTTTACAATTTTTTTTGGCAAATTGTCGTTATCATGTCGAAACAACTTAAATTAATTTGGCATCGATCAATTTTCTCACTTCTTCAATTTTGCGGACCCGCGTGGTAGCCAAGCCACGCTTCAAAGACCTGAACAAGTGCTAGTCAGAAGGCGCCTTGACTTGTGAGTACGTTGAACGCGGCAGAGCTTCTCATTCGAACTGGAACTATGTATTCTGGACAACTTTTGAAACAATCGGCTAAAAAATGGCATTTTCAGTGAATTCGTGTCGCCACTTTTAAATCGTTCAAACCAAAACGGACAGTTGCCATATAATAGAGCAGCATCACTATAAGTCTCAGAACGTATTTGATGGGCTTCGGCAGCAGATTTCATCAAACAAGCAACAAAAATAATGAATTTGGAAAAATAAGTATTTTGAGCGCTTCCTAATTAGTGCCGTCGTGCGCTGACTAAATCGTTAATATTAAATGGCAAGATGTCATTCTAAGTAGAGAAAGGTCAAATTCTTCGAATTTAATCGTTATGTACCATGATATTTCCCATTTGTTTATCATTTTTACCTGTAAAAGTTGGCAGCGGAAATTTTTGCAACCCTCTAATAGAAAATAGGGAAAGTAATCTGTTGATACGTTTTGGTGTAGCTAACAATTTCTCAATCAAATTACTATGCAATCGTCTGTTCCTTAGTGATCGGTTAAGCGCGTAAATTTAAAATTATTAAAGTGTAGTTGTAAGTTTTTATATACGCAGTTAACTGGCATTTGAATTTCGAATTTTACTGCATTATGTATGAAATTTTTCAATCAATTTTACTCTTTTCCAGGATACTCTAATACCAAAAAGTGCACATTCGTATGCAAATATATTTATTATATAGCCGGAGAGAATAGATTCTGGTAATGTTGCGTTTAATTGGAAAACTTTTTCAATTCTAATTATAAAAAAAAAAGCCCCAGAAAAGATTGTTACTAAATACACAACAACGACAACAGCATGTAATAGAAAAATAGTAAATAAACATATTTGCATATATATATATATATGTATATATGTATATACCTATACCTATTCATATATATATATGTAAACTGAAGGAAATCCAAAAGTTTTTCTGGTTTCTCGAACTTCAATGAAAATGGAGGATAAAAACGAAGAAGAGGACGACCAACAGGGCGAACTAAGCATTTAAAGTGCAACAAACTTTTATTTAGTTCTTTTTTTCCAACGGAAGTGGAAAAAAAATTTAAAAAAGTAAAATATTGAGTTTAGAGCAGGGAGGAGACAGGCGAGTCAGTTATCAAATAAAGACAACAACAAAAAAATATTGGAAAACTTTTTCTTCTTTAACATTATTATATATACACTCTGGGCGTAAGTGCAAGTTATAGGTTGTTGGGTTAGTGTAACAAACATATGTAATATATATATATATATATATATATATATATATTAAGCAGAAAGACCAGCATGCATACATTAACATTGTGTACATTGACTGGTAAACCGTAGTCGATTTTCCATTGCATCTTATTGTATGTTTAGCACTGTGCACTGTGTGAAGAGGGTAAATGAATTGACGGCTTCTATGAGTAAAATTCATACCTATGTATATATATGCGTATAAGCTGTAGGAGTCGAAATGACTGACAGAAGCATGCAAAACTAAACGAAACCAAGCAACTAACTAACCAACCAATTGTGTACGTAGTCAGTGATTGCTTTTACTGGGTTGTTGCTGCGTTTGATTCCAGGTTTTTGTTTACTGCACATTTCGAAATATATTTCACGTATCCAGAAAACGTATATTCTGCAAGAGAGGGGTTCTATGCCTGTAAAACTTAACTACCTCCACTTTGAACCGCATTGCAGTAATGGTATTTTCCTCCGTCTGAATTATTAAAGTTTGTCTTAACAATTTTTAAACTACAGCACGAAATGAGCAAAAAATGAAAGAATTTCCTAAATCATAATTAAAAAAAACAAATTTAACTTAAAGTAATTATCTTTATCAAACGGAAAATTAAAGAATTGTTGAATTGAACAAAAATTATCCGCGCTTCTTAACCTTAATATTAATTTCTCTAAATTCTCTCTAAATTCTCTCTAAATTCTCCAAATTCTACTGTTCTTATTATTCAGTTTCAACTTAATTTTTTAATATCTCTAGCCGATTAAGTCTATGGAAGTACAACCAATGACGTATGAGGTGAATGTATCTTGTACAATATAAAGAGTTACCAAATATATGGAGGGGACCATATCCTGCTTCCGCTTTCCCAATAAATACTTAATTATTATTTTTCACCCACCATATTCCTACATCTATAAGAGACTACATAGCCATCAGCTGTTTGAATTATTGATGTGCATATATAGAAGTTCGTGGCTTTTGTATACCGTAACTTTTTGAACTTTTTATAGTCTTCAACACTTGCAGTATAAGAGTATATTAAGTTTATGCGAATGTATACAACACCCGGAAGTAATTGAGATGCACCCATCTTTTATTATACCGATCAATTCAGAAAGTGATGTTTGTCTGTCTTCCATGCGTCTTTTTTTGTGTTCAGCCTACAAGCTGCAATTTTTGAGAAATATCGTTCGCAACACTTATGGTGCAAAGGTAGAATGAGTTTGTGCAACACGTGGAAGGACTAAAGATAGGTCCACCTTTTATTATACCGATAAATTCAGAATCACTTTCAGAACCTCTTTCTAAACCGATCTAAGTTGGTCTATCCGTCTGCCAGTCAGTTTGCCTTGTTTTCTACACCTTTTCTCCAAGTTTATAAGGTACAATTTTTGATCCAAGGAGGACCACTATAGAGAATGGTTCGATTCGAACCTTATGCTGGGAAGTCGTCGTATGAATAACTTTAAACTATTTTGGGATATTTAATAGTGGGTCGTGGTGCACTACAGCTTTTTTATTTGTTTTTCAAAAAATAGTTATGTCATTTGTATAGAGTTTTTGGAATTTCTGGGTGGAAAATGGAATCAAATGATATTCATACACTACTTTAAATTTAGGTATATGTTATTAAGAGAATTTGGCAGGGACCGAATTAAATCATAGTTAAAGAAGCCAAAATCTATACTCGCTCGGCGATGTGATAAAGTTTCTCAGGCAAGCTCTATAAATTTTTGCTGAGTGCATAATTTATTTGTGACCTAACATTTTGGTGATGGAAGGCAGTCCCCTTTATATTGACTAATTATGATACAGTAATACATATTATTAAAACGACATTAACTCAGATTGAATTAGCAAGTATCATAGCAATTCTGCCCGTCCACCGAGGGAGAAAAAGTTTACAAGAACGAAAACTAGGCTATTATCTATAAAATATATCAGATTATTAATCAACCACACTTTGTCCCACTACCCGTGAGTACACCTGCATATTCCCCCCATTTGCAAAAACTAAAATGTTGGAAGTTCTTGTATGCCGGCTAGTACTGAAAATAGGCGAAATTATTGGCTCGTTACATATAAGCTGTCATCCATAAAACGATAAAAATTTCGACATACAGCCAACCCGTCTATACTGTTCTTGCTGTACTCTTATAATGCAGTTCTTATATTCTGAGTTACTGTAGTGTGGTTTCCACACAAGCTGTTACAAACTAGTCGTGTTAGAGGGGGGTTGACTTCTATGAATGATGCCAAACGGGAAAAAGCAAACACGCCCTCTCAATATTATGTAGTAAGAAATTGCATTCAACGTTTTATTTTCTTTTTACATTTTTTTAAAGATAAAAGTGGGAAATACAAACGGTTAGGCCGCAGCTGAGTATAATTGTCTTATTCCTTTTGTCTATTTTAACAAGCTATCAATGGAAGGTCACTTTGCACACGCGCGAGTTAATAGGACCGATATTGCGAAAGTCAACCTGTCCTATTGTGGACCTTGACCTATGAATTTCTTGTAACAATCTTGGCATTAATAATTTGATGCAAAAATAGTTTCGTGGACATTTCAGGATTTACAATTACGACAAGGGGGAAACTGTAAAAAGAAAGTAATTGTGACGATTAAGAGGGGTGGTAAACTATGCTTTGCAGGGAGCATAGATGTGCCGAAACTCTCTCCTCTTAGCGGTGATCCCCGGAAACGCCTCGTCCGGCGAAGAAGAGTTTAAGGTTTTGATCTACTATAACTCGGCGACGAGTTTTCTGATAGATGGTTTTAGTGGTTCACTGGGATATAGTTTTATATATCTTCTCAGAAGCTATTACTATAAAGGAAATCTAACCAGACTCAATGGTGGCTGGTTAGCATAAGTACTACGATATAGTAATTAGTGAGAGCATGGAAATCTGGCCATGCCAGATACGCCCGATAATTCCATATCTTGAAGAAAGGTAGTCGGGAATTGGCTAACCGGGACTGTGTGGTTGGGTCCAAAAGCAAGAGTGATGTATTATATTTAGCAAAGTAAGGCTAAAGCCTTTGTAGACAAATTTTAAGCACCACGGGGGTCAGGAGCCCGTTCACGGGGGTTGATATGATGTACCAAGAAAGTGCGCTGGGAAGAACATCAGTCAATTATTGTGAGTCCTGACGGCTTGGGTACGGCCCTTCGGGGAGTATCGCGGTTGCTGTGGTTTTTATATATCGGAAAATTGAACTTTTTCAAATAAAGTAAAGTAATTTATTTAAAAGAAAAATGTATTTAAAAGTGTTTAATAATTTAACAGAGAATCTTAAGCAGTAAAACATAGTAACTATAAAAAATTTTTATCTATAATTAGAGAATATTGTGGAACTACTAGATGACCCCGTAGGTAATACGATGGGTAGTGTTGCTTGATCGATAAAAAAGCTATATATAGCTGTAGACCGAGATAGGTGAGCGTAAGCGCAAACATTGCTATTTTACGAAATAGCAATAATACAATATGCTATGCAAGTATATTGGAGAGGCCAATATTGTTTTTACCCTAAAAGTTTAAATTAATTAATTAGAAAATGACTTAATATATTTCAATAAGATATGAAACGAAGTTTTGCTCAGTTATTTCTTTTTTAAATCAATTTAGGGGCTTGCATGTGTTTTGGTAATTTTTCATTATATATTGGTATTTATTGAGAAAAGTTGGTACAATATTTATTAACCAAAATATTTTCCATCAGTTTGTGCAATTTTTTCCCAACTTTCTGGTAACATGGCGATACCGTGTCGAAAAAAGGTACGGTCAAATGGCAGCGGTCAAAAGATTTTTTCACTTCTTTAGCGTTTCGAAACCGTATGCCAGCCAAGCAAAGCTACGTCGATTTGAACAAGTGCTAGTCAAAAGCCATGATGCCTGGTGAGTACGCTGGATGCGGCAGAATTTCCCATTCGAGCTGCAACAGTGTACCCTCGACAACTTTTGCCACATTGTCATTGAAGGGGATGATTTTGCGCCTTTTAACCGCTATTGCTCGTCTTTTTTTGCAAAATTGCAACATTGAATTTGTTCAATTTATGTGGGTACACATTTGCGGTAGAGGTTTTATTCGATTTTACTAGGTCGCTATATGGTATCGTTCGCTGATCTCACCATATGCATGGCAAAACTTTCATGAATATTCTGTTTCGGTGTCGAAGTGCATGGCTCTCCTGGACTGACCCATGATTTTTTGCGCTTAGAATTGCCATAGTAGATCAACTCTTCGAAAGTTCGAAATGGCATTTTTAGTCAATTAGGGTGACACTCATTTTCCCTCCTTTTGGGTGTTTCTGGAAACAGTTGATTTACAAAGCTGTTGGAAAGTTTTTAAGAGTTTGGGCTGGGTTTCCGTCCAATAAGCCTTACAATTCATTATCTTCGAACTTTGTTGATCTTCCAGGGCGTTCTTTGACATCGACATCAGCATTTTAAAACGTTGACACCGAAACCGACTGTTGGACCAGCATCACCCTAAGCTTTTAAAAATGTTTGATGTGCTGCGATGCCAAATTTCTTCACATTAAACAACAGAAGTAATGAACGGCGAAAATGCAGTTTTGAGCCTTCTATTGTTAGCGTCTGCATACAATGAATAAATCAATAATACTAAACGGAAAAGTCTTATTTTATGTAAAGAAAGGTCAAAATCATCGAATTTAATCGTTGCGTACGTTGACAATTCGCAAATAGATGTCGCTGATCAAACTTAATGTAAGTACAATGCTTAATATGATTAATCACTCAGGTATGTTCCCTATGTGTAACACGGTGATGGTCAGAAAGAATTATGGAAAGAGAAACATAGATAAAGGGTAGTCGCAGCCTTAACGATGGGTGCACAATCGGCAAATGTTATGCTTTTACCGACTAAGCAATGACTGCAGTTACAACCAAGTGCGACCAACAAGCGCAGAGATTTGAAGGCGCGAACACCCACTTGTTCGCTCCCGTGAATCTTATCTCCTGGATTATGCGGCAGCCGCAGAGAGGATCTTTGTTTCAGATAACTGTCTTTTTTTAACTGCGGCAATGAACATTTGCATAAGAGAAATCAATTTTAATAAACCAAACCCAAGAGTTCAGTCCTAATCTAAAATATTCGGAATAATCGAAGCAATTACTGTCTTGGAAACATCACACTTACTTCAGTGAATCGTTTTTTTCCCAAATAAGCTCACGAATATATTTATGGCCGAACATTCCTTTAAATTTCTTAACCGATTTTCACTACATTCTCTATACTTACACTTATATGCACACAAGCATGTAAATGAATGTGTGGGTATATATTGTACTCTGTTTACACTTCAGGTTTATGCTAAGTAAAACCACGATAATTTTGTTTTTTCTTTCCCTTTTGGTAGCTGAAAGAAAGAAAAGTCGTCTCCAAATTCCTTGTGCGTTATACAATAAAGCAAATAAACACACGTTCTTTTCAATAGACATCTACGTACACACTTACATACATGCCAGTTGCTCGGTTATTATTATTGGTATTTATTTTTTTTATATATTTTGAAGCCGTATGCAACATTAATGAAGTCATATTCCGTTTTAACTTAACATTTTATACTTGTTATATTTATTATTCACGTTGTTGTTTACTTCTGTTTTTTTTCCACACTTCCATGGAGACAGTTGAACAGGAGAATGTTGTCAGGAAAAGAAAAAAAGAGAAACATGTAGTGACGTGGCTTTTTCGATATTGTATTCCTTTGTTGAGTTACATGGTAAAGAATCAACGAGCGAGGAACGATGTATAAAAGCAAACAGCCGCCGCCTATCAGCCGAACGACTAGGAAAGCAAGTTGACTTTGCAATGTAATGTGTGTATATGGGAAAGAAATCGGAAAAGCACGTTAGCAAAAAGCAAAGAAAACAAAAACCGCTGATCCCCTTTATCTTCCATCCAATCGTTCCTTCATTCATTCATTCATCATTTAAAGTCTTCGACATTTATAAGACTTTTTCTTTTTCTGCTATGAGTGAAAGATTATAAAGTGTACCGGAAACGGAAATGTTGCAAACAACAAAATTTTAACAAGTATACACAATGTCGGTATAGTTTAGGGAAGTGTTTGTGTATATAGGCTTGCGTATAGGCTTACGTACATACATATAAATGCAGACAAGTCATGTGTTCTTACCTGACTGGGCACTCGTGTAAACTGACTGACTTTGCAAAATTTTTATTATTGTCATACCTTTAAATATTTCATGAGTGTCGTATCGATTTTGATTCGCTGCCGATTTAATGAAAAGAACTAAATTTAGGCACTTAAAGTAATTAATTTGCGCAAGATTATCACGTAAATTGTTTTTTCAAACGATGTGCCTTTAAATTTATGATGGTGTTGTAATGCACTTGGTTTAACTTCGAATTGTTTGCAGTAAGAAGGAGAAAACTGATAGGTTACGGCCAAATTGTTACAAAGAATACACTTGGGCTTTATGTGGTCATAACTACTTCGGAGGATGGCGCGATGTATATATGACGATTACCCTTTTGAGTTTCTCAAGAGAAAGCAAGTCAACAAGAGCAGTTTCTATTTATCAGACGGTACGAATTACGATTTTTAAACGACATTTTTTACGACATTTAATAGCTCACAACAGGAACAACTAGAGTTGGCCTTGAGCAGATCCAAAAGGGCCAATGTAAGTCTGAGGCAAACGCCCGAACTTTTTTCGAGGATTGGCCCGATTAAACGAGTGGTGTAATATTTTATTCTCAAAGAAGGGATAAGAGACCTTCTTCGCTTCCAATACTTGGCGAAACCAGAAAGACATTTCGCTTTCCTGACAACATTGATTAATCTCCTTATGAAGTCACGACCGGGTATCGAGAATAAGATCAAAATAAAAAAAAGCATAAGTTGCCCAAGTACGTTTTTGTTTCCTAAGGGGTGGCAAATGAATTTAAATTGGATTGCATGAAATACGAATGATGAGAGCTGTTGAACAATTGAGTTGTCGTCGTTTCGTACGATTAATGCCAAATCGTTAGATTTAAGATAAAGAGAATAGTATAATTCATTACGAGTCTTGAAAAGTGTACACACCGCCTGTAACTGTTTTCTTTTAGACATTAGGGAATTAATTTATCCTGGTGCGTATCGCTGGATTGATCAACAATATGCAAACTCCAATTATAAAACCTTTTAGTAACTACAATTATACATAAGCCAAAGGTAGTGGTGGTGTCTTTTACCTATTCCTCGCTTTCGCATTTAGTTTATAGGGCTATCATCGCGAGGAGTAGAAATAGAGAAAACTGCTTTATTATGGCGATATCCCTCTTTCCTTTATGAATGTAAATCAGTTTGTTCAGATGACAGATAATAATACTGTGACCAGAAAGGAAGACCAATATACAAGTTAAATTCCGTGGGTACATCGAATAGTAGACATCTCATGAAGTCTTGGTCATGGAAAAACAAATTTCATTAAGCGCACTTATTCCTCAAATTATGCTGACTCCAGCATTAAGCATTATGCTCAGTTTATAAATAGCTTTCCTTTCTTCATTTATTATTATTGGTATACAGAGCATACGGTCAGTCTTCTGTACATATTCGTTGTTCCTTATATTAGTTTTAGATAGATTCTGTTATATATTATAAATAAATTTTATTTTTTTCTACGGATGATTATGTAGTACTTGTATGCGAATGGAAAAAATTGACTACGCCTATCCAATAGTATAGGGTATCATATATTAATGTTTTTTCAATACTCTCATAAGAGCAGTAACAAAGTTCCAGAATCACATAAAGGAAATAAATTAGGAATGCATATGAGCATGCACGTTCCTTTATATGTCCGTCTGTCCATCTGTCCAATTGTAAAGTATCTGTGGTAAAAATATTCCCGTTCGCAAAAAGATATGTCGCCTACAAACTTGCAAAACAATTTGAAAATAAGCCAATCAAGTTAAAACACACGCCTACAACGCCCACATGCTTATACAACAAAAATTGAGAATACCTTTGCTTTCCGGATTTTTTTGCTTGTTGCTCATAAAATCCAACACATACACCGTATAAATTTCCACTTTTATTGTGAAAATAGAAGAAATCAATCCAATGTTATAGAGTAAGGAAATTACTTATTTTTCTTTTTTTAATTCGGAGATATATATACACAGCAGATTCGGTCACGAGCAAATACAGCTTTCTTACTTGTGATTGTTTCACGTTTGCTTTGCGTTCATGTTTTATTTGAGCTCTAGGGGAATGAAAAAGCAAACTGTGTTATATCCAGCAATTAAGTTTGTGGGCGAAAATGTGTGAAAATGAAATGAATTGAGTTTCTTTGCCGCAATTTTCGACGGCAACCAAACCAAGCTTTCTACGAGTTTATGTTCTTCTTTCCGTTTCTACCTTGCCTTTCAATTAGATCACGATCTTCTTTAAAATAATTGATCATTAAGACAATTCCAAAGTAAGATGGAAGAACATTTCATACTGGCCTTTGAAATGATTGATGCCATTACTTGAGAAGTTCTCTTGAAAACAGAGAGTTGGGAACATAACTCTTATTCCATAAACTTAATTCAGTGATTGTAGGCGAATTTGGAAAATGGGCTTAAAATAATTTAAAATCGTATCAAGTTGAGAGCTAAAGTTCGAAAATTTCATTAGCGATTTCTCTACTTTAGATATCCAGCAATTTTTTGATAGACTGTGTGAACGCTTCAATAATCGAAATTCCAAGATATTTCTTACCTTTCTAAAAGTCGATGTGTTTAACGATCCAGTAAATGAGAGAAAATCTGTGTTATGTAAATTAATAACAAGAGCAAAGATGTAGCGAAGAACTTCATAAGATCTTATTTGTTTTAGGTGTAATAGATCTTAGCAAAGCTACACTAAACTAATATTTTTCCATTATTTTTCCTTACAGGAAAGTAAAAGAGACGTTACGCGAATTTTTCTGACTTCGCTATTTTAAGCAAGAAGAAGCGTCACTACAAAAATACGGCACAACGTGTAAATAAAATAGTATCAGCGAACGTCATAAATGTCTGTATGTTGGAATAAATGAGAACCAGTGTGGAAGCTAAAAAGTTATGAGTGTGTGTGTGCATATTTATAATTGTGTAGTGTAAAACAAAAGAAAAGAAAACTTAAACGCCAAATGTAAGAAAATTTATGGATTCAATTAAAAGTTTTTCTATTGCTCTAAGAAAATAAAAAAAAAAATAAATTATAAACACTTTTCTACAAATAATACAGGCTAAGTAGTAGAATTGTTTTGAATTCCACTGAAGAATAAATACGCAAATATACGTTTTATTAACATTCAGCTTTCACGAAGGCTAGTCATAAAGGAAAAAAAAAAAATAAGGAAATTTCACAAGGGGACGTGTATGACAAAGTACTTGGATACCACAGAGTGGGATTTAAGGGATACACACACACATAGCGGCAATTGTGGCCGAAATTTTGTGTCCACAATAAATGCAACAGAAACTTGTTTAAGTTATTGAGAAATGTTAATAAGGGGAAAAACAAGGCGCCTAAAACAGTTTAAAAGACAACCGGGAAATGGAAGTGTTGTAAGCAAAAGATATTTCCGTTCGACTTAAGAGAAAAATGGGCTCATAAATAATAACAAAAGCGGTGTCTAAGACTGCAAATCAAAAATACTGAAAAGGACTTTCATAAACTCTTAAGCGTAATGACGGGTAATTTTTATTACCATGTCTATAAGATGTAGTCACACACTTATTTTCTTATTCCGTTCGCATCGTTTAAAAACAATTATCAAGAAATCAAAAAACTATCATGTTGTATAATCGAAGCTGCCCGCTCGTTCGTCGCTTGGTCCGTTAGTATTGGAATATTCAATATTCCATAAGTGAAAGATAAAGTTAAATTTTGACGAGCAAACAGAAAGAACGCTACACGAATTTTTAAGAAATGGAAAAGGAGCACGTGTTGCCTTTAAAGGACATTGAGTTTCAATTTAACAGACTGACTGTAATACTTTTTAGAGCAATCGTAACATTTTCAATTAATCTTCCAGTACGTTTGGAACTATGCTTTAAGGCTGTCTACGTGCCTTTCCTAAACACTTTCGTTAAATTAGAAAGCAGCCGTTTTTGAAGTCGTTTTCTTTCTAAGTAATTTTTCGTAAAAGTTTGATGCAACTTGTTGATTCGTTTACAATTTTTTAATAAAAACTTACGATTGTGAAACAGGAATGAAAAAACGCAAAGATAAAAGTCAAAAGTCACGAAAATTAATTCTCTTTTTCAACGCCTTATTATTCTTTACTTATTTTCATTATAAAGTGCAACAAATTCGACTCATTTAGGCAACGAAGGGCTTACTGTTCATGAGACCCTTTATATGGTACCGGATACATACTATAAAACTGCGCAGACAAAAAGTGGCCCAATGAATTTTTATGTCAAATTTCTACTGCACACCAATTTTCTTTATGAAATATAAAAGATAAGACGTCCTTGTCGTACTTTTCCTAGTAGTGACGGCGGTGGTGGACGGTAATCAGAAAATTGATCTATCCGTTTCAAACATTTTGGATTAAATTCCTGTGACGAAACATCATTATTTAGCGAATTTTGTCGAGAAATTTTGAAAAATTTCAAACTTTTCTCATTCAAAGGGTCTTCCAAAATAACGCGTCTTTTGTGGAGTGCTCATAAGAATATTGTACGACCAGAAAGTATACTGTACGACCAGAAAAGTATATTATACGACCAGAAAAGTATACTGTACGACCAGAAAGTACATTGTACGACCAGAAAAGTATATTGTACTGCGTGTTATTGATACCTTTTGTGTGATGTGATTATTATTTGTATTTTATATATATATTTTGGAAGGTTCCGATCCAATTTATCTTCAAAAGAGTTCGATCTTTAGGTTGAACATACATATACGGAGAAACATTAGCCGGACAGACAGACGGGCAGGAAATCTTAAATCACCTCAAACGATGAGTCATTCGTTGCAGTGAAGGGTGGGTCTATTTTAAGTCCTTATTTGTGGTACATACGCCCGTACGAGCTTAATATTTCATATACTGCAGATGGTGTGGAATACGGCGGTATTTTAAAGGTGTTGTTACCAATCGAGCTCTTCATGAAGAACACAAAAAAGCTGCAAAACTCTAAAGTACCGATCGAAATCTATTGAAGTTTTCACCTTTCTCCCATCGACCTAAAGTGAACTCTAGAGATGCACCGTAGAATTTTTTGTAATCTATTTTTCGACTTCAACTTTCATAAATATTAGGCTTGCATTTTTAAAGCTATTAAAGTCGTAAAATATAAGTGGGCGACATTTTCCTTTTTCTCAGAATTATTTGTCAGTGCCAGAACCCTTTATGTGATATCGAATTCTTTTTATCATATGTAATTTTTGTGTATTTTGCCTTTTTCACATTTGTCTATATCCCGAAAAGTATAATATTCTTTACAGTATCATATAAATAAAAAGTGTTGTCTGAACATAAAATACACAATTATTCCGTATTCAAGCACGTCACACACATTTTAAAAGTTATTTTGTGTTATCATCTTTGGCTACATACACTTGTACACATGACACCTTCTTAAAAACTTACGTATGCATGATTGTTACAATGTTTTATTCAATTTAAAATTTGTATGTTATGTTATATGGTTGTGATTACATACATACGCACATTCATTTTCTGCAGGCTTTTCTTGAAATTCTCTATGCAAATAAAATAAACGTCACAGAAGGTTAAACATTCAAGTAAACAAGTAAATAACTAAACAAGCATATCTTATACATGGGATGCGGGAGATGTTATGAATAGATAGAGACGGATGCATACATAAAACGTATTCATATATAAAATGAAAAGAAAAAGAAAAAGAAGAAAACTTCATTTAATTTTGTATTGCATAAAAACTATTGAATTTTTTCAATTCTCTATTGTATCGTAAAAAAAAATTTTTTTAATTAATTTTTATGGATTAAAAACATTAAACGAAAATAATATAATTGTATGTGTTTACATGTATGTGCATGGAAATAAGTTGAATAGAAATTTTAATATGTATACTAGCTTCAAGAGAGTTGGAGTAGTTTTTGCAAGAATTTTTCTACAAAAAGCCGAAGAAGGAGCTACAAAATAACGCTGCTTATGAGATTCGAACATTTATGGTTGTAATTCGAACAAATTTTCCTTATATTACAAATGAACTTTATTAAAGGCAATATGTGACATTTTGACCGATAAAGTTATGCTATTTTTTATATCCTACACCATCTTTAATACAGGGCATATTAACTTTGTGTGAAAGTATGTAACGCTCAGAAGGATTTTAGATAGACCCATCATCGTCTCAATCTAAGCCTTTCCGTCTTATGATTGTCCATGTAAGTTTGTGTTCAACCCAAAGGTCGCAGTTTTTAATATATATTGATAAAATTTGATACACTAATGAGCATTGTATCATGGACAAACGCTATTGAAATTGGTGCGGATCGGTCCACTTTCCCGACCACATCGTCTTATTTAGAAAAGTCGTTACATGGAAAAAACCGCAAATTTTAAAATCTACGATAGCTTTTCCTAAGTAATAGAATTTTGACGTTTTAAAATGGTCTGAAACTTTTGATTCGGCAGGCGCAAATTTTGGAAGTTCGTCTTATATGGAAAAGGCAAAATTTTAAATATTTGATGGTGAAAATTGGTTATTAATAGTAAATTGACAAAACAATTAACCTTACCGAATTTGGACTAGGTAGGTCTACTCTTTCTTACTAGCGCATATAAGAATTCTCAGGAATATAGTTCGTTATGTGCCAAGAAGGCATAATTGTTAATGGTTCATGATAGTAATTTGACACAAAAATTAAATGGACCAAATTTGGGTATTTTATGGTCGATTTTGCCCCACTACAATGTTTTCTTGTTTGACAGCAAAATCATTATGTTTCCATTAGAAAATATCTGACATTTCTGGGTAAAAAACTGGACAAAGAAATTTTCACTGACCCAATGTGAAAGCCGCTTTACGCCTTGTCAGGAAACATTAAAACTCCTATAGAAACAATATAAATTTATCTCGAGTCATTAAAATGCAGGCTACACGGTGGATGCATTAATATTTCCCAATCGGGCTTTCTCAATTTTCCTCACTGATAAGAGATGTGTTGTGGGGTTCGTGGAAGATAACATCTCTCTTCCTATTTATCGAAAGCTTTTTAAAAAAGTAATTTAAAAAAACTTAATTGTACCGAATTTGGTTCAAGAAAGTATAAATTTCGACATCATGGCATACAAGGATTGCCATGAATTAAACCCTTATATGCCAAGAAAGGTGAATTTCTAATGATTTACGAAACAAAATAGTCCACAGTATCAATATAGTTAAAAAATTAACCGAATCGAACTTGGACAACATAGGTCTATTTTTTAGATCCCACCAATTGAGATATAAATCCTCCTATAGCAACATAGACTCATTTGTGGTTTTTCACGACGGAGTTCGTTAGTTGACGGCCTAAGAACGCACCAATTTGAGAGTTTTCATGAAAACTTTGATGAAGTAAGACAGTAGGTAAGACCATAGGTAGTGTATAGAGTAGCCCATCCGGTAAGTAAGTGCCGTCTGTCCAAGTGCCTTCATAAGGTTTTTAGCACGTACATAATTTTGGTGTAATAGTCTGTGTCCGTATTGCCGACTAGGTAGCTTTTCAGCTGCGTCTAACCGTTTGCAGCCTCCGACCTTTTTGGTACATATAGATTTTACATAGGGGTAGTTTTTACAAAAGGGTACAGAATCTAATCATAGATATCTACATATTAAATAAAGGCGGCGCCCAACATGTGGCCAAAAGGCGACAAAATATACGATATTGCGTTTCAGATAATTATGCTACAATGCTTGTATTGTCACGAAAATCAGTAAATGAAAGTGTTTAGACGAAGTGATGTACGATATCTAATGAGCGACCTTGCGCGTATATGGCTACTCCTTACTTAATATGGTTGTGGTTTTGAATTTGCGAATAATCTTTATCAGGTCGAGAAATAACCCAGCTTTGTTAGAGAGCGAAAATTCAAAATTAATTGTTAAAAATCAAAACCTTGTTATCTTTAATTAAGTTCGTTATTGGCGGACAATTTAAAAAACAAATTATAGATTTTAATGAAAATTTCAAATTCATTGTCATGAAATTAATACACCTATATTTGCATCTATAAAATAAAGTAAAATCATTCATATTTTATTTTGTTTTATTTTAAATGAATTAAATTCAAAATCAAAATTGTGAAAACAATTTCCATTTACAGCATATTTTATGTGCTGTTCATTTAATTATAACAATGTTATACAATTCTTTCATATATATATATATATATATAGATATATGTTATGTACTGGTGGTATTCATATATGCTCTTAATTAATAAATAACATGAACAAGCGAGAAATAGTTTTGTGTGTGTGTGCTATTTATATATATATATATATATATTATATCCACCTATATATAAAATATATCTACATTTGCTCTGATTAAACAAGTGATATAAAATTAATTAGCCAAACGAAAATTTCATTATTAGCGACACGAATAAGTAGATATACAGTCTCTCATATATATTTCGTTGTATTGTCTGCATTATTTAGCCATAAGAAACTATAAACATTAAATGAAAATCTCCATAAGAGTGATTTAAACCACTGTATGGTTTACTGATAACCATCTATCTATCTATACACAACTATGTACATATGTATAGATGTATGTGCGATTGAATAAACGAAATGAATGTGATTTGCTTTATGTTATTATGCGTTTGTGTATGTGCATACGGTTGTATTTTATTAAGCCTTTAAATGCTCTCAATTCCAACTTTTTGAATAGCATTGCCTGAATGAGTTTTCAATGACTTTTCGCAAAAATTTTCACACTACCGGAAATTTTCGGCTGTCAACTGAATTTACCGGAACTGGAAATTTTCATTTAAATTGATTTGAATTTTTATGACGAAATGATTGCTGATATTATTCATTTGATATCTATTTATTTTTTTTTTTTTTGTATTTGATTCTCTGCTTCATACGCGAAACGATAGGGACATTTTTTGTTCTGCTTTTTCCTAAAATTCATTTAATAACTGATAACGATACGAACTGATAAAATACATACATTAAACGAGTCATACGCTTTAAGATATTGATATGATAGCTTACGGTAAACATTCAACTAAAATAGGTAGGATGGCATGACATCGATCCAGATCGAGACACAGAAATACGCACGCACACCTTTGCATATCCATGAGGATAGATAGCCGGAGAAAGAGAGTGGCAGAGAATGAGAACACATATAAATATACGCAATAACATAGTGTTTCCAGTCATGATAAAATGAAACTGAAAATTGTAGTCAGAAAAAAAATTTTTTTTCCTTTTTACTAATCGAATTATTATGTCCGAAAATATGGCGAACATTTAAAATTGTTGCTTTATTGCATAGAAATCTAAATTTAGGGAAAAAAACGACAGAAATCACTCAGTTGGGTATTGATTATAGTATTTGATCTCTTCAATAGTAATAATATTTCGTGTTCAAAGCGTGTATGCAGAGAAAGAGCAAGCAAGTAAAATTTGCGTTTCTGAATGGTCGTAAGTTCCTGCAGTTCTTACCGATATTTCCTTTGGTCTTACTAATTCTTACTAATTTAAGTTGAAAACGTTCTTTTTACTAGTTCCACTTTTTTTTTTTATACTAGCTGATGTGTATGTACTAGTTTCTATAATCGAACAGCGTATGTTGATCACAACTGTTAACCAGTTATTATCTTAATATATAATACAAGAAGTCTTTTCAATACATTACAGGTAACTTAGAGAGATTGTGACGGTATTATTAGAGCGACTTATTATAAATAAAAACTCAAAAAGACATTTTATATTAAGCATTGTATACTCACAAATATGAGATGTATAGATGTAACGTGTTTTTTTTTTTTTTCAAAAGAAGAAGACCTAGCACCCCATATGTTTGTGTATATAATTCTAACTTTTCAGGCCATTCGAATTATGAAGACGCTGTGCCGAGACGAAATTATTAATCACTCCAGATTTCAGGGAGCTGAAGAGAGAAAACATGGGCTTTAGCCAATCTAGAGGCGGAAAAAATTAAAAGTATTTCACGAATCATCCTGATCGACTGAATTTTTGCTTTACCGTTCGGTATTAGCGTTAGCTTGGCCTAAAGTTCAAAGAATAGCTAATGTTGAAAAGCTGTGAACTAAACATATCTGCTTTAGTTTTCTAGACAGTCATCAAATATAGTGATGGGTAACTACGACCATTCTGAATTAACCATTTACTACCAAGTTTATGCTCATGTTTAATATATAAACAATCACAAGGATGAGATGTCCTCAAAATAGATGAGATCCCGTTTTCGAGGTTATCTAATAGCAGAGAACAGCGATATACACACTCCTCTCTATTTAATTAAGGTTAGAAGAATTTACAGAAAAACAAAACTGCATAGCGGGCGTCTCGAGTCTAAAGATATAAATAGGCATTAGTGTAAATCTTAAATAAGTCTTAAATATTTAAGTAATGATCAATTTTTCCCACAAAGTTTTAGACGAAGAGGTCATTGTCGTATTCTTTATTCAGTTCACAATCCCAGCGAATAAATATATGCGATGATTCTGGAAGATTGTCAGGTGCAAACGGTTTTGTTGGCTTTTTTTATAGTGTAATGAGATAAAATTCGCATGTGAGAAATCTCTTGTTCATGTTCCCGGTATGGTCTTCAAAACATGTCGACATAGTTGATGCCGAATAAAATTGTTGTATTTTATTCTTGTGATGAAATGTATGCATTTATTTCTTAGTACCAGGGATTATTAGTTCTATTTGTGGAACGGAATAAAGAAACTACCCTTCCAATTCAAAGGGCAAACACCTGATTTCAACCATGTAAAACGTTGTGTTCTGATATGACCAAATTAGAAATCGAAATCGAGTTGGTGATCTGGTAAGGATAGTTAACAGTTAAATCGGAATCAACAGTTGAAAAATTTCGTCAGAAGTATTCAGCAAAGTGATTTGAGGTTTCAATATCATCGGAGGGCTCAAAGCCATTGAAAGAAACGTGCAAAGAATATATGGAGACATTCCTGTCGGAATTGTCAAGCTTAAACAACTATTTAGAGTTAATCTGCTGTAAGAATTTTCTCAACTGAAGGTGCTTGATTGGAACGGGTACAGAAATAATAGGGTTTCAATATTCCCAGCAGAAACATCAACCATAATGCTTAAACGATAAGACTTAAGCAGTAAAAGGTTGGCTTTGTTAAAGTCGTAATGTTTACTGAAGGAAGTTGGATCTTGTACATAAGAATGGTTCAACGGACGACCTCTGGTGGTAGTATGATTGTGTTGAGGTACCATCAGCCAGAATTATCACTACAACACAATGTGGCTTACGGCGAATTGAAGTTACAAACGCTAAGACTTGATCAGTGGATTTAGAGTTTTCGGACACGTTACAAATGAGGGCAACATGTTTCTTATAAGATATAAGGAGATATCCGCATTTGGGGGAATGTAGGGGCAAGTTACGTATAACTGTTTATTGGCAATTTCCGCCCGGATGTTAATAAATTCAATGTTGGGAGGAGCAGAAAATTCAATTGAATGGAACGGGGGTGGCAGCAGATATGGCAATTAAAACACCACCCCCAGTGTGATCTAATCGACCCTTCTGGTAAAACCTGGAAAGGATTGTGAAAAAATTCCGACGAATGTAAATCAGACTTTAACCAAGTTCCAGTGAAGGTCAAACAGAAAAACTCCGTCCTTCAGGAAAGTGGGGAGTAAGTGGGGAGAATTTTGGTAAACGAAAGTTATTGGGCCTGAAGGAACATTTCGACTACGGGATCGATCCCGTGGAATGATTTCTTTAACTAAAGATCCAACTGGCCACAATGCTTTGTTTAGCAAAATTTCCAAGTTTTCAATCGGAACTAACTTAAAGTGTTAACTTTAAAAGACGAGATAGCTCTAGGTATAGATGGCGCCAATTTGGAAATGCTTACATGCTCCAAATTGATGGATGGAACTTTTACATCCATATACTTTTCTCTTGGTTATCCTGAGAAGTGTCAGACGACAGTCGTGACATGAATAGTGCCTTTCGAGGAAATACGGCCGTCTAGCAGACGTTATTCGTATTAAGAACGTTAGGTATCACGTGTACAGAACTTTGAGTTCGGTAGAAAATAGAGAAAGTGACTACGCTTGCTTATACATCTTGTACGACTTTTTCAGTATGGTGCCCAGCAGATACATCTTAACAGGTAGGAGGAGAAAACGATTTATCATTTTTGTCAGTATTTTTTGGAGATGCAGACTAAATTGACTAAGTGGCACCTAGGGTGAGAAAATTTAAGGCATATCTGTCCTTCCATCTGTTCATCTGAGCACTTCAAAGTATATAAATTCTTGGCCAGTTTCAAATTAGGATGGCACCTAAACTTGTCCGTCTGTTCTTATGTCCATTTGGCTATCTTCCCAACTGGTAGCAACTGAGGTAAGCCTTTTCCCGTTAGCAAAAGCGAAGTGACACAAATATTTGGAAGGATACGCATACAATGCCTACATATTTATGTGAGAAAAACTTCCACTTCATATTGTGGAGCATAAAAATTTAGTTCTTTTGCTTTTTTTGTGTTTTTTAGAATAAAATATAAAAGTTTCGGTCACGACCGAATATAATTTTCTTACTTGTCCTTTTTCTTACCTTCATTGATGGAAATCGTCAGCTACATCGTTTTGAATTCTTGCCTTGACGTCCGTAACTGACTATAGTTTACAAAGGCAGTTTTTACGGTTATGATGACACACAATTGAAGCACGCACTTTACACAGCAAGCACTTTAAATCATATAGCGTTAGGTAATAACTCACAACTCAACGCGCTATCACAATACTTTTAGTACAACTATATTGCCTCGTCGTTAAAATGCAAACAATGTATTATTTACGAGTTCATTTTGGGACACCTCATTTAAATGTACACTTGTACACATATAATGCAACCAAATGATTTACAATTCTAATGCAGGTTATTATGGTCGCGTTGTGGTATTCGTTGAATGTATAATTTTCATTATTTCAAAGGCGTATTAATTGTGCATCCGCGCTTGCAAGCATATGTATGTTCGCAGTTTTACGGTTAGATTTTAGTTTCAATTAATTTCAAATTTGATGGCATTAAATAAAAAGTCATTTAGTAGAAAAAGTTAAAACAAATAACATAAAAAAAAAAAAACCGTAAAATTACTACGGTTGGACTAGGCCCACACTTAAATACCCTAAACCAATTCGCTTAATACAGCGAGTTTTGTCAGAAAATTTGGAAATTTTTTCCATGTAACGACTTTTCAAAATGAGGCTTTGTATCGGATATGGTCGAAGAAGTGATCCGATCCGAAACATTTTGAATAGCTTTCGTCCTTGGGCAAACACACCGGTGCACCGTTCTTCATAAAAATATCTAAAAATTTAAGATCTTTATGTTGAGCAAAAGAAAATAAGACAGATAGACAGACGGTTAAACTAGCTAAGATCGTGAGGCGAGATCAAGAGGTGAGCTAACCTTAGGTGTTTTTGGGGCTTACATAAATCCAAGTATACGATTCTCTTATACCATGGAGCAAGCTGTAAAATAAAACACAGAAAGATAGTGGAGATGTTATTTATGACTTGGATTGAATATTTATTATTATTTAATAAAATACAAATGGCTTAATTAAGTTATATTTTTATCACATATTTCATTGTATATAGGCACACGTGTACAATATTTTATTATATATTACATAAGGAAGCAGTGAGATGCCGCATTTTAATTGCTTCTTTTCTATACAATTGCAGAAGCATCATTTCTAAAGTTCCCTTTTTTAGAAGGCAAATAGTTAGAGAAAATTTTTGCTTTGTTAGACCCACATTGTAATTTGTGGATGGTCGCATAATTGATTTATTTGAATGTTGGAATATTACTGTAAAAGTTTAAATCCAAAAGTTGCTCTCTAGATAATAATTTAAGAGAGAGGAACAATTTGAAAGAGAGGAACTTGTAATATAATTTAATATCAAGCCTGATTTCCTAAGTAAAGTTTAAAGTTAGAATGATTAAATCAATGCTGGCTTCACGTTGAGTTCGCACTTGTCACTTTTCAAAAATGAAAGAAATAGAAAGATATGTTTAGCTTGCAAACGTCAGTTCGTATTCATCACTTAAATTTAACTAAAATGAAAAGTTCACTTTTGTAGTTTGTGGCACCAATAGTTTTAAGAATGTTGCCTGCTCGATCAGGGTCGTTTTTACATTTAATTTCTTTATTGGTCCCATAAGTATTTGATTAGCATTTACTATAAGAACGAAGGTGCAGATTTTTGCCTATTTCGAACCTTCTTAATAGATCGAACGTATTTCGTTTGAAAAGCAAGGCTTTAACTAAATACATATCTCATCTTTGTATCAGAATTTTTGATGGGCTAACTCGTAAGTATTCCTTTAACAGATGCCAGAAACGCATACGAACGAACAAGGAGAAACCGATTCAAAATCTTATGCTGCTTAAGGGTTTATTTAGTTATCAACTTTTGAATGAAAGGAAGAATTTCATATATTTGCCTATTTCGATGATTTTTTTTACAAAAATACGTCAACAATATCGAAACACAAATGTTTAATGAAAAAACCATAAAAATAAATATATTAAAATGAAATTAATCACATTTCATTTTTTTTTCTAAGGACGTAACAACATCTTTTTTACAGTCGTAGCCATGGTGGGATAAACGAAGCCTACTAGCTTTTGTTTTGCTAATAACAGAGATTTTATTTTCCGATGTAATTATAAAATATTTATTATCATATCATACAATATTTTAAAAAATTTGTTGCTAATATACTGTATAATGCACATTCTGAAACTACATTCAATGGAGTACATTCAATGGATTGCCAACATCTTCGATTATCGGTTGCCCGTATGTCGAACATTTCCGCGTAGCTCTTATTATGTTTATTTCACTCAAAAATTGGTATTTTCAAAACAAAAGATAGTAGCAGAAACAACTAAAGCACAAGAAGGTTCAATTTTTTGTTCAAAATTTAAAGTAGGAGTTATCACGCTATTAATTAGATGCTGCTTGGCTGCTTGCTCTTTCGTTCTCGTTACTTGCATGTGTCAAGATACTGTAAATCGTTTCGTCAGATGACCTGACATTCTCTTTGCAAATCAGAAGCACATATAAGTGTTTGCATGTATTTTCATCATTTTTTTTACTTGAAACAAATATTTATTGGGAAACACTGATACAATATATATTGATTAAAATATTTGCCATCATTCACTGCAACTTTTTTAGCAATTTGGAATCGCGTGCCCCGCAAGCGATGCTGCCGCGATCTGAACAGAAGGTAATCAGAAGACGTTTTGTCTGGTGACTACGCTGGATGAGGAAGAAATTCCTATTCCAGCTGCAACAGTGTATCCTTGACAAGTCCTGTAACAAGTGCGTATATTTTTGGTCAATTTGTATTGTAGTGACATTTCCTCTTTTTGGATCTTTCCATCGCATGTAAACCTCTGGAAACAGTTGATTTAGCAACTGCTAACTTCTAACTGTTCGAAAGTTCTTTGAGAACTCCAGCTGGATTTTCGTCCAATAAGTGTTGCAATTCGTTGTCTTCGAACTTTTTTATCCATTCAGGCTGTTCTTTGTCAATGCCATCGGGTTTCTAAGCTAGATTTCTTCAATTAAACTGCAAAAGTAAGGAATATTGAGTGTTCCACGATTAGCGTCCGTATGCACTGAATGAATGAATAATACTAAGTGGAATAGTGCTACCTTATCTGCAGAAAGATTAAAACCGTCGGGTTTAACCGTTGATTGATATTTATTCATACGTCGAAGGATTAGAAGGACAAGATTAACATACCTTTTATCCTTATACTCGCCTTGTTATTTTTTTTTTTATTCTTAACACTGTGAATATAAATATGTTCGACTCACATTCATAATCCATTTATTACTACTTTCAGAAGGACATACAGAAAACTATAAAAGCTTGAGAGTGTTTTTCTTGTTTAAATTTTTATTCTGCTCTTCTTCTACTATTATTACTGCTACTTTTACTAGTCGAAAAATATTTTCCAACATTTTATTTTTCTTTGTACTTAGGAGTGCTTTTATGTCAATTTCAGAACGGAAATAACATATCATTAAAGTGGGTGTGCCTCAATTTCCTTTCGAACATACGTTCTGTAAGTATAATGCTCGTAACATATGGGTGCGATGGTAGAATTCCATTTGTCGTTATTGTTGTTGTTCATAAAAAGAATTCTTTCCATCACAAAATTTTTTCTGTTGTCAATGATACATGAATTTTAGTCATGTTCCTAGGAATAGATTGCTTGTTTGCCTGTACATATGTTTCATGTTTGGCAGTCTTCGTTTCTTTCACAGATGATGATATTTTTCAAACGGAAATTAACTGTATGAGTGGTCTTTTTTTCTTCTCCTTTCTTCATATCTCACAAACCGGAAATTTTATAAAGTTACGCCAAAACAGCTGCTTTTTCAGATCTAGAATTCTTATATAAATTTTTTTTTTTTTAATGTTTAAATATTTACTTTGTACTATTTAAGAGAATTTCTCTTGAATGAGAATATTATGAAATTGTTATACTTTGTGTTAGTCACTCAACCGTAGGTGTCAGAGATTCTATGGATTATGTGTGTTATAGAACAAAAGGGACTTTCAGGTGAACTTGCCCCGTCTGCGAATTGTCTGTCACCCCTATATTCTTCTATCTATAAGTATATTCATTGGTTTGCTCGTTTGTCTATATGTTCGTCCGTTGAACAGTTATCTTGTTTGTGTCCGCATATCGGTTTGTGGGGCCGATTGGACGATTTTCCTGCATTCTGTTTCCATGTTTCTTTCCCTGTTTATACACTTGAACTGGTATCTATTATCTGTTTTGCCATTTAATTTATCGATGATAAGGTATTCCCAATTGATTCCGTTAGACAACGTAGACTGACCGCGATTCTTCTTAAGCTGGAGGCCAAATGTACTGCGTAGACATAAAAGACATACAAGATTCTCCCAAGGAAGATAAAAATTTTACGAGTTATAGCTTATGTTGAAATAAGCGTGAGGTGGCATTCGGTTTCGATTTTTGGAACCGGAAGAAAATTTCAGAAAATCGAAAAGCAATAAAAATTATGAAAATGGTTTCGTCTCGAGCAATTCTTTCGATGAGGGTCCTTCTAAGCTTAGAAATTTGTTAATATGATAGCAGTAAAATTAAATAAACGAAAAGTGATGCAAAATTCAATTCAAAGTTGAATTTAAGATGATAAGGACATCCCTATGGAAGGTCTCTTACATCCTCGGCAAGCAACTACCGACAGTGGATAGAAATGCAGACTCGCGCTAAAATTCAAAGTTATGTTGCAATACATTTTTGTTATTGTTGTTGCTGTCGTCATTATTGTTGCGGTTAAATGTTAGTTTCTTTTTGCGCCGCAACAACATTTGAGAAGAAAGCGATGCATGAAAAACAAGTAAATAAAACCAAATGATAGAGAAAAACTAAGAAGCTTTTTCATTTTTTTGTTTTTGTTTCTTATTTTATTTTTCTTTGTTTTTGCTTGGAGGATAAAACAGTCGAAAGAAAAAAAAGAAAAAAATGTAAACAAAGGCCCTTTTTGCGATTATTTTTGGAAAACGTGAGTATACGCTATTATCCGATAAACGCTTACGCATTGGAATTTAGTGGCAACGAGCAAACTCAACACTTTTGATCCACATGAGTGATTTGTAGTCTTTTGATTTCATTCCATTTTCTTTTATACCATTTCACTTCACTCTGAATGTGGAATAGCACATAAGTTTAAAAATAAATGACATAACAGCATATTTTGAAAAGAAATTTTATGAGAAAAATAGTGAAGATTTTCTTATATAGAATTTCGAGCAAACGTCTATTAAAAAAACTACGCATGTCTTGCATTCGCGATTTTTAGGTAATTTTTAGCTCAAGCAAAAAAGTTAAAATTGTAAACTTTTCGGTTAGTTCACTCCTCTCTTGTGGTCAGTTTCTTAAGTTTTGAAAAGCACTGATATGTGGATTGACCGTCATATACCCTGACATTCTAATAAAAAAGCCTTTTGGACGCTAGAAAGTTTCCGATTATTAAGCGGTTTTTCCTGCCAGATGACTAAGAAGATGGCAATTTTAAGAGAAATACGAGAAACAGTTTACACGAAATATTACCCACAGTCACTACTTCTTTCATCGTGGAATATGAATTCCTCGCGTGAAAGACAATAGAAAGATGTTGTGCTCAAACAATTTATTTTTGATTGTCATCGAATGGTACCTCAATCAGACAATAAGTCCTTGATATATGGGACCCATTCACAATTATCGTTTACTTGGTGACGAAGGCGGTTTTGCACAAGCTGAGAAAAACTGTCATCGCATCTTAAAAACAGGGGTTGGAAACGCATCAACGCATATCTTGCGATGCTGAAAGTTTTTCCCCCGGGTTATAATCCAGAATCAAAAGATCTCATTATATTCTGACTAAGGGCCGACAAGTTTCCCATTTTAAATGCTCACTTCGAACTACCCTTTTGATTTGGGTTATCGTAAAAAGAAGAAAAGATTTCGTTCGAGGTTCTTCGTTGGCGAATGTCACTTACTGGATTTGGCGCTCAGAGAGGCCACTACATTCTATTTTTTAGAACGATGATGATGAGTGATAATGAAGCATGCAATTTCTCATCGATAAGTTCCCATACAAAAAGTTCCATAAAAAAAGGAAAACAATTCATACAAATTTAAAATAAATTTTTATTTAAATTTATTACAGCATTTATATACGGATATCCTGATTGGAACTTATTCACCAAAGTTTAAATAAATTCATTTCGACCTTTTTCTGCTGAAATACTTCACATTACAAATCGTACGAAATTCTGGCAATTCGGGCAAGATTATATTTTACAGTCTATCATTCACTGAAAGCCGGAAAAACTAGATCGGCGCAGATGATCACTACCGCGCAAAGTATATCTTACTATCACGAAATTAATCCAAAACTGTTGCTGCTTAATGTCCCTTACGTTCTTTTGGTAATTGCTGTCACCAATAGTGACGGAAAGAATTGTATGAGATTATGGACGTAGCAAAATGAAAAGCTATTAGAAGCGTTTGTCCGTCCAGATTAAATTCCATTTGAAAATGAATGGATTGCGTGAAAGCTCTTGTCGGCTATGCTAGTTTGTTGAAGATCTTTAACTTTACAAGTGTACAATCAGAAGAGATCCTGAACTGCATATGTTCTCCTAATATTCCCAATGTCATAAAATCCTTATCTTCCGTTTTAAGTTGATAATTTTCTACTAATAAACAATTAAATCCCTTGTAATTATTTATAATCTTTCCTGTTAAATAAATAAAAATCCTCCAATGGGCCAACGTTCATCATTCAATACCTTACACCACCCCATAGTATAACACGTCAGTGCATTAAATTTCATCAAAAGATCTTAAAAGTTAGAAGCTGTACGAAATACGGGGGACAGATCATCTTAGATCGATTCAGAAAGTGATTCTCAATCAATCGGTATGAGGAAAAAGTGGGCCTATCTCAAGTTTTACTGAGTATAACCTACATTCGCACTTTGATGCACCCTTCTACAACAAGGATGGATAAAAACAAAGTTAAGAAAACAGATTTTATTGCAGACGCACGTACAGACGTTTCGTTAAATGACCGCCCAATTATTGACCACCACTGACCCACCAAATAAGCCCCTTCCCCTTACTAAGTTTCCGATGCATATTTCCGTTGTAAGATAATTAGTGATTAAAAACGATATATTTTTAAAACAGTGCGTTATAGTTTTCCCGCAAAAAGAAAAACAAATAAACTGTACAACGTAATTTATAATATAGTTATTTTATATTCTTATAAGTGACTAAGCTTAAAGTAAAGACAGTTTGTATGCTTTTCATTTTCACTAACGCCCTATTTATTTATTGTTTCGCTAATAAATAAATTTAGGTCGGCCATATGATGCTTATCTGTATATTTAAATTTAATATAACTAAAAAAAAAGAAAAGAAGAAAACGAGAAAAAAGTGCTTTGCTTTAAAGCTCTTTTCCTGCCAAATGTGTCTACAATTAAATTTTATTTTAAAGAGACGATCCCTATTTTCTGGCGTATGGTTAACAAGAGAAAAAAAAGAAGTGGAATAGAGAAAAAACAAATTTATTACAATAACCTGAATTCTCTATGTTTTCACATCAAACTTAGGCAAGTTACTGATGGCGACGACGATGATGAGTGACAGTTTTTACAAAGTAACTGATGCTAATGCTGATGTGTATGATGCTGTCTTTCCGCAATTTCCCAGCTTCGGTAAATGGATTTTAGAAGAACATACCTATGCATGGGTGCATATTGCCTCAACCCTCTATCATTTGAAATTAAATATAACGTTGTTGTCAAACAACATCTAATTAGGTGTGTAAGCCTTTATTCATACTCAGGTAAGTATGTGTTTGTATGTACGCAAGTATATGTGAGTGAGTGTGTTTCTTGTTTAACTTGGCGGTAACATAATTATTTTGTACGGTTAGGATTTCAAGCTCATCATAACTTGAGTTTGTCGTTATGTGGGTTACTAGGACCGAATTGCAGCGGCTGTCATAGCATTAAGAGTTATAACATGAGGTGAAATTTTTGCTTCACATATGCTTAAAGCATTAGATACCTTAAATTAGAAAGAATAAAAAAGTTTTTAAGTTATGGTTGTTATATCAAGCGTAAGGCAACCTTGATGTAGGTGCACAATTACAATCCACCTTACTGCTGGCGCAAGATGTCTTTAATTCAAGGAATTATTTTTACGGTTCAAAGAATGCTTTTTTTGAAGTATTAAATAAATTGCAGTAATTTTGCTATGTGTCATTATCTGTATTTATGAATATACAAGAAATTTGTTTACAAACTTTTTGTTAAAAATAGTTTTTTTTTACTTTTAACGAAAAGCCGAAAGCCTTAGATGCTAGTCTTAGAATTGATTCTCTGGCAAAATTTATAATAAAATAATAATAATACTTTTAACGGCTTGTCACGTAAAAACTTTACAATGGGTGACGTCTCATCATCACATACCCTACAACTCTTAGCTACATATAGTTAACCATATAATAACATTAAAAAGTAAAATACAACGTGGGAAGTAGTTGAGAAAATCATGCCAGATGACAGATAATCTTAGATCAATTTAAAAAGAAGCAAGACATGTTCACAGACGAACGGACCAACAAGTTTGGATCGATTCAGAAAGTGTATAAGTATAAGCTACGGAATGGTGTACAACTTCCTTGATTTATTAGTTCCTTTTTACGGGAAAGAAGTACAGCGATGGGTAGAAGCTGGCTATGGCAAGGAACCAGCGAGGTGACCCGACTTCTGGTGTGGCTTGCACGTGATGAGAGATTGACTTCTTATATTATTAAAATTTTCCTTTTGGATTATCGCGACGCGCTACAGAGAAACGAAAACGTTGCCAGTGTCATAGCGGCCTTGGCTCTCAGGGCCGGCGGTTCGTCCCTAATTGGTGTGTGAGTGCAAAACTAACAACAAAAAAGCGTCTCTCAGTTCTTCAGGGATGGCGATTAAAGCTGAGCCAGCTCATCCCCTATCCGTTAAGTCAGTGTTCTGAAAGTCCTTCAGGGATGGCGATTAAAGCTGAACCAGCTCAACCCCTATCCGTTATGTCAAATGTCCTGAAAGTCCTTCAGGGATGGCGATTAAAGCTGAACCAGCACATCCTCTATCCGTTAAGTCAAGTGTTCTGAAAGTCCTTCAGGGATGGCGATTAAAGCTGAACCAGCTCATCCCCTATCCGTTAAGTCAAATGTCCTGAAAGTCCTTCAGGGATGGCGATTAAAGCTAAACCAGCACATCCCCTATCCGTTAAGTCAAATGTCCTGAAAGTCCTTCAGGGATGGCGATTAAAGCTGAACCAGCACATCCCCTATCCGTAAAGTCAAAAAAAACTCTTCGTACAGGTCAACTTGTTAAATTGTCTGAGGGTACTTATCTAGACGGCTATGACACCAAACTTAACGAGTCTGTGCGATGCGCCGCTATAGCCGAAGTCTCGCTCGCTTGTCCTGTTGCCAACATGGCTGCAGTCGCAACCTTAGTTACGACTTGCATGATCCTGCTTATACATAACTTGATATCATTTACATCTAGCTTATTATTATGTTTGTTCAAATTCCGACGCAACAGGCACCCAGGTACCAAATCGCGTGATTCAATCACCGTTAGGTATGTGAGTGCTTGTCCCTTTCTATGCCACTGTGTTTGCATATGCTTGTTTTTTTGTGTGTTTCTACATGTGTGATCGTGTCTTTGTATATTTTGTGTAATATTGTGTGTGTGTTTGTGCTCTTTGCGAGTACGGGTATTGGTGTGCATTGCTATGTGTGACTCTAACGTTTATTCGTTTTGTCTGATCATATATTCATTGTAGAGCATAAGGGTTTCTACCTGATTATATACCCTAACGGGGTTTATGCAGTAATGCGTAATATGTAAGCGTTTCTACAGTTTGCTTATACAATTTTTCGGCATACAGATTCCTATATGTTACTATGGCCTGACAGGGATATACAATGCTATGTGTGATTGCGAAGCGCAAGGGTTTCTATATGCTTATTTGACCTAACGGGATTTATACCGCAATGCGTAATATGTACGCGTTTCTACAGTTTGCTTATGCAATTTTAAGGCATACAGATTTCTTCTTGTATATGTTGTACCTATTCCATATGGTTTTATACCTATGTTTGACTTGGGTTTGAGTTATAAGACTTAAAAGTTCTATGGCGTTGAGTCGTGTCTGACAAGCTTTATTTGATTGTACTCATACATATTCTGCGCTTTGGCGGTTGTGTAAATGTTACATATGGTTGTGTGCCTATGTTCGACTAGGGCTTATGTTATATGCTTTTACACGTTCTATGCCTATGAGCCGTTTCATACAAGTTTTGTTCATTCTACCGATCTTATACCTATTTTGCTCGTGCCTGTATTATATGTGTTTATACATTTTCTCTTTATAAGGTATTTAATGTGCATTTTATGACTTAGTGCTTTTGATGTTGGAGTGTGGGTTCTTATGAATTAACTAACGTCGGTCTGTACAGTATGTGTTTATACATTTTCTCTTTACACGGTATAGGCATATTTAGTGAGTGTTTTTATGATGTTTTCTCTTTACACGGTATAGGCATATTTAGTGTGTGTTTTTATGATGTTTTCTCTTTACACGGTATAGGCATATTTAGTGCGTGTTTTTATGACTTTATGCATTTGATGTTGGAGAAGGCTGCTCGTGTATTGTTCACAGAACGATGTGCGTGGACAGCTCGGACTTGCTGACTACGGAGTGCGGGTGGAATTTGAAGCGGACGGACTTGTATTTCGTAAGGAAGCAAAAACGCTTCCTTACAGTACTTAAGAATATTAAATTATTCTTGGTTGCGAATTTCGCTGAAAATTCATTTAGTTTTGGTTAAGAAACCTTACACCGCAATCAAAATTAAGACTAATATTATCCACAAACAAGGCAAATAGTCGATTAGCCATTAATTTAATGAGCGACGTAGAGCGTCCTTATGTCTTGCATAGCGGTCTTCATGCTTGTTAGACTTGTTGAACTTGCCTTCATCAAGATTCGTTACAGACTATTCGCTCGTTATTTTGTGTGCCTCACTGCATGAATTTTGTACCTTTCTGCGTTACGCCATGTTCGACCAATGCCGGATAGATATAACTGATTCAAGATTAATCGAAGTAAGCCTTTAGGTGTTCGCCTATGTAATGTTATGTTACGGTTAAGCTAAGTATAGGACATCTTGGTACAAAATGAAAGCAATCTGATATGACTGATTGTTTGCTCTTTTGTCGTCAATAACTTTCCACGAATGACTTGCAATAATAAATAATAACGTAAAACAAATAAAAATCGCTCGACAAAAAAGTTTTCAGACACTAATCTTGCGTTTTATTTCAAGTTAAAAAAATGTTCGGCTTTTTTCACTTCACCACTTGCTCAGTTAGCTCAGCTCTATGCCAAAGATGGGCTACGTAATGTAATTGCACGAAATTAATAATAAATTTGTGCATTATTAACGCCTGAGATATGTCAACATATTTTTCATTGCAATAAAACGAAAAGCGGAAAAGAAAAGTGGACAACAAGACATGAAAAGCATTTCTTTACAAAATCTTAAATCTACGTTAACTTTTTCCCAAAAAAAAAGTTCTATTATTTTAGAGAATAGTAATGAGAAAAATAAAAAGGCTTTTAATTCAAAATAGACGAATCTGCGGAGAAACGGAGAAGAAGAGTTTTGGTGCAGTGCTCGCTTTTATAATCTCTTTAAATGTTGTCGTGAATTCTTATCAAGAAACCAATCGAACTTACACAGAATAAAGGTTTCGTGAACGTGAGACTCGGACTTATTTCTTTTTCGGTGCACTTCAAAAAACATGGGAATAATCTGCTGAAAGTTCGTGATTAACTTCGCGGGTGATACATTCACAACAAACGAAAAATTAAACCAATTTTCATTGAGTGGCCATCGGTTAAATATGCTTGCGTTGGTTGAAATTTTATGTGCACATGCTAATGGGCTCGTAAAGAATGTGCAAAAAAAAAAAAACGAATGAGAATACTGCAGTCGGGTGATGCCATTAGATACACTACACCGTCTAGTTCAGCCATTCACACGTTTTTTCTATAATATAGGAAAAAGTATACATAATTTTTAAGCAAATGCATAATCTTCATGACAGCCCTCAACGATTAGCTAACGTGGTCCAAATTTACCAAACTCAATTAACTTTCCTCAAAGACTCAAAGACTTTGCTAATTGCCCTTTGCTTCCGTCATAACAAACCGCATAGAAGACTTTGTCGTCATAGAAGGTTTTCTTTTCCTGATTCAAGTAAGTGATTCAAATTCCATAGGGGTGATTTAATAGGAATAAATTTTCACCATAAGACATTAAAAATTGGTCATTCTTACCATAACAAAACTTATTTTATATAGAATTCTTATATGAGTTGGAATCAAAAGAACGGAGCTACGTGGACCAAACTCCGTAGAGTTAATTTTTGTGACCAAATATTATTATTTACGAAGGTTCATCAAGACGTATTCGAAATGAGGCTCTTGTACAACATAAGAATTCAGTTGCCATAGGAACGGTTATTAGACAGAGGGTTCAAAAAATTTCCCCATTCGATCGAAAGTTTTCGCACCAATTAATAACGCTGAAATACTACGATAAAGCGAGTCTTGTTGAGAAATTCTGAAAATTACATTTTTCTTTCATGTAACGATCCTTCTAAATAAGGGGTTATACAAGGAGCGATCGAAAAAATGGTTTTATCCGAACCCTTTTGAATAGTGTTCGCCCCTGCATCCAAAACACGGCAATGTGCCATATATCACCAAATCTCGAAATCTGTCAGAAAATGCTATCTAGTAAGTTGAACCAATAAATATATGGGCAGATCTCAGTTGGAAAAAGGACGGAAAAACTCAGATCTATCTAGAATCATTTTTCTCTTAGTCTTATCTCATCGTATCAATTATCTCATCTTATCAATTTCACCAAATCTCGAAATCCGTCAGAAAATGCTACCTAGTAACTTGAACCAATAAATATATGGCCAGATCGCAGTTGGAAAAAGGACAGAAAAACTCAGATCTATCTAGAATCATTTTTCTCTTAGTCTTATCTCATCTTAGCTTATGTATATAAAAGATGAGTCCATCTCAAGTAATTTTGGAGTAGCAAACATCAGAACGTACAAACGGTGTGGGCACAGATTGTAAGGATTAAAGGTTCTCTTCAAGAGGAATTATTAAAATACATATTTACTTTAACTATTGTATATGTATTTAGCATAAACAGCAATCAGTTGAACATCTGCTAAATAAGGAAAAATTATTGAAAATAAATAACGCAAAGAGTCAAAGTTCTTTGCACTAGAGGTTGTTGTTCTAGTTGTATATTAATTTTTCGGAAAAATTTTTCAAAGAAATTGAATTTTTTCAACAATAATTCTCATATAAGAAAATGAAAAAATTTTTATAATTGAGAAGATCTTGTAGAATAACACAACAAAAAAAAACATAAATACGAGCAGACAATTGTTGACGCTCTTGCTCACATACACATGTTCACAAGAGCCAAAGTAAATTTTCTATTAGTTGACGCTACATGAAGTATTGATTAAAGCATATAAATGTTTACCGTACATTTGTATATACATGTTATGCAAGCACATATATATATATGGTTGTTTATGTATCAGTAAATACCTTTTGTAATGTTTCGTAATTTAAATGAAGCGAAATATGTATGCAATCCTGATGGTTTCTTTTGCACAAATAAGGGCATATTAAATGAAAAACTCACACAAACGGACAGTTTGATGTATATTGTGACAAATGGACCGACGTGTCTGGGTTTATGTTAAGTGAGATTTGACAAATTACAAATACAAAGCTGACCACAAGTAATCTGAAAAGGAATTCTAACTGGACAAGCAGAACAGTCCAACCACATCAATCATCATAACTAACAATAATATCAGTATTGCACTTGTGTATACTTATACTGCATGCGTATCTGTGTGCTGGTGCGCATACAATCAAATCTAAAGATAAAAATAAACTTTGAAGGTAATGAAAGCAAATTCACCGGTATAAATTTTATTTATTCAACCTTAATGTGATTAACTGTAATAAACAAAAGAGCGCCGCAGAGGCCGTGTAGAGCATATACAGTTTTGACCAGCATCAAATTGTGAATAGATTTAAGCGTGCCCGTCAGTCAGTCGGCGTAAGGTCTGTTGTAAGCATTCTGCTGGCCGCAAAAAAGAAGCTTTTGGCTTTAAATTCGGAAAAAAGACACGTCTACAGTACCACGTAAAGTGAGAACACCTCTGTGTTTCATAAAGAACTTAGTTTATTTTTTGCTCATTACACGCACTAGGCTGCGTCCTCCTTCCTTCTCTCTCTCTCTTCTCTCTTGCCTAATTTTTTTTTTTTTTTGACCATGTATAGGGGATATCCCCTAGGTGTTTGATCAAAATCGAAACCCCGTCACAATAGTCAGTGTATTTAGTAAAGGTAACTCTACAGACTGAAAACACATATGCATGGACACGCAATCAGTCAATTTTAACTCTGTTCAGAAAATAATTCTAAACCGAACGATGTAATGAAATGTGCGCCGTTCTTCAGCGAATAGATTTAATATCCCCCGTACGGTGTAAAAGAAGTTTGCGGCAACATAAACGTCTTAAGAGCGCAACGTCTGTAAGGCTGTGACTCCAAACAGACAACGAAAAAGTTAGGGTTCAGATCGAACGATAATACTGGCTATAATTACAAAAACAATATATTAATACTGGATCCTTTTTAATCGAGGTTTTTTTAGGCTTCATCATATTATATGAAATTTGAAGTTGTGGTAAGTAGTGTGTTTTTGGGGTTAAAGACGTCACCCCTATAATTAAAAAAAAAAAAAAAATTGTAATGCATCATTTTAGGAAGAATGCAAGAGAAAAACCAACGGAAAAAGTTGGGAGTGAGAATTTTTTACTCTTTTTTTCATGTTGAGATTACTCCTTTTTTTAAATTAGATATATATATTAACAAATCAAAAATATTGACAATTAAATGTATGAATGCTGTTTATGTGTGAACTAAACTAAGTAGGAATGGCTACTAAATGTACGGCGAAATGCTTAATTCCAACTGGCAAAAAAGAAGTTTCAGCTCCAAGACCGAGAGGACCGGCGAACTTAGCCTAGGTCCATGTAGAATTGCATTTTTCTCAAGATTGTATTAACTTTGCCAACTCGTTGGAAAAATATTAACATCTAATCGAAGATAACGGTCTAATAAATGTTATAGACGAGTGAGAAGCATTTTTAAATGGCGATCTACGACATAAAAGCAATAAATGTTAGCTTTTTATCTGAACTTCAACTCCCAACGTGTCAGACAGGCAGGGGAATATGATTAAATTGGTTTAAGATCTTGCTGATATTTATAAATACGTTCTTCTTCGCTATTTACAACAAATAGTAGAAAATAAATGCACTTTTAAATAAATGATCATAAAATAATGGTGTGAATAAAAAATAAAGACAAATTTATAAGAAGTATAATTTCATTTCTTTTCATCTCCGGGAATTATTATACATTACTTCAAACGATCTAAAATTTGCAACAAAGTGAAGATTGAAAAAACAAAAGAAAAATATTTAGTATTTACATCGTTTTATCTGAGCAAGCAGACAACATGATAAATTGTTGTACTATGCTCTGTTGAATAAATCGTACAATTTTTGAAAATCATCCGTTTTTATACATCGAAGATTTGTATCTGCTCTATCGATGTTATGCAACATACATATGTTTCTTCATTTCACTAATACTCTTAAAAGGTTTACCGCAAATATATCTTCCCTTTACCATTTCAAGCTAAATGATTTTCTTCGCATAGATATAAAGCAGAAGAGAAAAAAGTAAATAGGAAAAGCCGGATACTCGTCTCTTGGTGCAAGCACGCAAAAACACACAAATACATTTATACATATATATATATATATATATATATATGCACCGTTTAAATATGCTTGTTGATCTGTAAACGGAACAAAATAAATTACATGCTATTATAATGATCTAATGGAAAATTATTGGCATCATTTTCGTTCGATTTCAGTCTTTTCAATACCTACAAGAAGATGCGGCTTATGCGGTTGTTCGTTTCGAATAAGTTTGTGTACGAGTGCATGGTGTGTGTGAGTGTGTTTGTTAAGCTCTATAAAATGTATATAGTGTTTATTTCGACAAATTATTAACATTTCATTTCATTTCATTGAAAAATTGATGCATTGAAACTCTCTTGGAATGCATTCAAGTATTTATCAAGCTTATAATTGTGAAATATTGATAAAGGGACGACATTTATAACTGATAAGTGTTGTCAGCGTAGATAAGTGCTTCACTTTGAAAATTCGCTAGAGGCGATGATATTAACTATCGACAAAGACAAGGCTTAGACGTAGCCTTACTAAGTATTTTCCTTTCTATCTTTATTATAAAATTTTTTTCACCCGAAATAAGAAATGAAAATTAAAAAAAGTAAGATAATTATGTCCGCTTATCGAAGTGCTTGCATCCCAAAATAAAAAAAAAAAAAAATAGAAAAAGTAAACCAAAGTGCTACATTTCGCTACCCTCTGATATAGGTTGGGCGTGACAAAGTTTTTTAATTTTTGTACTGGTATGGCACAAACTCTCATTGTATATAAATGGAAATACTTATGATTGTATGTGATGTAGTTAAGGAATAATGCGCAAAAAAAATGTTTTTTTGGTTTTGAAAATAGAGATGTTTCTGATTTATAATACACTTTATGTATGGCCTTCGAACCATGGACCTATTTTCGACACCAACTTACTTGCAAGAAGTTGCAATTTTGCCCAATTTGAGGATTGCCTACCACACCCGACGAATATTTACCACACACAAAGATATACCGAAACACAGACGGACGAACCAAGAATTATATGTATATTTTATAAAAATTTCTAGAGTTTTTTTTCTAGGTGTTGCAAATCTTTTGTCGAAATGGCTAAACTCCCATCCTATAATAATATAGAAAAAAATATAAAATATAAAATACATATAAGAAATACAGCTAAGGCATTAATACTCTTTTTGGAAAGCATTCCAGTTACAAACACGCGAAGCTTCCTCTCACCAGCCAAGCTTAAGGTGTGAATGAGATGTGGCAGAGTTTTTAAGAAGCGAATATTTTAACTTCGATGATAGTTATTTGCATCAATTTTTAAGGGGAAAAAGAAACGTAATTCACATTATGGTAAGTCTTTAATACTTTTTAAGATTAACTATAGTACGGTGGTTATTATTCTTATTCTTAACCTTTATAGCATTGTATACAGTTAGCAATTTTTTATAATCTCTTCTGCCAATATGCCTTGGATTGTAAAATAAGGCAAGCAAGAATATATACATATATATCGAATTCTTTTTTGTACGATAGATATGTTCCTTGGAAAGCCGTGCAAAAAAAATAGTATACAAAATTTGTAGTCCAATTTTTTAAGGTCAGTTTTTAAATCTAATAAAGGGACATATATTATGAAAATATTAACGAAATTCCATCTGTCTGTCAAATGTTGTTATCATAATAGCCTGAATTACAAAGTGAAGAAAGTCGAGATCGTTCACTGGCTAACAGTAACGCAGTCGTTGTGAGCTTCGCTCTCAATATTTACATAAATTAACCTGTTTTTTTTTAAATGAATGTGGTTAATCGGCTATTAATAAAATCTCTGGTAAGCCAAATCACGGGAAGAACCCACTCGCTTGGTTAGTATGGAGTATTGAGATAAAGGCAGAGCTTTTAGATGGTCTTCGATCTTACAATAGGGGCGGTACCTCCTTACATGCTTATTTATCTGGTGCTCGGGGATTAATGATCCCCGTTTCCCCACCAGTTAAGCCTTCACGGTAGGAATCCACATTGAGGTTTTAGAGCGTTTCGGCTTGTATTACATAACTTTTTTTTGTAAAGTTAAGCATCTTTGACCTCCAAAAATAACTTAGTTTTTATCTTACATTAAATTCGATGGTGAAACAGGGA
Organism: Glossina fuscipes; assembly: GCF_014805625.2. Lineage (NCBI taxonomy): Eukaryota > Metazoa > Arthropoda > Insecta > Diptera > Glossinidae > Glossina > Glossina fuscipes. The sequence continues at coordinate 2,045,276 of NW_023998564.1, forward strand.
GTATGAGTTAACAACTGAGGGATAAATATATCTTTTGTTGGTGCACTACATGTAATGATAGACGGAGGTTTGCACCTTATCACTTTCTTTTTAAGGCAAATCTTTCTTTGATAATTAAGTAACGATTGGTGCACAATTTTCGTTGGGGTGAAACTTAGGAAACTTAGCTTTTCGCGACTCTCCAGTACTGTCTTAACCAACCAAATTGTTTGGTTGTCAAGGTTTTGCTGTTGTTTTGCTTTGGTGAATGCAGCCAAGGATTTAAGTAACATTCCAACTTAATCTAGAGCAGAATTTTCTCTCAATTACCATTTGTCACCTGGTTTGCTCAGCCAGGATATTTTCATTACAATGTTGCAAAGTTGTCGACTTAATTTCCGTATGTAAACAAAAAAATCTATCTGCTTAAATCTATAAGTATGTATGTAACGAATTTACTTGATTTAATTTGGTGGGAAAGCACTGCAGAGTAATGAGCATCGATTTACCGAGCGGATGAATTAAAACAAAGTATATAACAATTCATTTAATACGAATAACAGAATTTAATGATTGTATAAACAGTTGATTATCGGGATCATTACGATGATTGTGATGATGATGGTGACGATGATAAGAGATGGAATGAAACGAATATCATATATGAAATTGACATTACAAATTTTCTGTTGCCGCTCTATTCTAAAACGAACAGTTGCGCTGCTTTTACTGTATAAGCATAAAATACTATGCGTTTGCATTTGTGCACGAATATAGTTCGCCGAAATCAGCCGTGTGTTCTCTAAATCGTGTTGACTTAATGGAAATGCCAGCATTTGCATTTTCGTTATATGTGTGAGCCTTGTGCTATAGCGGTCGCAGGTTGGAAAAGCTGTTCATCCGTATATTTTGCATTCAAGCGATGAATCATTAAATTAGCAAACTGCTAATATTTACACTTGTTGTCAAATGCACTTTCGCGCTGTGCTGTTATTCAGCAAAACCCAACCTATTCATTCACTTACTCATTCATTCATTCATTGATTCAGTTCCTCAGTCCTTTTCTAGCTGGTTCACACATCCCTCGAATTCAAATACTTACCGCACACATACTCCTATATAAACATTTAAATACATAATGCATACTCAAGCATCCATTTATATAAAGATGATGATTTCAGTTACGCTTCACTTTTGTGAAAACTTAAACTATGTTGCGTTGTTGTTATATACGTACGTATAAGGATGTGTGCATGCTATCGTGGCGAACTGGAAAATATGTATTTATTTAACCGAATTGTAAATACAAACATCAACTCTGCCACTTACAAAAACATCGGTAACAACAGCCACTACTACTATAATAACAAGTTAGAAGAAATAGCATTACGCTTTTCATCATCATCATCATCATCAGCATCGTCGTTATTAACATCGTTATCACCATCATCGTCACATGACATCAGCTATAACCATGATGTTGATCTATGGCCAGCAGTCTGCTTTAGAAGGTGATTTATTTATGGTAAACAATGGTTCACATGCATCGCCCCAACACTGTGAATGAATGTATTCTCAGTAAATACATGTTTAACAGAGGAAAAAAGAAAAAAAGAATAAAACTGTTTTTAAATTTATTTAAAAAAAAAAAATCATTTTTAAGTTATTTCTTTTTTTCGCTTTAAAAATGATTTTTAAAAGTTTGTTTTTCGTTTCCTTTTTGCCTTATGTTAAAAGCTTCTCTCTTTTCCTTGAATAGCGAATGTGTAAAGTTGTACAAAAGTTGAAATACTTTTCAAGTTATTTATGTGAAAACTTTATTTTGACAAGTTATTCTTGTATTCTTCCTTTTTCTCTGAGATGGCAATTGTTGGCAAAAGACAAAAGACGAAAAAGCGAAAAAACCCTAAAAAAATCTCAAAAACTTTACCATAGAATAGGATTTACACGCATGTATGCATATTTCAATACACGTACGCATGTATATATATATATATACATACATATATATGTATGTATATATATAGTTGCCGTCTGCTCATCTATTTTGCATGTCTGTAAAATCTTAATTATTATTTCATATAAATTTTTATGTAAATATTTATGAAATTTTCTTAAGCTGTATTAAACACTGTCAACAAAAATCATCCAAAAATGAATGTATTGAGGACTGTCGTTGTAAAGAAGAACGAGTAATTGCAGTCTTTTCTGCCTCAGAGTTTGATGAACGAGACATCTCAGGCATATAAGGCAACATTTATGTAAGGAAGTAACAAAATGTAGTGATGATTATAAGCTTGTAAAGTTAGTTTTGTTACTCTTATTATAACACTACTTTTTTTAGTTTAGGGAAGAGTAACCTGACGTTAAGTTAAAAAGCTGCATGGATTACAACTAATACACTTCGAGATATTCAAAAAATTTTCGAATTACACTTGACTAAACTTCACTGTAATTAACTGAATGTTCTTTTTTTTTAAACAATAACTTTGCGCGTTTTTAAATTTATGTTTATCCAAAACAAATTCTCTGCTATTTTTCGAATATAAAAATATGAGAGGAAATGAATATGATATATGAAATTTTCGGTGATTTATAAGAATCATATCGTTTCTGAACATAGTTATAGATGATGAGCAGCATTCTACTGGCTTTTAATGCCTGATTGGGGATACCTGCAAAATGAATGACGGAAATATGCTTATAAAAGTGTTTATGTGCAACAGCGCTGGACGGTTATATTAACAGCGTTGCTCTGACATTCTCATTAGTCAATGATCATAAAATTAGTTTTTGGTATTGGGCTGACTTGTCAGTTTTTTGTCATTTTGTCTTAAATTCGGTACTACGAAGCAAAAGTGCCAATGAAAATCTTCAATATCGCTTTTGTTATACAACAAGGTTATTAAGTGATGAAAAGAAAAGATATTCTTTGGAAGAAACTGCGAGAAATTGGCACTGCAAGGATTCTACCAGAGCGTGAAATTTGCCATGATAGATGAAAGGATCGTTCTTTGAGATCCTATTGTGCAATCGGCCTGTGCTTGTGAACCATGAGGTATTGCAGCGACAACGTGAAACATTTGACTTTGAAGCATGTGACCAAGCGTATGTCGCTCGTTCTTACTACCAGTAGTTTGTGCCCTATACCAGAAGATTTTAAGGATCATTTTGCTCGCTCATTGATTCCAAAGGCAATTCGATTCCTTTCGTGCCCATTGCGCTACCACCCCGTTAGAGCCATATTAATATTGGTACGCCACAGAAAGGTGCAGGAACTTTGTTGGAGAAATGGCGAGGGACCCATATTAAGTGCACGTCATTGTGCCTTCCTAACCCGTTCCGTGTTTGAAGGCACTCCAAGGCAAGCCTGGATGTTATCATTTGCCCTTTCAGAGAATTTATGGGCCCTTGACTGTCAGAGTAAACGCAGATCATCTCTCTCCTGCGTTGTATTTTTAGGCATTCGGAAGCACTTGCGAAGATTGCATAAAGTTTTGCTTGGAATATGGAGAGATAATATCCCATTGATATGGCCTTTTAAAAACTCGGACCGCATACCCCAGCCCCAGTTTTGCCATTCCTTAGTTTGGAACCGTCGGCGTACCATTTTTTTGCTTCCGCCCTGGTTTAAAAAGCTAATCCGTCACAGTCCGATCTCGGGATGTCATTAGCTTCGTAACGCAGTACTCTTTTTCTTGACAAAAAGTTTGTCCATGAATCTTTTCTATACCTCCATGTGGACATTGAGTTTTCGCTATTTTGGTTTGTCGATGTTTGCAACCTAAGTGGCATCCAGGTAACCTGTTACTTAGGTTTTAAATGACAGCTTTTCTCATTTCCTGACAGCTGCGACATTATTTACTCCTATTGGGTAAAGGGCGTTCGTCAGTTCTTTTTGAGAACTTGCGTCCACATAGCATTTTTTCTGCTCTACCGAAAATCCTGGGACGCTTAATAACAGACGATGCTGGGCTGCACTTGCAGGCGAAGAATTTACTTTGTGGTAATCAATCTGGATACAAACCACACCATAGCTGTGGTATGGCGGTAATTGTGGTTTTAAAGGACATTCGCTCAAAGCATTGCCAGGAGGAGTTGAAAATCCTTGTAGAGACTGATTTTTCTCAAGCGTCTAATTCCTCCAACCGTAACTTATTCTTGCAACTGCCCGAATATTTTTTGAGTTCAATACGGCTGTGACAAAGCTGATCAGCACTTATTTGGTGAATCGGTACCAATGTGTTGCTCTTGATAACTCGTTCTCTGAATTAAAATTAATCACTTCCGCTGTTTGGCAAAGGCACAGTTTGAGGACTATCTTGTTTGGTGTCTTTATTAACAATTTGTTTTCCTGTTGCCACAACTTTCCAATTTACCTAATTGTTGATGTGCATATATCTCTCTCTCTTTTGCACCCGCTCGGTGCGCGTATCAATGAAGCTTTTGATCGGATTATTCTTTGCTATGATTGTGGCAATTTAAAGTTGGATACAAGTGAAACTAAAGCAATTGTTGCTTCGCCGGACGATTGCCACCCCATTTTTTTTCATTTGTTAAGATACTTGATGAAAAGATTGAGCTTGCCGGCGCGGCCTCCAAACGTGAATTAAAGCTTATCTCTCACTTGAATGCTGAACGCCCTATTAATTTTAATATAATAATGGCTATCCATGACATTGTGAGGAAGCTTTAGCATTCTTCAAGTTACCTTTATACAAGCATTAAATTAAGACTGGGCAAATGGGTCATCATGCCGTTTATTGTAGTTTAGATCAAGTTTCTAACAATAAGTAGGAGGGTGTTGTTAATACCGTAGTTCCTTTTCAAGTATTTGAATTCTGATCTTCTAAAGTCCCTTAACATCAGAAATCTAGTCTTTCGTTGTAAACCGACCCGCACTCGAATCGTAGTATATTTATAAGAGCAAATGTTGTTTGCTAAATATGCGATTAAATTTTATCCTGCCTGACTACAAGCCTTTATCACCATTAAGGCGATTTCTTGTTAACGCTGCAAAGTTGTTTAACTCGTTACCATACCCTATTAAAGTAAGTGTAAGCCCGAGAGGGGTTTAAAGTGCCTATTAAGGCTTTCTATAATTTATCATATATCATCTAAAATTTATAATTATGTCGGTATATATGTCTTGATATCTATATATTACAGTTATTCATAACTGTGCCGCAAGAGACTTTATAGACTAATCCGTACGTTAATATTAATTATTTTATTATTATCGCTTAACCATGTATATAATATATATTGTTATTAATAATTATTATTATTAATTAGTAAGGTAAACTAAAACAGGTAAGAAAGCTATATTCGGCGGAGCCCGAATCTCGCAACCCATCGAATAGACGCTTAGTACACTTAAGATTTTAGTATTCAAGAAATCGGTTTTTTCTAAAGGCGCCAAGCCTTTATTTCTTAATCGCCCATCACAATTGTATTATAACTAATAAAACTTTATCACTCTACTCTCCAACTCGTTTCATTTGGCGCCTGTAACGGAGGTATTGTACAGCTAAGTCGCGACGTGTACCACAATTAATTTAGAATTAACAGACACAGCTACTCGCATTCTCTTCAAGTCGTTTTCTGGCATACCCATACCAACGGTATTGCAACGAAAAAATTAGTTAATTTAGTCGTGACCTTCGAGATATTTAATTTAGAACTGAAACTGCTGATATTATTACGAAAAATTGATCCACCAGGTCGCAGTGTCTACCATATCTTTTGGCGAATGTACAAAGCAGTTTTAAACATTCTGTCTTGTTTCCCTTATGATGAATAAGCGTAAAACCTCAAAAAAGTGAAAAAAAATAAAACTAAATCACTTGTAACTTTGTGTGAGCGAGGTCGATTTGTTCCATTTTCGTATGTAAAGAGTAGGGTGCTTCGCAAGGTAAATGTGGAATATCTCAGCCTTCTAACTTTTATAATATCTGAGTAACGGGCAAAAACACACAAATTTTTGTTAAGAAAAACGTAGTTGCCTTCAGCTTATGCTCCAATTTTGCTCATTTTCAATAAGACCCTGACTTCAAAAATTGTCAATATTTCTATTAAATTTGAAGTCGTTCAATTTGCGATCAGGAGCGTGCCAACAACAAGCAGCACACAGACGAACAGACATGACTTAATCAATTCAAAATTTCACGCTGAGCATGAATATACATACATTATAGGATCTCTGAAGCATCCTTTTGGGTGTTATATACATTTTGAAAAAGGCAAAATGTGTATACGAGTGGTGGGATTAAAATCAGAACATGAATAATATATGAATTAAGACGTCTCTCTTATGCTGCTCAAAATACGGCTATAACATAACACGCTATAACATAGGATATCAAGATGAATACGAAAGCAGTATACCAATAAAGATACAGATTTATTTTATCAGGTGTTGCGTTCAGCCTTTCGCGTTTCTTTAAAATCTTACATGATGCCCCTATTGAGTACCGATTTTGGCAGCTTCTGACACGAAGATATTAGTAGTTTGAGTACTTGATCCAGGTTCTCATTTGATCCTAAGGACGAATATAGTCGTTATTTAACTTTTACTTAAATATATAATGCGTTAAAACATTTAAGTGCACCACGACTACCCATTAAATGGTCTACATCACTTCACTTAATATAGCAATTAAATTAACGACTTTTCAAACTAATGAGTTATGTGAGATGTCTCGGATTCTCAATCTTAAATTCATATTTCTTTGTATTTATATTCATGATAATAAAAAGAAGTAAAAAAATTATCTTCTTCCAAATCTTTTATACGCATCACCGATATCAAAAAAAAACAAAACAAACAAAACTATTTATGCTTTACAATATAGAGTGGGTGTGGTCGCTTTTTTCTATTTTCAATATAAAGGTTTTCGCCGCATAGGCGTGCGGATGTTGTAAGCGTGTCCTTGGAAAATTTTAAGGCACTTTTAAATCCTTTTCCAAATTTGTGGACGATAGAATAAACCCCCCATCCTTCGGTGATGCGTATAAAAATTAAAAATTTAAAACAAAATAAACAACCAAATTCGGTAAGGTTAGTTTCTTTATTAATTTATTATTATGAACCAATATTCACCATGAAATATTGAAAATTATACCTTTTTACTATAGAAAAATTCTATGAGAGCGGATCAAAAAAATAGCTGCACCCCAACCGACACCAACTTAGAATGCCGAGATATTATTGCTTAGTGACTTTTGCCGAAAAATTTTAAAACTTTTCGAAACGAGCTAAGAAGTGTTCGCATCCGGACCATTCTTCAAGAATTATAAAGTCAATGATTTAATAGCTGCGACTTGAAAAATGGGGGCAAAATCATGTTTCAAAGTTTTCTATTAAATCTTAGAGAATAGGCCCAGAAAATCAACCTTCCTTCCAACTATATTTATAATTTTCTACCTAGCACAATACAATGCTCTGTGGCATAGCTGATTCGAAACGTGCTTCGATTTATCTAACTATCATCCGATAAGTAAGCGCCTCAACCAGCTGATATGACTTTTTCTAAGTTTTTGTTGCGTTAATTACAAACAGAAGAAGAAATTTAAGCTGATCGAAATCAGAAAATATGCCGAAGAAACTGAAAGCCATTTTTCAAGCATTCTATGACCACATATTTTTTAAATAAGGTCTGGAAGGATGGCGTTGCAAGCGATTAATTATACACTTTCTAAATTTTTTCGTGCACTTTCGACACATACATTAGCGAATAAATAGGTAAATATTTATAATGCTAGCAAAAAAAATATCGGCATTAATTTAATTTTAAAACTACCACTATTTATTATATATATTACAAATTCAAACATTTCTACATTTAAAAATATATTTATAAGCCATCGTAATTTTTGTTTTTTTGGTTTTTGTGTCTTTTTTCTTTTGCTACATAATAATTCAAACAAGTTTGGTTTGCAAAATGAAAGTCTCTGGGCTAGGAGAATACAAATATATACTTCGCAGCAAAAAACCGCAAATAAGGACACTACAGCCGAGCAGTTTAGTAACGCAATAGAAAAAGACCGAGCAGCAGTTAATGCATAAATGAATTTTGTTTTGTTTTATTCATACCTTTTAAATTTTCAAGTGGTTTTTATGTACACGATGTGGTTAAATACAACTAACATTTTGCAAGAGTAATTAAATAAAACTTTACTAATTGGAAACTATTATCAATTTTTTGGTAATAACTTATATTAAAGAATAACATTAACCATAAAATTAAAATTTTATGAAACGGAAAATATAAGAGAGAAGAAAGTGAAGAGACTGGGGATTTAAAGGTATATCAAGTTTATGCAGATGTATGCAATATCTAGGAGGATTTGAGGTAGACGCACCTTTTATTATACTGATCGATTCAGAATAACTTTTTTTTGAAGCGATTTGAGGTTATCTGTCCGTCTGGCTTATTCGCTCGCATTTAATCACAGGCACCACAGTTCTTAAGATCTCATTACAGCCTGCGACGGTAAACACACATTTTGTTAGAGCGATCGGTTCAGAATGAGCTTGTATGTCTGTCTGACCATCTTGGTTTATTGTGTCCAATCTCTGGACCGCAATTTTCGAGATATTCCAATGAAGACGAACTCTATTAAAAATGGTTCGCATCAAATCGCTTTTTCGATTATTTCAACTCTTTACATTGAAAAATCGTTATATGAATTGCTGCTGTATTAAACGGAATGATGTAAGGCAGTCAATCGTTGGTCATGTCGCACTATAGTGCTTTTATTAGTATTTTTTGTTTTTGATTAAGTAAAAAACGTTGCAAGTCATCATTCGTAATGTCAGATTGTTTTGCGTAATCATAAAACATCAAGTTCTCTTTCGTCTTTTACTCTGACTTAACCCCAATGCTTAGAAGTTTTACAGTTCACAGTTTAGTACAATATCGTTTATTTTATCTTCTGCATTATTCTGAAAAAAAAAAGAAAAAAGATTGTTTGGGAAAATATTGTCGCTCTTGACGTTGAATGAAAGTGATTTCTTTAGACGCCTCGCCGTTTTCCATTGAAAAGGGTGTGACAAGTGGTGGTTTGCTTAGTAGTCGAAATTTTAAATTTCGACAAATGATTTAATTGGCTGCTCAAAGTATAAAAAATAAACGTCAACTAAGGAAGTGTAATCATTTGCTTAAGGACTTTCCGTAAAAAATTGAAAATTTCTTCAACCTTTTTGCTCTACTTTATTCATTAACGCAATACGATGTTGTATTAATTTTCTCGTTCCATTTCATAAGGTAGACAGATAAGGAAAAATTATATCATCACGCAGGCATACAAAATGTATTTTCAAAATAAAAATTTCTTGGTCTCTATTACTCGATATACAAACATATTCTTTTTATAATTTCAATGAGCTTCAATTAAGTCAAACATTTACCACTGTGATCGATAACTTTTTGTCATTTTTTTTTTTTTCAGGATATGCGTAATTTGATCATTATAGAATTTCTCAAATTTTGTAGATATACAACTGAAACGAGTGACTTTTACAGCGACCCTTTCAAGACAGTTTTACACCTTTGCTTTGTGCACAAAGCAAAAATGTGCAAGATTCGGGCTAAAGAGTAGACAAATGTTCATGAAAACTTTGTGACCAATGTCTCTCATTATATAATGAATCATTAACCGTTTGAGTACCAGACGGTATTGAAAAAACACTGTTCAAATGTTCATGAAAACTTGTGACCAATGTCTCTCATTATATAAGGAATCATTAGCTATGTGTTTGATGTGATATTATGGTGACGTGTCAGCTCCGAATGTCTTATCTCAACTACAAGCTGTAAAAGTGGACAGAGAAATCGATTCTGTGGCCAAACCGGAGCGAATAATCATGCATGATTGCCTTCCAATCCTGAGGCATCACCTTACCTTCTTGCACTGTGATTTTTTTGCATATAAATACCGTATATGACGCACATTTCCCCATTTGTTTAAAAATCCATTTAAAAATAGCTGGATACCAGTTGGTTCTAGCGGCGATCCGCAAATGGAAATTTGGTCCATTAAATTTCTTACTGACATGTTAATTCAGATGAGTTTCTGCATACAATGTTTTGCGGATTCTCATCGTCTTTATCATGCATTATCGTTGAAACCACGGCTTATCTTAACGTCGCGATTTACTGAGCGAAAACGGTAAATCGCTGATATTGATAAAATCCTTGCGAAACGTTTTCACTTCGACCGAACTGATATCGTAAGGTATAGCGATTTTTCACATTTTTATCTTATGTTCAAGACAAAAACACTCTTAGCTGAATTGATGAGTGCTACAAGGTTTTTTTTTTTCTTTATGGAGAAGGGCAGCTAATATGTAGCACTAGATGATGTAGCACCCTATATAGAATTCGCAATACAAATGTAGAAATGTAGAATTGATTGCAGAATGAAAATCCAATGACAAACAAAAGCTTTTTGCTCGCATTTTTCATGAAAGTGAAGCCAAGTTAAAAGTGTCAATTATTCTGTATGAATTCTACATTGCTTTTGCGGAGTTGTTCATCCGATTTCCGTATAGAATTTGACAAAAAAGTGCTGAATAGATGAAGAATTAGAAGATAATATAAAAAATGTACAAATAATTGAATTCAAGTTTTATACTTTTTATATGAAAAGAGTAAAGCTAAAGACTCTTCTTCGAAGTATTGCAAGATCTCGCTGGAGATGAAAAATTTTTGTAAAGAGTAACGTTCAAATTTACTGAGGTAGTCAAAAAAAAATTTGGAAGGGAAGGAAAAGAAAATGACGATAAATTCAAAAAGTGTGTCTAGGCGCCTGAAACATGCACTCCCGCAATAACATATCGTGAATTTATTTGCCTTTCACGCGCTAATATCACGCACTTTTGTTAGCATTGCTTGCCGATAACCTCCTTCCTGAAGTAGTAGAGGCATTACATCTTCGTGATCTACATTTTAGTTTGCCATTCACTTTAGAATACCCTTTTTTAAATATATTACCCTATTATAAATATTATTATAAATACCCTGTTTATAAATATTATTAGATGCTTATATGCATAATATTTTAATAATTCGTGCAATATCTTTCATCATTTCCTACAACTTTTTCCTAGCGTCGAAAGAACGAAATTGGTTTGGCAGCGGGTCAGTCATTGACCCATTTTTACACTTCTTCAGCATTTCGAAACCGCCATGCTGTATCGATCTGAACAAGTGACGATTAGAAGTCGCAAGCACCTTTTATAGTATTAATTATTTTCCAAACTAGTCAGGAGCGACTAAAATTGTCTTCTGCTTCCGAAATATACCTTTTTCCTTCTTCTTTCTAAAGAAATTTTCCATTCCATTGATTTTGGAGTTTTTCATTAATGTTTAGGTATGCGAGCGCTGGCCATATGAATTTTCCATCAGCAACGCATGCAAGCTATGCGTTGAACCGATTCTAGGTTTATTTTTTTTCCGTTGCGCGCCAAATAAACCTCCTGACGCAATCATTGTATTCAGATAACAATGTGGGAATGACGGCCACTCGCCGGGCGAGTGAAGTGAAGGCTGCTTCACTTTTTCTAGCTCAATGAAGGGATAAAGGCCATGATTATCTATCTAAGTTATCTAAAATAAAAAAATATTTTTATATTATCCACAACCTAGAGTAAAATATTCACACATTAAGCTTAGCACAGACGGCAAATGTTTGGTTTACTCGCCAAATTTTGTCTCTGATAAAATTCATCTTTTGTTTCCGAGTTTCTAACGTTCTACTCTTCTTCTTAAAATAAGAAGCGGATCCCAAACCAAATTCCTCAGGTCAAAAAGCAGGAGCTGTTTTTGAACTGACTCAATTGAATCAACACGGCCACTACAGAAAGGCGACCACATAACTGAGGCATATACAAGTATTGGTCTCACCAAACTAATGAGTAACTTTTTGAAATGCATGGGCGGCCGAGCTCAATAGACCACTCTTTAGTAAAACTAAATATAGACGTAAGTTTATTTATAGATAGTTCGAAGCGTAAATTAAAGCATACCCCTTGGTCGCATAGAATCCTTATATTACACGAACGAATCCTCATTTTTCAACTTGTATGAATTGTTGAGAGAAGCAAAGACTTAATTTCATAAAAATTCCAAGGTATGTAGATCCGACTGAAGGAGATAAGAGTGCATTTCCACAGATTAAATAAGGAAATCGATTATACAATGGAAAATAGTAGAAAAAATTTGAATGAATTCCATGTAAGATTGTCTCAATGTAAATTTTTAAAAAATTATTTAGATAATTTTCAAATGATGTGAGAAGTTATAAACTTGGACAAGAAAACAAATTTCGCACATTTATTTATTGTTTGTTTATTTATTTATTGACTCTTAGGTAGCCGCGAAACCATTAAGGCTTATTATAACAGATTATAACGTCTACGATAGGTGCAATAATAAAGTACAATAATACAAAATTTTCTTAAACAATCTAAAGAAAGAGAAAATAAAGTTGAAGGTACAGGAAAAAAAGGAGGTAACTAGGCTAGTAGGGAAGAAAATAACACATACCACTCCCACACTTTCGTCCCAAACTAAGTAACTAGCTAACCGCATTTATACCGTTGAAGATTAAAAGCTTACATTTGTAACTGAGGCAAGAGCATCTAAACAGTTGTAATACCCTAGACAGACGCGCATTGTAAATGATCGGAGAAGTAGGACTCTATCATAGCAGCAGCTGACTGCGAAAAGTCAAACTGCTACGCGAGTTTATGAATCAAACGTACATGTGGCACTCTATCAAAGGACTTAGTTAGATCTAGCGACTATAACAACGAGATATGCTTATCACTTACTGTCCGTCGCATTTAAGCAGGAGAACTCAGTAACGAAGATGATACATCTTTCAGTCTTTTCAAAAACCTTGCTGAAACTCAGGGAGTAGGAAGCGTTGTATACTTTTGAAGTGTAAAGATTTAAAGGTCGTGAAATTGTATTTAATATTTAAAGAGTTGAGCTACGTTAATAAATATTTTTTAACCACTGGAGAGCGTACAAGTTAATTGAGTTAGAAATAATTTTTTAATACCTTTCTTTATGCCTTAGTCATATAAATCTTTGCAAGGGGAAAAGGGCACAACGCTGTATAGTGACTATTTACAGCTGAAAAGTTGCTATTAAAATTTATTTAATGCCTAAAAATGTGCGTTATGTATATTTACCGATTTAAAGTAATTCACTTAATCTATAGATTTTTCTTTAATCAAAATTTTCTAGTTAACATATATACGGATACACGCTCATATTCTTACGTATATCCATACATACAATAACATATATACATATATATATTTGCATATATGTACGTACATATACATATATATATATTTATATTTACACTTTGGGTTTTCAATAGGGTTCTTAAAAACATAGTAACTGTTTAATGGTGTTTGTGTGCGCGCTTGCAGATGTGTATCCATGGTTCCCTGCACTTTCGCTTATACATATGTAGTAAACTTTCGCTTTTACTTTTACCATTTTTAGTTTTTTTCCTTTCTTTATCATCCTTTTGTAGTTGATTGTTGCCAACGTCCAGTTTTAATCCGTTTAAAAGCTTCCATTAAGTATTTTTTACATTTTTCTCTTATTTCTGTTTTCCTCAAAATGTTGTCCTCTTGTTATCATTTTTACATTTTTCTCGGGCTTGTTCTTTTCACTTTTCATGGTGTAGACGACAGCACTTGGGTACAATTTAAAAATTATTTTGTACCTTATAAATATATTATACTGCAGTCGAGCGTCCTAGAAATATATATATGAATATGTATATAATAGATATTTGCATATAATTTTATCAGCGACATCCATTGATAAAAATGATAAAAAAATGCGAAGTAACCATGATTTTAACCTTCCCTACAAAAAATAAAAGTCTTCAATTTAATATTACTACGTTATTTATTGTAAACAGACGCTAATCATGAAATGCATGGAATCTCGTTTTCCCCATTAATTGTTTTTTCTGTTTGACTTCAAGAAATGTGCTGCGGAAGCCTATCAAACAGTTTTAAAAGCTTATGGTGTTAATCCTTATTGTCGATTTTGTTTTCAACAGTTTCAAAGTACTGATTTTGGTGTCAAAAACAAAGAACCTGGCCCTGGAGAACCATAAGTGTTTGAAAACAAGGGATTGCAAAACTTATTGAACGAAAACTCAGTTGGAGCTCTCAAAGAACTTCCGAGTAGCTCAGCAGTTGATGAATGAGCCGTTTCTACACGTTCACGTGCGATGGGAAACATCCAAAAGGAAGAAAAATGGCTACCGTACGAATTGACTAAAAATGCCATTTCAAACTGTTTGGACGTCGTGGTTTCATTCCTTGCCAGGCGAAAAAGTAGAGGTTTCTGTGGCGTTTTGTGTGGTGAAAAGTGGATATAATACGACAATTCCGAGAAGTGGATATAATAAGAATACCAAAGCGGAATATACTTAACCATAAAGTTCTACGCTATATACGGCGAAATTAGCAACATGTAGTCTATTACGAGCTGCTAAAACCGAGTGAAACTGTTTCTGCAGATGTCTACCGACGTCGATTGAACAAATTAAACGATGTATTGTTGCAAAAAAACGAACGCAAACAGACGCAAAATCGTCCTTGTGCATGAGAACGCTCGTCCACACATTGCAAGAATTGTCAAGAAAACACTATTGCGGCTCGATTGGGAAGATCGGTCACACACAGCGTACTCACCAGGTATAGCACTGTCTGATTACCATTTGTTCAAATCGGTACAGCATTGTTTCGCTGGCACGCAGTTTCAAAATATTGAAGAAGTGCGAGCCTGGGTGAACGATTGGATTGATGCCAATCCAAGGCCACTCTTTCGACACGGTGTCGCCATACTGTCATAAAGATGGGAAAAAATGGTAGAAGATGATGAAAAAAATTTTGATTAATATGTATATTGTACTAATTTTTCTCAGTAAATGCCTCTTTTATGAGTGAAGAAATTATTAAAATACATGCAAGCATATTATGTATGTACATATATGTAGGTATATGTATATGTTTTCTGCTCTTGTTTCCTTCCATTTTTTTTGTATGATGTAAGCGGCAAATAAAATTCAATTACATTAATTAATTAATTAAACAACAAGCAGTATAAGTAGAGATACAAAATTAAACCAGAAACGGAGAAAAGCTTTACACGTCGATTTACAGAGCGAATGACGCAGTTAAATAGATTTTTTGTTTAGTGTTTAACTAAAGTTCGTACACTTTTTTCACGTACTAAGTGATAAATATGTAGTTCCTCTCTCCCTGTCGCGTTCTCTTCCTTTTATCTTTTTATCTTCACTTTATCATATTTATCATAAATCCATTTAAGTTGATGAAAATCTTTCCGACAAAACTATTAAGCAAGTGTAAATGTATTAGATAAACGTTTTGTAACCTTCGGAATGCGTACAAAGGAAAGCTTTTACGGTACTCATCTTCATACTTTCATATGTAAATGTGAAATTTTATACTCATTCCCATGTGTCTCTCATTAGGTTTTCTAAGATACGGCTGTTGAGCCTCTATGCATGGGGCGTGTGCGTTAATCATTTAAAAGATAAATGTTAAGTGTACGTGTTTTCTCTATGTAAACGAGACATTTTTAATTTCTTACTATATAACGTTTGCTTACAAGCAAATATCAACAAGAAAACTATCTTTTTGTTTGCTTACACATATTGTAGGCAGTTCTTATACATATCTTTTATAACTGTATAAATAGACATACAAATATATCTATATATGTACAATGTTTGGATGGCAAAATGTTTTATGTTTGAACAATTTATGAGTACAAGGTGAACATTTGCGTAAACGCCTCAAGTAGTGCGATAAGTCTTAATGAATTACTTAAATAAATCTTTTTTTTTTTTTTTAAATTATGACCGAGATTAAAAAATGCTTTAGTTTTTTCCAAAATAGCGAAAAGGCATGACGGAAACAAAAAAAAAGGAAAGAAAAAGACGGATTAGAAAATAGAAACAAAATGTTAATAAAAAATTTGAGAACAAAATCAAATAAATTTTACTGAAAATCAAATCATTTGGGTCCTATACCTTATTTTATTTCATTTTTGGTTAAAAACAAGTTTACCAGGAGCAATATACTGAGTTGAGAAATTTTTGTAACATACGTTGGATACGGAAAGATGGAAACAGAATTTACTCATAGAAGAATCTGACACCATGTATGCAGAAGATAAATGTCTGCGGCTGTTTTTTTTTTTTTTTACAGGTTGGATATCTGAAAGTAATAAATATTCATAATGCCAACGCATATTACAACTTAGCACTACTTTTTCGAAAAAAGAATCTTTCGGCTTTTGTGCCATATAGAGACAATTTTGACAACCTCAAAAGCGAAGAATTCATGGGTAGATCTAGTATTAGCTATCAAACTAAACTAAGATTTAACATAAATGTTACGACAGAAGTTGTTTTAAAGTCGCTTAAAAATAGAAAAGAGGTTAAAACAAACAAAAAGAATTAGAAGTACTGTAGTGGAACAGTATACACCATTAAATATCTAAGAAAATCCTCCAAGTTTTTTACGTAAAGACTTTTCAAAATAAGTCTTTATATGCATAGCAGCCGAATCAATTTTAATAGCGTTCGTCCTTGATCCAATATACGGTCGGTGTATTCTTCTAAATCTTATTCAAATATATCAAAAATTGCGAACTGTAAATGGAATAGAAAAATACAAGGGGGACAGACGGACGGACAGACGAATTCGGAAAGTAATCTTGAATCGATCGGTATAATATAAGATGGATCTATCTCAACTCTTTCTAGATGTTACATACATTCGCACAAACTTAATATACGCTTGTATCATAAGCGGTGTAGAGTATAATAAATAAATAATTTGAATGAATATATAATAAAAGAAACAGAGAAGCTTGTACATGTCAAAAGAAACCTAGCTTCCTAGTTTAGCTATTAAACATAAAGCTCTATGCATATTGATGAAAATATATATATATATATATATATATATAACGGTAACGGATGTATAAAAGAGAGATATGAGATAAAAGCAAAGCTCTAGATCGGTGCAAACAAGCATTATTAGAAATCATTTACAGCAAAATTAAATAAATTGGAATAGAGCCTTTTTGATAACATTATTTTGATCCGGTTTCGATAACGATTCTAAATTACACACATCATCAAATTTTCCGCAGAGAAATCGACTGCGACTAAAGAGCTCTACGCCTGTTTATGTAACATCTTGTTTGTTTTGAGGATTAACGTACAAGTCTCAGTTGATTTAAAAAAATGGGAAAGTGGCACGAAGCTCTCAAAAGAATTTCATTTTCAAACCTGAATAAATTGAATGACCCAGTCAAACATCATAAAGACAAGAGGTTTTGAGAAGTGCGGGTGAAATGGTTCCAGTTTCAAATTAGGAGAAACTTTTATTTTCCAGTGAGTAGTAGAGACAATAATCCCTTACTAGGGAGAAAAGCAGCTAATGCCGGGAAGGGTGACCTTAATCCGCATTAAATCCTCTCCTGCTGCTCTGCCTCTGAAATGACGAGAGAGAGAGAGAGAAAGACAGACAGATGGATAGATAGATAGATAGATAGATAGAGATAGAGATTTCACTTTTCTTGTCAGACGTTGAACCCCATTGACTGAAAAATTACAACCCATTTTTCTTATTTCTTGATTCCGATGAACTGTGCATTCAAAGTCTACTACGACATTGCGTATTTGTGAGCATTACAAACATACATACGTACTTACTCACTTACTATTTTCTTGGTATATTAAAATCCAAAATTAAAAAAATGTAGGCGGTTCGCATGAGAACAATAAGTAAAATAATAAATATACCAACGAAATAATGGGAACATTCTAAAAATACCAACAACAGAAAATAATTTGATGATGCATCAGTTTTCAGTGGATGTCTTTAGGCACTTTCAAAGCTGCAACGTAATAATTAATGATTGCTAATATTTATTATTCCAATATTAGCTCAATTATTACGATTCACGAAAACAACGATATTCAAATTTAAATTTATTAATATACTTGCATTGGCAATTCGGTAGTCCCTGAAGTAGCACCACAATTATTCAGAAAGTTTCTGACATATTTTTTGCGATGATGCTCCGCCCGCTCTATGGGATGAGTCTTTTAGCGGTGTGCATGCATATTAGCATTGGAATTAAATGTCTTTGGACACCAAGTACAAGTGTAGAGAACGTCTCAACATGCGTGGCCATATGTTCCTATAAGATATACATATATAGATTATAAAAATTTTATTAATTTGCTGTTTGAGTTTACTACTAAGGACCTTGATCGCTTGATATCTTTGCCGCAAATTGTACATTTATGATCAAATCCTGTTTCATGAGTATATTTTATATGTTCTTTCAGAGCATATAGATTCGGCGGCACTTTTAGGCATATTGGACATTCAAATCCTTTTTTTCCATCCTGTGGATGTTGGCGTATCTTGTGACGTTTTAATCCTCGAGGACTGGCCAGTTTAAGTCCACAGATATCGCAAATCATTTCGGGCAGAGGTTGACAGGTGTGTTCTCGCATGTGACGTTCAAAGGCTATACTTGATCGTATTTTGCATATTTGTGCAGATGTACACCTTGCAAATATTATTAAGCAATAGTTGACTACTATAACTGGAAAGAAAGAAAGAAAGAAAGATCATAAGAAAAACCCTTTTTTTAAATCAATGCGTTTTTGTTGAAATTTTACCTTTTCCCACATTCCGTACATCGAAATTTTCTTTCGTCTTGCGGGATATGTATTAACATGTGAGTTTTCATGACTATTCGAGCAGCAAAAGCTTTACCACATTAATGACATTTATGTTGCTTCTCCCGTTTACCATCATAAATCTCGTGCATTCTTATGTGTGATTTCATTGATCGTCGGTTTCCCATTATCTTCCCGCATTGTTCACATTTGAAATGGTTTGGATTAAGATGTTGATTTATGTGATCAACAAGGAAAGCGCGTTTAATGAATTTCTTTTGGCAACATAAGACATAACCGCGTGTTTGATGTTGCTTTTGGGAATGGCGTTGTAATTTGCTAAAATTTGCTTGAGGTTCGCAGATAATTTTTATGTTGTCGGTTATAAATTGTTCAATTTGATTTGGCTCCAATTTTTATGCTTCCACTAGAAACACATTTTCTTCCCTTCTTTTTATGTGTCGTAGAAACGGCATCATTGGCTGGACTACAAATTGAGTCAGAATCAATATTAGAGTAATCAGCCAATGCTTTTTCTAAATTTTCCGATTGAACAGCTAATTTCGATGTATATGTTAGCTTTAATTCGAGATTCGCGGTGATTTCAGGCTCAGGAACGTTCTTTGATATTTCCGTTCCCTCTGTGAGATCATCATTCTTGCCATTTCCTTTCGCCTTTAATGCACTAGTTAGTTCATTTCTTTTTTCAAAAATTCTCTAATCTCTTTTTTACGAGGCCGTCCTCTTGGTCTCCGCGGAAGAACGGAACCTTCTTGAAAAGATTCCCGTGCTTTAGATTTTATTTCCTTCTCATTTCGTAATCGATAAGGTGGAGAGAGTGGATTTATTAGCGTTTCCGACGCTTCTAAGGAATTGCCAGATAAACCGTCATTTTCCAGCCCATCTACGTTTAATTTAGGTTCTATATTCGTTACTAACAGTTCAGGTTCTTCCTTGATTTCTGGCTTGAGTAGAAGTAAACAATCTATCTTCGAATTCTGGCAAATTAAAGGAGAAGTAAACAATCTTCGAATTTTTTAGACACACCGATAACACTTCGGATAGACGGAATTTAACTGAAAAATTCAAAGAATATACTACATAAAAATTACGCCAAGAATGGGCAGAACGTGAAAAGATTTTTCGATTTGATAATTTGGACAAAGACAAGGCGACGTTAAATAAGCTTGAAAATAATATTTAAATAGCAGAATATCTATAAGTTAGCAAATTTCAGGATTGGGGCAAAGGGAAGAAAAGACTGCAGTTGTTGTATAGACCCAAGTGCCAGATGAGAATTCCATAAATCAGTTAGAAGCAGAAGTAGAAAATACATTGACACAGGCAAATGCAGAAGATATTAAGCAGGAAATTAAAATATCAACAACTCAGAGCAGAAAGTGAAAAAAACCAATGCTAACAGCACAAAGGATGAGTCTAAAAGCAAAAAAAAACGCGTCGCAAGAGATCTCAACTGAAGAAAAAGAACTCTCAGCGTAAGTCTTCCAACAGCAGTTCAGTTAGTGGCAGTACTCCATTGAATACGGCCGCCAATAATCCAGAGGATAAACTTATTGAGGATGGTGACACTATATCCATATCCATTTCAAATAATATTGCACATTCGTCCTCCAATGATGAAGCTTCTCCTAAGTCGGGAGAATAACCTTCACTTGTCAAACATCATCATTAACACCTAACAATAGACGTATACCCGATATAGGAATTAATTTCATTTCGGATACGGAAATTACCTCATCAGCAGACAATATGTTTGACTTTATGAAAAACAATAACAAAATGCGTAAACAAGTCACCGATGGTGGTATATATTTGTCTGATCTCGATGTTGAGCGCATGGATTCGGAATAGTAATGGCACTAGTTTGCCACATTCGCCCAGCTCATTTAGAGCTTATTCCGATTACGAATACGGTCAACCGCTTGATGGAAAGTAAATTTTATTTTCGTTTGCTTTCTTAATGGATTCGTGTTAAATGGTTTCTTTTCGTCTTGTGTTATGACGAAAAAGATACTTGGATTTTGTTGCCATGTCTTTTTGTAGCTTCAATGGAAAAGGTGATACTTCCTACGAAGAATTTTAACGTAACGCTGTTAAATATAAAGATGTAAATAATTTGCATTTGCATTTGATTGTTAAGGTATGTGCATACAAATTGTAAAATATTTTCATTTTCCTACGTACGTTGTCGTTATGAATTTACTTCCAAAGCACTGAGCACTGAAACACTTTCATATTTATTCGTAGTCTGCATATTGTTTAATTAAATCGTTATTAAATATTTATAACAAAGTGATTGACTATCAAAAGCGCATATCATCAACACAATTCTCCTTAACGGATGCTCGTTCGAATTGCTTTACGAAGCTTACTTAAATTAACTCGATGAGCGTGACTTGTAATGGTTGATTCATTTTTTTCTCTTCTTTCTTCTTTACGTTACTCATGTCGCTTGCAAAAGAAAATGGAATATTTATATACACTTATCAACAAAAATCAGCGAATCTTCGATTGTTCATGTAACGAAGAACTGGAGAAGAAGAAGAAAATGAAAAACCAATGAAAACACCATAGTGAGACCTGATCCACTATTAAATACCTTATACCCCGTCATACAATACAAAGTTCATATAATGGCATTCATATAATGGCATTTCAAAATAAGGCTTTATAAGGAGAGTGGTCGAAAAAATCGCCGGATTTAATCATTTTCGTCTCCCGTCCTCCAAATTTCATCAAAATTTCGATTAGTAAGTTGAACCCTTAGATCGATGCAAAAATAGATTCCGAATGGGTATAATAAAAAGTGGGTCTATCGCAGCTTCGTCCAGGCATTGCATATATTCGCACAAACTTTATACCACAAGCGGTATAGGGCATAAAAAGAGATCGAATTCCTTCGCTGGCCCTACCGATATAGTGTTTTTGTTATAAAAAATATTTTACAAGAAAAAAAATTGAAAATATTTACAAAAAAGTCTATATTTAAAAAGTAGAAAACAACAAAATATTTCATACAGCATACAAAATAATCCCCGGTAGTTTTATCCCATTGCTTGCAAATTTCAGTTTCAGCTTCAAAATGAAAGTGTTAGTAAGTATCGCTTGCTATGGCTTGCTACAGTGGGCCACCGCCATACGACACTGTAGAAAGAAAGAAACGGCCGAAAAGGTGGTACGATCTTTCCAACAGAATTCGTCCTTGGATCAGCGTAATAAAATTTATGAATATGTCTCAAAAATTGAGGGCTGTAGGTTGAGCACAATGAAAAAGTATGGACAGATGGACAGGTATGCTTAAATTGATTCAAAAAGTGGTTTTGATTCAATCGGTGCAATGAAAATTGGGTCCATCTCAAGTCCTTCTCTATCCCATACGTCCATAGGAACTTATTATGTCCTTGCTCTATAAGTGGTCTAGAAATATAAAATAGTTTAAACCCAAATGAGCCTGGTAGTCACTTCTGCATCTGTGATTGCTCCCATAACATATGGCAAAAGAGCGGACTTATAATCTTAAGTAGATCCAGAACGTGATGCATATGACAAGTGCAACCCACATGCTCTGTTAGTCTGTTTAAAATCAATACGAAATACAAATATCAAACAATCGAACGAAATGCAAAAATTCTTAGCCGAAATAATTCAAGTCCATCTAAGTGCTTACGTTATTAGTTTCACGAAAATTGAGAACTTCTCAAAATTAATGACTAGAATTAAATTTGCAAAACTTTACGGAAAATTATAGCCGCTTAATAACTATGCCAAATGCAAATTCTGGTTGCAATTGACACTTGTTCACCTCTGGTAGCTTCGATAGGTTGAAATTTCGTTCGAATAGCATTTCTATGACGTGCACTGGTGCGTATATTACACAAAGTCTGTTTGCGTTTATTGTGTATCGCTTGAGTTAAGAGATTGCTAATAAGAGGAAAATTCGATAGAGTGAAGTCGCAATCTCTCTTTCTAGCATTTCGGAGACATGAAAGGATGTTTGCAATGTTAAGCAATCATGAATTAATTTAACAAGGTATTTTATCAAGGTAATCTTAGTATTAACTTCACTCTATGAGCGGGAGCCTGCTCGCTTTGCTTAAGAGGAACAAAGATTCCTTTTGCTTGGACATTTTAGACCGCAAAAATACACAGGAAATACGTTGAAGCTATTGTACGCCGAATGCAGCAAGGCTATGCAAACGTACAATATATTGTAGAACAAGAGCAAAGAGAACAATAAAACGATAACATCGAAGGTACAGAAAATACGGCGGGAAACACGCAACAAAGAAAAAGGCGAAGGTGGTACAAGTGTATCAAATGCCGTTGTTAAGCAATTTATGTCCCAAATGCAATAACAAATGCAACAAAGGCAAGAGCAAGTGCAGCAAGGGCAACAGCAAGTGCAACAGTAAATGCAACAGCAAATACAATCAAGACAACAAGAAATAGATTCAAAATTTGACAGGACCACGAAAAAGATCGAGAAAGTTCATTCCAGGAAGGAATTCAAGGTACTCTGAAAACAGGCATAGATAAAGTGTATCAGCAAATTAAAGGCGAAATTAATGCGCTGGAAGGGAAGGGCCTTGGAAGAAATGTTACTAACGCCGAAAGGCAGAAAAATGTAGAGAAAAACTTAATGATTCCAGAATACAGAAAATACTGTGCACGCATGCCTAAGAAACAGAATGCTAAAGAAAATGTCGCTGTTCATCCGATCAAGGTAGAATTTGTGGCAAGGGTTTAACGTGGGTTCCTGCCTGAAAGGCTTAACCCCACGGTGGCCCAAGCCACTTTTAAGCGTACTACGCCCCCTGGCGAGTTAGACAATCCCCACAGAGTAGGAGCCTAAACAGCACCAGAGTCCAGATCAGTTTATTGTGTATGGAACAATAAACCCCACTCTGGTGAATGGCGAGGCCTAGCTGCACTCAATTGTTCCATTTTAGCTAGGAACTCGCCAACCACAACCACCACGAGTACTCTCCGAAGGGCCGCACCCAAGCAGTCAGGACTCAAGGTAGAGACAAAGTCAAAGTTCTCGAAGGAAGAACCGGTCGATGACGATCTAAAGTTAAACGTGTCAACAATGAATAAATCGCAAAGGAAAGCCCTACGGTAAAAGCGTAATGCGCCCAGTGGGAGAGCGTAGTTTTCGAAGACGGATGCCTATGGAGGATACGGTAAACCAAAAACGGTTCACACATGAGAACGTTGTTGGTCATCTCAAGAGCCAAGTTCAAAGAATTTATAGAAAAACACCACAGAGGGTCAAACGGAGAGCACTTTCGCGTTATGAAAACTGTTAAGGAGATTAAACGGAGATTCTATTGAGTAGGATGCTGTAAAGCAGTAGCAGCATGCATTCGTAGCTGTGAGGAAAGTGGTAAATCAAAAGAAGCGAGAAATAAGTTGAAGGGCCAAGGGTGGCCACAACGATTTACAGGTAAAAAACAAAATGAATGTGAAAAGTTGATCACCGGAAATGATCGGAGAGAACTTTGTGAACGGAAACCTGGTACCACTGTATAAGTCATCGCACAGGGGCAGATTTTTAGCAAATTTGCAATCTAAGTGCGAAGGACCGTACAAAGTCATCACGAAAATAACCGATAGAGTCTGTCGCATCCAGAAACATCAAAAGGGCGAAGCTACAAGTAATGTAAGCAGGTTGGTAGCTTTTTGACTTGACCTTGTTCGCGACGAACAAGATTAAGGGGAGGGCAATGTTATGGAAATCCCAAACACAGTGCATTCCAACTAATTCATTTTCCCAGAAAATAAATTTCCGAGAGAGGGAAAATCAAATGCAAATTCGTGGCGCGTCATGCAATCGCCGGCCGACGAAAAAGATTAGTGGGAAAGGAAATTAACGGATTAAAAATGAAGCCAGGAAGTTAGGTAATAGTGATACGCTTGTAAAAATGTATATAAACAGAATATTTGCGAGAGGCAGAGTTAGTCGCAAAAGAGCATTTGAGTCCAAAAGAAAGTTTAAATTAAGAATGCTGTCAAACTAAGCAAACTGTAAATAATCCTACTTTTAAAGTATTTAATTGTAAATAAAAACCACGATCTTGAGATACGAACCGGATCGAGCCGCAGAAAGACAAATTTCGTAACATTGTGTTGCAAAAACTTTGAGAAACCCAAAGCGGGCGAGAGGTAAGTACTCTTTTGATACTAGCATATAAGTAATATTTTTCTGATATAAGCAAATCGGCTTTCGTTTGTAAACAGCAAGTCAGAAACAAGTGATGGCATTAGGATTGCAATTTTGAATTAACCACATGTTTGTCGAGCGGGATGACGACGATGAACGATCACAATGCACAAAGCAATCCAAACATGTACGATCACTCGGGCCGTAGCGCTCAAATCTATTGTGTTTTTTGCGCTGAGGTTGATTGCTGTCGAACAGCTTAATATCGAATCTTGCCGTATTATAGGTTTTGTTTCGGTAACAGACCAAGTATGTCTCTTTTGTGTGGTCTCCTTCCTATTACATTCAATTGAATCAGTTCAAAAGCAATTTTTGCTGCTCCTTTAGGAATTTAGGTTCGGACTTGAGAAGCGTAGATTTATTCTTGTTATTTTCTTTTTTATTAAGTTAATAAATGGTACTGTCGATTTGTCCGCATTACTTGATTAGATAAACTTTAATATCCCTAACAGCTTCTATAGGCACTTTATGTTCATTAAGCTTAGCCAACGTAAATATAATTATTAGCTGTTTAGTCCGCTCAGAGTTGTTTGCAGAAATCTAAATGATGTCCACCACTTAATGCCGATATCGGACTCTTTAAAGGCTATCAAGAAAACTGTGCTTAATACCCGTGATTTGCCTATATCGTATTCAAACTAACTTGTAATCTTAACATCTCATTATGATTCAAAAGTAACTGGTGTTGTTTATTGTTATCGGTTTCCCACTTGCAAGTTGAATCTGTACTGGTTGAGGGTGCTAGTTGTGCTAGTTGTATACTATATGTATATTATTATTATTATTACGTTTTATTTTTTTCTCCTTATACACTTTATATTAGTTTTTAATAGCAACTAGTATGACTTTTATTTCTAAGTGTCAACTGAATTCGGCTATTAATTTACTTTCAGTAAGAGTTTCATGTGTAAGTAAACAAATAAATAAATAAAATTCAAAGTCAATATTGCCAATAAAATTGTGACACTAATAATTTACGCAATAAAGTTGAATTTGAGAGAACTGTCACTTTTGTGTCAGAGCATGTAAAGGATGTATGGATGTTTATATTTAACTAATTATTAAGTATTATTGTATACCTATTGATACAGTTTACATCGATCGAAACATACCTCATAAGGTCAACCTCGGTATTAATTGCGTGTAAAATGTACTAAGGTTCAAATCGTTTACAATCTAATGAACAGAAAGCGAGCTCTCTAATTAGGTCTTCCTACACACAATAATATGCATTTATTTCATTGTGCTACCGCGAACTATTAAAACACATTACCCAAACGAGATATTTTGAGCTTAAAATTGATTCCGTTGGCTAGGAAATTATGAATAGACTTAATGTTCCTTTATATCAACAAGGCCCAATTTTATTACCGTTAACCCCAAAAGCAAATTAAATGCAAATCTGAACTTGGTTGTTTGCCGTTCGCCTTTGCGCTTTCAACTTTGCTTGATCGTTATTGCTTTCATGTGGTTCCTTTAAAAGATTATTGCGGATTTTCATAGCATTGGCCATTAATACATTTTATCCGACGATATTTAAATGATATTTAGGATCACAACTTCTTTTCGCTTTCTACGTTTCTTGAAATGAGAACAGCCTGGATAGGAGTAAAGTTTAAAATTCCCTCTTTTTTTTAACTTCTTATCAGAAAGTTAAAGCACAAATTTGATTTCATCTTCCCTGTCTCATCGTGTATGAAATAAATGGCGGCTTAAGGAACACAATCATAAAAATTATGATTTTTTTTTTCCCCTACTTTACACTTCTGGACATTTTCTACACAAGAGATATACGTAGTTCTTAGATTTTCCGCCGCTGTGCTATAAAATAACAAAAAAAAAAAAAGGAAAAACTAAGTTTTAATTAAAATAATGTATGTGAAAATAGGTTTTTTTTTCCCTCTATTCTTAACGAGAATCGTATAATACCTGTTACTATCGTTACCTGCGTCTCTTGTTTCAAGTTTCATCAAATATTATAATATATGAAGTCGAGCTTGTTGTGTGTTTTTTGTTGTATCGTTTTTTGTCCTTTTTCTATGTTTTTATAATTTCATTAAAAAGTAAACAAATATATATACATATACATGTGCGCACGTATGTAGTACAAGGACGGTCGTGCATTTCTCTTTAATATTTTTTTTTAGTTTGTTTGCTTTTTGCTTTAAACTCTCTGTAATTATCGTTTCACATTTTATTTATTATCATTGTCAACGTCAAAGCTACTACTCCGTCACCATCAACATCATTATCACACTTGTTTCTCATTATTGTTTAATTTTCATAAATTTACGATGATTTCATGGACATTTGTTCAAGACGTCATCAAAAGGATTAAAAGCAATAAATTCCGATTCTTTCATTAAAAATAATAATAAAATTTCGATGGATAAAATAATAAATAAATAAATAAATGAACTAAAGAAAAAATTAGTATTAAAATTTAATTTCAATTTTTATTCCCATTACTGAAGTATGACGGGGTACATTTATTTCATAAAAACGTTTGATAACTTGAGAGCCCCGAAAAAGTATATATATTCTTTGTCAGCATTAAATTCCGAATCGATTTAAACATGCCTGTCTATCTGTTTGTCTGGATTGCGCTGCAAATATTCCTTTGGCCACAAAAGTGGGCTTATAGGTTTCAAATTTAGCAGAAACTTTGGAAAATCCCTACCCACGTTGGTATTGAAGATGATTCAAATAAGTCGAAGGACATGCCTTTACTGTTGCGCAAAGTAAAAACATTTTTGCTTTTCAAAAGGAATAATAAACTCATTACTCATCAACCATATCAGACGAATCGACAAAAATTTGAACGCGTATTCTTGTTCTTCTTGGGTTTCAATTAGACTCTCCTCTTAATACACCAATCGATTGAGAATCGTTTTCTAAATAGATCTAAGCGTGTCTGTCCACCTGTCCATCTGTGTGTCTGATGTCCGTCCATATAAATTGCACAGGTAACAATTTTTGAAATACAGTGATGAAATTTGGTAATCTGACTTGGCCCAAGGACAAGGCTATTGAAAATGGTTTGAATCGGTCTATTTTTCCAACCGCTACCCATATATTCTGAAAAGTCATTATTAGGAAAAAAAATTGCAATTTTCAAAATTTGTCGGCAAAAGTGACTAAGTAGTAGTATTTCGTCATTCTAAATTGCTGTGAAAACTTTGAACCAGCTAGAGCAATTTCTCGAACTCCCTTTCATATATCGGGTCCTGTGGAAAATTGTATATATAGTAAAAAAGTCGAATGTCCAAGTTTTCTGGTGAAAATTAGCTCATAATAGTGAATTGACAAAGCGACCTACCTTACCGAATTTGGTAGATGTATTTTTTGGGTATCACCGCATATAAGGATTCTCATGATGAAAATTCACGGATGGTAGCAATTAAATAAAAAATACAAGTGGACCTAATATGAACCACATGGGTTTATTTCTTCCCCCATAAGAAATCTCATGATGTCTTAGTAATTGCTAGGAGAGTTTCAGTTATATAAGTCTATTTTTGTTAGTCTAACACTTATAAAGGCGCTATCACGAAATGCAAACTCTTATATTGGGAGAAAATCTAACCTTCCAATATGCTTCCAATAACTTTGTTGTATTCTTACCAAAACAACAGAATAACTGTACTGAGGGGAGTGATGTAGGGCATGTAATGGTCGACGATGCATTCTTTTTTTTTTAAATAAATTTTTAGTTCAAATGTTTTAATTTGTATTTGGTTGATACCGAAAATTCATATATTATTGTTGTTGTTGTACTTTGTTATGAATTCATTTTCAAACTTACCACAATTCTGGCCTTGCCCGAACTGTATTCGTACTTTATACCGCCCGGTCTGTACATATGCCAACAGATATGTATATGGTTTTTGGGTATAAGACCAACTATTTAATATTCAATGCATTCAAGCTGACCGCAGACGCACATTCATACATAGGTATGAATGCATTCATTTATGCATTTGCACCTACCTATCTACCTAAATAAAATGATTATTTGTTGCGGCTAATACACGTATGTACGCGTAAGTGAACGTTTGCCAGTTGATTTCAAACTACATCGCGTTTCATTTGCTCACATTTATTGTTTCTATTAAAGAGTTTCAACACAGAAAACGACAAACACAAAAAGAAAAAATTACATTCGTTTACATTTTATAGTTAATTACTAAATAATATTTCTTATTAAAATTATTAATTGAATTTGAGACCCACAAATTAATCAGGGTATCCGAAACCAATTGCGACATTTCTTCTATCGTATCGTGACAGTTTAATTTGATTAATGCTTTCATTTACTGAAGTGAAGTTAGCCCACTGTAGCTAGCCCTTCTAACTAACTTCACTCTTGGGTAACCACCCTTGCTAAGATAATTGATAACTGAATACTACAAAATCATTGGAAAAACTAAACAAAAATAGAAATACAAGCATAAAGCAATAGTAACGCGTTTGTCCATACACTTGCGTAAGAGGTTATATGTATGGTATTGAGTTGTCGTCATTTTTCTAAATATGAATCCCGTGCAATTTTGTTCGAAACTTTCTATAGGCTAGTAGAATATATGCTTTGGCAAAAATGTTCGTGTGCGTTTGTGCGTGCGCTTAGCAGTCACTTGACTGCCTTCTTTTTCTTTCTGATTATTTATATTGGTAAAAATTCTCTTTATGACTTTTGGGTATGACGGTGTATATTCTAAGATTATGCTATATAACTTATTTTATTTAAAGACAATATGGTACCTAAAGTAATTACAATATAATTACATTGAATAAGTCATATAATATAGCGGCCGGCGTGACTGATCACAGCTCCGGCCTAAGCAAACTCTACGGCATTCGACATTTGAATCAACGAATACCGACTTGATAGTCGCGATTCTTACATACTAGACAGCTCATGAGGATGAAATGACTTATTACGGGAGATAAGACTTGGACTTATGCATACCACTCTGAAATAACCGATCGGTCGAAAGAATGTCGTATTTAACTATACCAAGACCGTAAAAACGCACAAAATCGTGCAAAACTCAAGGCCACGCTGGCAATTTTATTCGACCGCGGGGTTTTGCAATATGAAGTTTTCTGTGAAAACGTTTGCAACGTCCACAAGGAAGCATCAGAGACATCACAAAGTGTATATATATTCAAGGCAAACATCAAGTTCTAAATCGATATAAGCATATCCCTCTATCCGTCTATATAATGCCTTTTGAAAACACTCTACTTGCTGCAGCTTCATTCGTATATTCATTACATACAAATAGATGACAGCGTGTGTGTGGCAAAATTTTAAAAGATCAAAATATTTGCTTTCCCAAGCATCGCTTATTTTCCGTGTGGTAAGGCTATCTTAATTCTGCTTCTGTTGAGATCCTTATTGAATTTTTATGAGATAAGGGATAACAAGTAATATGTGAGCAATTCGATACTGTAAAACACTGAAATGTGCATAAGGTGCGACATAAGATGAACTTATTTATAAAATAAAAAAATGAGAGAATTATATTCGGTCGTAACCGGATCTTTTGTACACATCACCCAGCGCGGTGGACTTTTTTTATTTTTAAAACAAAAATGAAAAGTTTAGGTCATTTCCAAATTATTTCACAAATTTTAAGTGAAATGTTCATTTTTGCGAACAGGAGAATGCTTACAACAGATACTACATCGACGGGCAGACACATAGACGGACGAACGGGAGGGCGGGCGCGTGGACGTGCTTAAATCGATTTGGAATTTTGTGCTGATCAAGAATGTGCGTACTTTGCGGTGTCTCTGATGCTTCCTTCTGGGCGTTGCAAATGTTTTGCAAAATGAATATATCCCTCATCCTTCGCGAATGGGTACAAAAAGGGCATGCTGCACAGTTAGGAGTAACTCGAGAAGAAAGGTCAGTTCGATTGCATTGAATGCGGAAAACGCAGAAGGAAAAAAAACGGATACCTCAGGAGCTAACCGAAACGAAAAAAGCCGGACAGTTGACATCTGCTTAAAATTGTTAAGCCTTATTTCTTTTACGTTTATTTAAATTTGGAATGTAAAAATATATTCTCAAAAGAACGGAAGCTCTTATTCCGCATTTCAAAAGTTTTTTTTAGATCGTTGTGCATACCGAGTTCTTATAACCCATGTTTAATATTGAAAGCCCTACAATATTGCTTTGGCTTTATATGATATGCACGAATTTGTATTTCTAGATTAAGGTTATGATAAAATGTGTTTATTCTTTCTAATTATGTAGGATTGGAAGTTTTGCTGGACATATTGTTATTGAGGTATACCCAATTTAGAGCAACACAAGGAGACCATTTTGCCTTGCGAATATACAGTGAAAGTTATTCACCTTTAGGTCTGATATTTATTTGAAACCCAAATCCGCTTTGAATTTGTTAGAAAAATTAACATTGGAATGTGAATATGAATATATTTTATTTTAACAGAATAAACAATTAACGTGACTTTATGTTCCGATGTTGACTGCTAGAGCTTTGCTTTGTCAATTTCCTGGAGATGGCTCTAAATCGCTGTCCACCTTTTAGTTTAGCTGCACAGCCGTATCATCCCGCAATTTGTATTTCCTTTTATTATACTTGAACTACTCTAACGTGTGGTTTTAAAAAAACTAACATTTTACTGCTTAAATCTCATCGCTCATGCATTACGCTCTGTTACTCTGCTGGAAATCCGTAATATATTACACCTAGCTATTTCTGTATTCATTCCCATCAAGCAACCTCGCACACGAGGCAACTGCCCGCCATCGGTCAACAAGACAATCAAATATTAAAAAATAGAAAAAATAAACTTTTCCAAAAATTATGAAAATTGGTTCTGCTTAGGACTGTTTTGCCTATTCTGCATAACGGCATCAATTTAATTACCTCAACTACCTGTATTATTGCTCATACCATCAGTTGATAAAATCCTCACTGCTCACCTGCTAATCTCAAATACTTTTTTAAGTTTGTCAACTCCAAAAGAAACATCTCCATATATCCCTCACATGTTGCTTTCAATGATTCTCTGAGTTTTCTGATGACATTGGGACCCCGAATCTTTTCGCTGAACTTCCAACCAAATTTTTCAGCGGCTAATTTCTATTTAACTGTCAACTATCCGGAGCTGTTATCTAGCTCGATTTTAATTCCCAACTTGGTCATTTCAGAAAATGATGTTTCTGATAGATTGAGATAGCTAAAATATAATTCAGCTTCTATAACTAATGGGATCCCATCATGTGTACTTAAAATATGCTCTGTCGAGCTATGCGGTGTTATTTCAATACTTTTCAATCAATCCGTGACAACAGGTGTTTTCAGTTGGTGTTGGATGAGTTAAGTTTTGTTATTCCAGTTCACAGATGTGGAAATAGACATAAGGTTGAGAATTATAGAAGTGTCGCCAAGTCGAATGTCTTACCTAAATTGTTTAAGGGAATTATTACTCAGCATCTACTTACCCCTTCAGAACCCCTTTTATTTAATTTATTTAATTTACACTTTAATGATCTCCGCTCGGTGATTAAATGCAGCCAGGTCTTAATGTATGCTGACGATATTAAACTCTTTTCTTTCTTCTGCTGCAATCGCAATTTTATCAGCTTCAAATCGACTTAAATAATGTGGTTACATGTTGCTCATTATATTTTATGAAATTAAATGTAATCAAATGCATAAAGCTTTCTTCCTTACGAAGGAAGTCATTCAGTACCAAGTATTTTATTGATTCACACAAGCTGGAAAACATAAATACGTTGATCGATATAGGAGTTCTGTTCGACCAAAGATTACGTTTTAATTTGCACATTGAGCTCTCTTTAAATAAATCTAGGTCCGCGTTCGGTTTCATTAGGAGATGATCCAAAGAACTGAAGGAGCCTTACATTACAAAAAGGCTACACATGTGTTAAGCTAGACCAATATTGGAGAATGCCTCTATTGTGTGGTCTCCTTCCTATAAGTATTATATAGACTCAATCGAATCCATTCAAAAGCAATTCTTGCTGCTTGCCCTTACCAATGTAGTCCTTCTTGTCTCTCTTCCTCCTTATGAAAGTAGGCTGCTTTTTCTATCCTTACCGCCATTTGAGAAACTTATATTTATTCTTGGTGTTTGGTTCTTAATTAAGATAGTACTAATTATTCACATACATTATTTGGTGAGATAAGCTTTAATGGCGCTAGCCGCTTCTCTAGACATTTTGTTTTCATTAAGGTGAGTCAATGTAGATGTATATCTATCAAAAAAATTTTACTTGATATGCGCGATTTGCCTATATCGCATTTAAACTAACTTACAATCTTAATATCCATCTCATTATGATTCGAAAATTAACTATTTAATTCAATTAATTGGAGTTGTTTGCTGTATCAGTTGCCAAGCTTTTGAATGTTTGCAATGGCTTAGGTTTCCCTTGCTCTGTACTGGTTCTGTACTGGTTGAGGGTGTGCTTTTGTGCCAGTTGTGTACATGCTTTTTTTTTTCGTTTGTTTTTTTTTTTTATTTATACCTAAATTATTATTTAATTATTGTTACTATTTTTTTTTTTTACGGCTCCTTATATATTTTATACTAATTTTTAATATTAATTACTATAAGAGTCAATTGAACTCGACTGTTAATTTATATTAGTTAAGTCCATGTGTAAGTAAAAAAAATAAATAAAAAAATAAAGTTCATGGAAAGCACGACGTTGGACATCATTTTCAAAATTTTACGAAGGTTGTATCAGATTTTTAATAAACTTAATTAAAAAGCAAATAAAATCAGTATAGTGCGATTTTCAAAATAAGACGTTGCCTGGAAAGTGCTCGAAAAATAGATCTGATCTAAAGCACTTTCAACAGCTTTGGTCACTGAGCCAAAACAAGTCACTGCGTCAAATTTTATTGAACAAAACAAAACGGACCAACAAGCTTAAATAATAAAGGAAGGTTTTTCTCAAGTTCTTCTATATGTTCCATATACCCATATAAACTTAATATACCCTTGTATCACAATAGGGTGTAATAATTTTGGAAAAGTAATACTACTTTAGTACAAAATGACGTGCGGAAACACTGTACCGTCAAAGTTTACTGTTTTTAGTGTAGTGCCCTAAGCAGATGTCTTATTTCCTTTGTCTTGTCTTTTTCAGATAGCAGTCCTTTAGTGAGGATACAGGCGTGTGCGAAGGTAGCCTAGTTTCCTTTTAAACGACTTATTTCCTTACTAGCTAACATATAAGTGCCGCTAAATCCTTTCAACTTTGTCCAAGTTAAGCTAATCCACATTTAAGTGGTCTGCTCCTAGCCAAGCCAGCGGTTTTTATAGCCAAGTAATTGTGTTTCCAGGCTCGTTTTTAGGCATTCTAAACTCTTCATAAAAAATTAGCTTTCTTCATACACTGTCTTAATGTTACGGCATTATCAAATTCTGATCAATAGGTCCAGTTTTTAGACCGCACCATATTTAGATGCTCTCATGAAGGCAAGATCTTCTATGGCGACAATTTAATTTGTGCTTTGTTTTGATGCAAGCAATTGGAAAATATTGGATTTTGGACCATGTTAATTTTGGGTATCTTCGTGAAAATAGCACACATGAGAATTTTTGAATAAATAAGACTGCATTATGCTAAGTGGTGTAGGGTACCTAATGGAAGGCCTTGAACCTCTACGACGCTTTTACTTATTTTTTTCTAGCTAATTTAATCCCTTCTCAAACACATTATATATTTCCTAGGCAATACAGTCTTTTCGTCATGGGTTTGGTCCATCGTCAGGCCGCATTCTGTAAAGCATAAAAGTTTATATAAAACAACTGTTCGGCATCCCCTACATTATGTGAATTGGTTTATTTGATTAATTTTAAAAATGGAGTGCATTCGATAAACATAATTCGAAGTTACTTTAACTCAAAATTAAAGATGACAAAAATAGGTAAAAATTTAAATTTATTTTTTATTTAACTTTTCTTTTTTTTGACTTTACGCCAAGTTGTTTCAGTTGCCACACTTTATCCAGTTTTCCATTCAATTTTTACTTTAATATACCAGAAGAGACATCAAAGTCAATGACCATTCGTTATAAATAATTTATCCTGGAATTTCCACACCTATCCAAGTTTCTGTATAAT
Source organism: Glossina fuscipes (assembly GCF_014805625.2). NCBI lineage: Eukaryota > Metazoa > Arthropoda > Insecta > Diptera > Glossinidae > Glossina > Glossina fuscipes. The sequence continues at coordinate 2,080,416 of NW_023998564.1, forward strand.
GTGTGCGCAAAAATGCCGGTATCTACGTATGTTATGTGTTGTCTATACAATTACACATGTAACAAATAGTTGATGATTGAGCAGAAAAAAAAGGAAGGTTTAGTATTTTAAATCCTTTTTTTTGCTAAAACTAAGTTATGTAATAAAAAAAATTCATATAAATTATAGCGGAAACCTTCGCAATCTGCACATTCACCGCACATACACTTACGTAAGCTGCTGTGGATATGTTTACGTGTGTGTGATGGAGTGCCAGAGTGATTGCGCACCCATTGGGGACATCAGATGTAAATCATTAGAACGAGAAAGCAAAAAAAAGAGAAAAATAGTTATACAGACATAGATTTAAAAATTTTTTTTTAGATTATTTATGAATAGACTGAATATATAAAAAAAAAATTATTTTTTTATGAAATTTAAAAAAAATGCAACACTTGCAGTTAATTGCAGAAAGAGCTTTACAAAATTAATTGAAAATTTTACTAAACGATCGAGAAGAGAGCAATGGTTAATCAAATTATTGCTTTTGCTAAGAAATTTTATTATTTGAAATTTTATATATTGCTTTTATTAAGAGCTTTTTTTTTCTTAAATTCTCTACAGCACATCACTGAATGCAATTAATCACATAACGACATTTCGAAATAAGGCTTTCTATGAGAAGTGGTCGAAAAAGTTGTTCGATCCGAATCATTTCCAAAATTCTTCGTTTATGGCCCAAAACTCGGTGTATCAAATTTTATGAAAATATCTCAAAAATTGGCGACCTGTAAGGGACACGGCAAGTAATCACTGAGGTAGACGAACGGACAGAAAGAGAAGCGTAGTTGAATCGATCGGTATAATAGGAGTTCGCTTTATCTCAAGCCTCTGTAGATGTTGTATACATCCGCACGAACTCAAAGTGCCCTTGTATCTAAAGTGATGTAGGTTGTAAAAGTCAATCATTCGAGGTACGCAGAGTGTCAATATTATTTTCTTGCTTAAATTTGATTTTATTTCAACAAAACTTTTTATATGCGTTTGCCGCACATAATGCCAAATATATATTTCATAACTGTAATCGCAAGAAATGCAGAGAGTAATCCAAACTTATTTTATAAATATCATATACAGGTAAAATATATAATCATTTTATCATTAATTTATATAAAGATCAAACAGTTGTATATTGTTCGCCTCCTTCCATATAATTTTTCTTTACCATTTCCACTCTTCTCGTAACATATCAAGAGAGAACAACAAGCAAGGTGCAAAGTGCATTTGCAACGTGATATTGAACTTGTGTAACGAATATTTAACAAATTGCCAATATTTCATGTGAATGAGAGCATTTCGCATGGTCGCCAAATATTTGTATTGATATTTAATCGCAAATATTTTTTATATGAAAAAATGAAATTTACAAAAAAATTAATTTTTAGGCCGATAGCCTTAGATGCTAGTGCTTTTAAGAGTTTAGTCTTAGAATTTATTTCTCTGGCGAAATTAATAATAATATTAATAATAATACAAAAAAATTATTTTTTAAATGTAAAGAAGATCATTTAGCTTCCGTTGTAAATGAATGTATTATCTAAGAGTACGGTTTCAAAACTTTGATCCGACAACAATCTTTCGTACATCATTATTGAGAACCTAGAACAATATTTATATTTCTTAATTGTTTTTAATAATGAAATTTTGGCGCGGTCCTTATAGAGTCGTAAATCAAATTTTTACTCTATTATAAAAGCAAAAGAGAAGACGAGTTTACTAAACACTAAGATTGATTCATATCGTTTTGTCCTTTTTTAGCTTTCATATCATCGATGACCCTTGTCGTACTTCAACCAGTTGACCATGCGGATCCAAGATTCTTGACTGACCAAAACTGAGCTGGTCGTCCATCTCAAGGCTTATCATGAAGACCCTAATCGCCAGCATCTCCATAAATATAGCAAATTTTCTTCAATGGAAAAAAAAAGGATGCAATAATAAATATGATTCTTTGAAAGAAACGTAAAGACTGTGCTTTTTAAATTATTTTCAGCAAACATTGATTCACCGGACGTTGTAAAACGAATACGTGCTTGATCTTCAACGATCGGTATAGAGCTGAGAACGAAACAAAAATGTTTGCAAACTATTGCTTACGTACGGGTACCTTCAATATATACATTATACATTCTACGATGTCATTTATATAATACTGTTACGAAAATCCCAAATTCAGTTAATGTCAGCTAAGTAATTTTCGTAATAATAAATTCCCTAAAGAAGGAAAAACCAAATGAGCATTTGCAGGCGCCTCATGAAGCTACAGGCCGATGAAAACGATTAGCGGAAAAGCAAACAGGTAAAAGCTAAGTACATATTCGCAGGCTCGTCATGCAGGTGCACGCCGATGAAGACGATTAGAGGAAAAGAAGGCTGGGACTGGAAATAAAATCATAAATTTAGGTATAGTAACATGCTTGTAAAAATGTATATAATTAGAATATTTGTGGAAAGGAGAGTTAGTCGGGCAAGAGCATTTGAGCTGAGAGTACGGCCAAATTAAATTGTGAAAATTCTACTGTTAAGAAATATAATTGTAAATAAATACTCCTGCTGTTGCGGAAGACAAAGTAGTAAAATAAAAGAACTTTGAAGTGTATTTCTCTTGATCAAAATATCCACGATCCAGTGATACGGACTGTATCTTATAAAAGCGAATTTCATAACAATGCGATATACGATCAATATATCGAATGAACGGCTCCGTGCTCCATGTTGCAATGAAATATCGCAAGCAAATTTGTTGCAGATACTAAAAGATTTGATCCTTACCAAATACATCTGTTTGATTGTACGAAAGGTTTCAGACAGAAAAACAAAACCACAAATAAGCTTGATCAAGCCGCATAATATAAAGGAATTCAATATAAAGGGTATCCCAAAATGTACGATTTATATAAATAGAAAATAGAGTTTCCTCTTTCTTTTAATTGTAATCTTTTTAATGAATCATAATTAATAGATTAATCTTTGAAAAATTCACTTTAGATCGATAAAGCTTTCTTGTTTCCTACTATTCTTCATTGCCAATATAAAATATTGAATTGTGTCTACGACATTGAGCTCAGAACGGATTAAAAGTCTTTTATTCATTTAAATTTGAAATTCAGAACTTATTAAACACTGACTGAGTTAACCCCCATGCATTATGCAAGCGTAAACGACAAAATGAAACTTAAATCGTTGAGCACATAAGCGTACCATAAAAACAGTTTTGAAAATATATTCAACAATTATTAATTAATTAATAAGATTATTTTTATGATATGCTTCATATATTATATAAATACATTATTTATTAATAATTAATAATTTAAAATTATAGTATAAAAAAAAAATGTAGTAAATAAATATTTAATTATTAATTAAATAAATAATTCACACATTTATGACGGTGTTTATGAAAAGTTATTAACAAACTGTCTAATATTTTATTATTTATACTCCAGAAAAAGATTGGCTTCGATTTTGGAATTTTATATTCTACTGCGCAAACTCACCTCGAAAAAGTGGAATGAAAGTGTGACTAACGTGGATAGGGTACCAGAGTATGTGGACTATAAATTATATACGGTACACAGAGTTTAAATTGAGACAAATCAATGTTAAAAATGTTCAGTCTGATTACGGGTTACGTTTTTAAACGGATAACGCACGGCAAAACAGTAACGGCGCAATATAAGGCGTAAAACGAAAAGTGAAAGTTTAAGAGAAAAAATCCACAATTTTTTTTTTTTTTACTACATTAAATTATAAAATTAAAAAAAAAACTTCTTTTATTTAAGTGTTTTATGAAAAATATTTAAGAAAATCATTACGTTTTTTAAGCGCGCTAGACTTGAAGGTGATATTCCTTCTTTTTTTTTTTTTAAGAGATCTTTGTATGATATGTCATCCTTTACCGGTTCAAGTGTTTGCCAAACACTTTTCGTATGCTTTGACAGAGGGGAAAAGATTAGAGAGTATCCTTCCGCGTGTTAGTCAAGGTCGTTTAAAATTCTATGCTTGACAGTGAAAATTTAATTTTTACCGTAAACACTGACTATATAGTGTTGCTCGTGTGTGATTATTGTATTTGTGTGTGAGAATTTTAAAACATTTCTTGCATTCTTTTGCTTTGTTATGGACTGCTACATTTTCTTCAACTGCAACCGGAGCCGCATTTGTGTTAATTACTACTATTGTTGTGTTGTTACAATTTAAAGCCATTGCAGCGTAGATATTTTAATTGTGATTCTACACTTGCAACAGCTGAGACTCTGTAAACAACGGGAGCATATACGGATGTATGTAAATATATAAATGCATAAATATATATTAATGTGTATTTCTATACATGTATTGTTTCTTTTGATGTTAAGTTTTTGTATGTTTGTTATTATTGTACTTAAGCTCTTTTGCTAGGAAAAAAAATTATAAATATATATATATAAAATAGAAAAAAACTACTCGAGTAATAGGGGCAGTGGCAAAAATACCTGAAAATGTATACGCGATTAATGCTATAAGTTCAACAACTACAACTACGGACCATTACAACAAAGCTTTAAAACGTTAAAAACACAGCAGCAAACAAAATCAAACTACAACAACACATAGTGAACACCGAAGGTTAGTAAAGTGTGCTCTAGAAATGAATAGGTTTTAAATACACGATCATCCAATAAATAAGAAGAGGGTGGGTATGCTTTAAGATTAATTTCATTGTTTGTGTGTTTGCCAGTTTGTGTGTACTATAGGTATACTTGTAAGTGTATACTTGTACGAGTATTTGTGTTTATTCCTTTAATATAAATGTACTCGCAATTAAGAATACATTGTTGAGCATTTTTATAGGGGGGTGGAGAAAACACGTCACGTGCCCTTGTTTACGTTTTCTGCTTAAGGAAGCTTAGCAAGTGAAAATCACTCGATATAAATGAGAGCAAATAAAAATTAAATCTGCCTTGTTTTTTGTTTTTTTTCTTGTTTTTCCATTCGCATTTTTATTAAGTGAAGTGAAATTTTCCCTATGAACGGCTTAAGCAATACTATTCCGCACTACGTTCCATTCTCTTGTTAACTAACTAATTGCCAACGCCGGTGATAATTATCTCAATCGCTGAGAAAAAACACGCGTTTTATTACATTCTGTTTTTTTATGCGTTTTTGCGTATATTTGCGTGTTTGCTAATAAAAACGTTATGCCCGCACATGTATGTAAATGAGTTCTTACGCTTTCCCATTAATTAATGTTAACTTCCGTGTATGGTATTTACTTATTTTTTCAATTATAGTTTTAGTTATTTTCTTACGTTAAGCACATACTGGCCACATTCTTTCTGCTTTTCTTTTTGAACGTTGTTATAAAATAACACAAAACTAACATTACGCCTTGCATAAAAGTGCTTAATTTTTGATTTTTTTCGATTGAATTTTCTCCTCTTTTTATTCAATTAAAAAAAAAAAATAAGAAAAAATAAAACATTTGCAAAGTTATTTGGCTTACAGTTTTTATAAGCTATCCATTGCAAGCGTTAGTTGGCAATTAAAAGGAAACTTTTTCATAGTTAATCCGAAGTTTGTAAAAGGTCGAGGATAAATTTCTTAGCATTATTAGCTTCTTTACTACTATGAGCAGGGAAGTAAGGAAAACTCTTTCAATTAATGTGGGCGACTGCTTCTACTGCTACCACTACTATTACTGTGTTTGCTGGGCAGATATCAACAGCTTGTTATATTGTAAATAGCATTAAAAGAACAAAAACAAATTTATCTGCGTCAGCTGAATTTTAATTGAGAGCAAATTAATGTTTTTAGGCATTATTTTTTATGTAGTTGTCTTCTCTCTTCCTTCGTCATAATTTCAATTTGCGGATGATTGAATTTTTGCGAACATTTTCTAAAATGAGAGGATGCTTACATTGCGTTATATTGCGATCACCTGTCTCCAGGAAACTTATCACTTTATCACCTTTTAATAACGATAAGTAATGGATTCGCCTTTTTCCGCTTCAATTTCGATTATATTTCAATCATTTTTGTACTTTCCTTAAAAAAGTAGAAAATATGTCATAGGACATCTCATAAAGCATAAAAATACTTTTCGAATCTATAAGGCTCTAAAGTGAAGATGAGAATTTTCATGTAATCTTTCGTCGTTGCTCATAGATGAAAACGTCAAAATGAGGTTGGAAATTCACGTGCATCCTTTTAGTTAGTGGCCACAGATGAAATTTAAAAATAAGTGCGGTTCGTCCACAATCACGTTCATAGTAGACTAAGACTAAAAAAACAAAAAACGGAAACAGAAACAGAAAACTAAAGACCACAAACTATAATCCGCATTCGTTGAGAATTCCTACAGCTATAGTTAAGGCTTAATTAGACGACACACTTGGGTGGGTAAAGCTATACGCACATGATAGCTTGGGCTCAATCAGCGTCTAAGATAGTCCTACATCACTAAGAGGGCCTGCATATATGAGTCAAATTCTCCTCGACTCTTCTCGTAGGGCCGAATCCAGCAGTTAAGCTGCTCCCACTTGTACGTTCGACACGCATTGCATGCGGCATTTCTTTGTGCAAGTGATCGATCGAGTTGGTCATTCTGATATCTTTTGCGCCCACATTTCTAACTATAAAAATTGTGGATATGCAGCAAAGCCATTTTTGCCTTCGGATTATCCTCACATTCCGGATTGCTATCTAGCAATCCGAAGCATCCAGTCGTATTACTACTCTATGATACCCTCAATATACATAGATTTGTTGTAAGCCTTGGTTGAATGCTTAGTATAGAGACTTACAAGCGGATCACTTGCGATGCTTTCGATGGCTTCTCCACGAAAAGTTCTCTTCGCTGGGTATTAAAGATAGAAGATTGTTCTTCCTATTCGGAAATATTGTTTGTATCTATTGTCAAGGTGTGCTAAAGCCGCTATTCCATGCGCTCTTACCTTCGATCTTCATATTCCCCCGCATTAATGAGAATCATATCGCGCGATTAAACGTTATAACTCGACTTGTTTTGGTTTAATGTCTAGGTCATATTCTAGTTCCCCTTCTATTTTCCACTAATCTTAACCATATAATCATTCAATTAACTATAACTAAGCGGACGGTTTCACAGAAATTAGAGTTTTAAATTTCTAAGCACTACGAATCGGCGTTTCGCCTATCGTCGTCAAACTGTTCCAACGGTCAACTAGAGGAACTAGCCCTTACCGACGACCCTACGGGTAATTCACTTATGTAGATATCAACTGACTTCATTCCGGTCGTGATTGCAAGCATAATGTACATAATACTTAAGTAATAAAGTATATAAGAAAAGTTAAAAATAGCTTAAACTACACTTAACTAATAATAGACATTGAAAAAGATAACAATACGTAAAAACAACTTAAACTCCTATTATGCGCGTACGTCTTGCGACTTTCGTCCGTTTTCTTTTTTTAGAAATTTTGAGCGATTTGATGCTATCACTGTGGCATGTGTACTACTGAGCAAATTACTTAGATGGTTAGATGTAAAAGTAGTACCTAAGCTCTATTCGACACCATATCTTAAGGCGAATACAACTTTCTTATTTTCTCGCAACTGTTGAAGTAAGTAATCTATTTATATGCTCATTTCTGGGTATAATAAAGATTCAACCAAATTAAGCAACACTATTAACATAAAAGGCTTCAATTACGACTTTATAGAAAAGAACATTCACTAAACGCGCACAGTTTTTACAACACTTTTAAGCTTAAAATACTAACGAACGTACCTAAGTTTAAAGGTCAGACTATGACAGTGTAGTAAAAGGTGTTAATCAGAAGAAAACATAGAGTTGAAGTATACATATAAAACTATATAACTACTTACAGTACAGTGGTCTAACGCACTCAGATTCAAACTCGCGGTTATCGACTTAGCAGTCTCGACTCTTTGACTCTCGGCTACACACCTCATTGTAAAGAACTCGTTAGCAACTCCAAATGTAAACACAACAAATGAGAAGACTATAGTGGGCCACAGTTCACCATTAAATATTCCACATCATCCTACATTTATATATATAACAATGTTCCAATAAGGTGTTAATTGGAAAAAAAGTCGAAAAAGTGGTAAAAAACGAAATATTTTCAATAGCGTTCGTGCTTGGGACAAAACACCTCAGCGAGTCATCAAGACGTACAGTTGCGTCCTGCAGATTGAAGACAAGACGGACGGACAAACTTAGATGTAATTCCGAAAGAGATTCTAAATTGGTCGTTATAATAGAAGTCGCTACCTCAAGTCGTTTTGAATGTTGCATAAGTCCACACAAACTCCAGGTGATAAAGGTCATAAAAGCCAGCGAACAGATTTCCGGCGTGCATTGTTGTTTTATTTCAGTTTTTACATGTTGTTGATAGCCAACTTATAGTATAGATAGAGAATCGCGTCCCTTTGCTGTACGTTATGTCCGTACAGTTGAAAACAAAACATGAAATTGGAGCCCTTTGTCTTAATGTGCAAATAAGAAGAGCTTGTATCAAAATTTTAATTATTGCGGATCATAAAATTTATTCAACTGTGCTGTTTAAGATGGCTTGTGGCTCGAAAGTGATATTCGTTATGCATCCTTTTTTGTCAATCACTTGAATTAAAGGGTACAAACCTTCTGTGCATGGTGCATAGTTGAAATTGCGTTAACGCAGAGAATATTCGAGTTGCGTTAATTGCTTATATGCAAAAATATGTTTTCAACTTTAGCGGTTCTCGGTAAGTAACATTTGTTTAGAAGTAAAATGCGAGAAAATATTGTATTGAATGTACAGTTTAGCTCTCATCTTCTTCTTCTTCCAATACTTTGACCTAAGTTTAAAGCAATGTTAGTTCAAGTCAAGCTTTTGCCTAAAAATGTGCTGTGCTTTGGTATTGACTTACATGGAGAGATAGAAAAAGATTATTGCATGTAGGAATGGCAGAAGAAACTATATCTAGCCTCCATTTTGTAATATCGTGAACGATTGATTACAGCAACCGCGAGCGAACGCAATAAGCTTTAGGAGTCTTGGCATCATTCTATTGCGGGATTAGTAGGAAAGACATTCCTTGATGATTAGTAGCTTTCTTTTTACCAATACCACTTTTAACGCATAAAATTTAAAAGTATTTAATCAACATTTACTGTAATCCAAATAAGAATTTTTTTGGTAAACCAATCATCTAAACAATATTTAATCAGTAAGTACAGTAGAGTCCACAACTGTGTACTCGTTTTCTCTTTCTAACGCAACAAAACTAACACCGAAAAAGAGAACACATATATTGTGATTCTTGTGATCAGAGTCAAGCTCTCAAGAAAACGTTGCTAAACATTTCTAAATAGATTTTGCGAATAAAGTGACGAATTAATAAATAGACTCTATTTTAAGAGCAATTGAATTGAATCAATAAAAATATACGTTCACATATGTTCTTTCAAAAAAAAACAGTTATTATCTACCCTTCAAACGCGACCGAACGTTCTTCCAAAACAAATTTACTTTACAATCCCGCCGTATTTCTTTCCAGACGACTCTAAATTAAAATTATTTCAAAATTTAAATGTTTTTTTTTAAATGCACGGTTTAGTTTTTTTTAGACGCATTTTTTTTAAATATCTTTTCGTCTAAACTTAAATTGGTTTCCTCTCCAAAGAGTATGCATTATATAGACAAACACAACATGCACGACTTTTATGTTATTTCCAGAGAAGTCCTAATTCTGTCTCGAATATACTCCTTGCCATTTTACTCAGTTGTCTTTTCATTGTTATCACAAACACGTAAAATGAAATGATTTGTTAGGCCTTCAGCGATAACACATCATTCTGTCTTGATTCTATTTTCCACACATTTTTTTTTTTTTTTTGAAAAACATCTGCATGCTTTCTGCTTTAGAAATGTAATAAAAATAAAAAAAATAAAAATTATTTTTTTATTTATTTTATTTTTTGACAGAAGAATAGAATAAAAAAGCAAGCTTTGGCGCTTGCTTTCATCGTCATAGTTTTAAAAAAAAATTTTTAAATTTCTTACAAAAAAAAAAAAGAAAAAAATTGTAAAGTTATTCCACGTATTTCTTTTGTTTTTCTATTTTCAGTTATTTAAATAATATAATTGAAGAGAAGAAAATATGGCAGCTGTGGCTTATATAGATTCGTAGGCATTTAATGAAAACCTTTTTGAAATGTTTGAATTTTCTAAGCAAACATTTCAATTTTATCTACAAAATGGCGGGCGAGAGATCAGTACATCATCAGCGACGGCCACCTGACGTTGAAGAAGCTCTTTCCTCAATGCTTTGGACGCCATATGAACGCAGTTCGACTGACACCTCTTCAGATGATGAAGATGAGCGTATTCAAAGGAATTTAAAATCATCTTACGTTAGTTTTTGCTCAGACTATACAGCAAATCGTAGTTTTGCGGCATTAGATACTGAATATGTGACTTTTATACCCACATCAATGGCTACGTCAACTACTGCCAATCCTCATGAGTTGTCTGATTTGACGTCGGCCGCAGCAACTACATGTTATTTTACGGCTGCTGGTAAATCATTCTACGAACCATTAGCAAATGTTGCAACACCTTTAGTGCCTTTACCATACTCCTCCGTTGTGCTAAATACGCGCACGCCAGCCGTTACTAATTATTGTAATGACGATAGTACATTAAAGATGAGTGGTGCTGCACATTATTGCGAACACCCATATTATCATAAAGCGTCAAGTACAGGTAACGACAACATTTCGTATACCCGCACAGAGAATGCTACTCCTGTTGCTACTAGACAGTCAAATAAGCCTTTACATTCACGCTATGCAGCGATATCATCGCTGACAAAGTGGTGGTCACCCCCGGCTAATACTGCTACCAATGGTAGGAGCAGCAGTAGATCGGCAGCAACTATTACGGAGTCGTCGTCAATAATGGCACCAATATCGTCATTAACTTTATCATCAAATGGTATTGTTAAACGACCGCCATCTTATGAATCGTTGTATGCAACAACAAAGTCATCGTATCATAATAACCATCAGCATTTGCATCTTTTTAAACCAATGTTGAATACGTTAAAAGCAAACGTTACCTCAATTACTCAGACTCGTCCTTTAACAGATTTAACGGAGACAACAGCGGAGATGATGATAATACAACAACAAGACGAACAACAGCAACAGCAGGAACAACAGCGTAGGGCAAATATATCTACAAATGCTTATTACAATACTGAAAGGCATTTGGTGCGTTCATTTACTGACGATTTTATAGTTGAGGTAAGAAGCACTTCATATCCTTACTCTCTACTTATCTTACTCTCTGACTTTTACTGAAATTCTCGTAACAATGATTATCACAACCCTTGCTTATGCTTCCATACAGAAGGCTTATGCATGCATTATATATTGTGTTGTATATCATATACTAATATACTAATCAGACAGTTAGTTACTGTAATTGTACATTGCTTACATATAATTAAATATTTATATGCATTTAAATTCTCTTTGTTCTAAAATTTGTAAATAAATTTATATAATAAATGAGTTATTTATAAAGCCTACATAACGCACACAGACATCCATTTATATATATTTTATACGTTTATATGTATTACATACATCGATGCGTACATTTGTATATATGGGGTAGGTAATATAATAAGTTAATTCTTATCTCCATTTATTCATGTGACAGTAGAGTATGTTAATGTGTTTTTATGATATCCAATGACTTGTACATTTAGAATTTCATTTAAATCTATTTTCCTGACCTAAGTGATAGCCAGTATTTCGGGTCAAGTGAATGTCAATATCTAACTACGTACATTTAAATAATGTTTTGCTTTATCCGTCAAATATTTCATCTGATTATGTTGGCGAATTATTTAATTTCTTTGCGTCTAAATTGAAATTCTACAATTTACTTACATTACGTTAGACTAATTGTAGTACGAGGGTGTTTTGAATCCGAATGTAGTAGCCAAGGGATACCAAAAAGGACAAGAGATAGATCGACCTTTTGTTGGATCGATCTAAGCTTATCTGCCTTAAGTGGTATAGGCGATTTGATGTTGGGCCTTAGCAAACTATAATGTTTTTACTTGTTCTCATAAAATATAATGTTCATAGAAATTTTCGTGGAAACGTTTTTAACTGTTTCCACCCTACACAATGTGGTATATTTGTTCAGACGTATGTTACACCCAGATGGCCCCAAAATAAACCGATAAGCATGCCTGTCTGTCAGACCGCAATTTTTGAGAAATGTTGATGAAATTGGGTGCACTGCTTTGACTCAAGGATGAATGCTGTTCCAAATGGTACAGTGGACTTTTCCAACCACTCTCAATGTAACGCCTTACTTTGAAAAGTTTTAAAATTTCTGGAAAAAACCGGTTAAGCAATAGTAATTCGGCATTCGAAATTGGTAAGAAAAGTTTGGTTCGGCAGGGTCATTTTTCTGAACCTCCTCTTATATAACGGTCCACACGAAAATTAAACTTTGTGTGGTAGAAACATTTAATTTTCAATCTTTCATGATGAAAATTGGTTCATAATAGTAAATTGCTAAAGAAATCTACCTTACCGATTTTGGATATCACCGCATATAAGGATTTTCATGAAACTTGAAGACGCTCTTCTTATCTACAATGCTAGCCGATAACTGCACTTATTTTAAGAAGGGCTTCAGCATGTAATATCAGTTGTCGTGCAGAGTATTGTTACGAAAATTCCAAATCCAGTTCATTCCAGCTAATTAATTTTCCTAAATAATAAATTCTCTAAAGAGGGAAAAACCAAATCCACATTCACGACGCATCATTCAGCTGCCGGCCGATGAAAACGATTAGCGGAGAAGCAGACAGGGATTACAAATGAAACCATGAATTTAGGTATAGTAATATGCTTGCAAAAATGTATATAAATAAGTTATTTGTGGAAGGCAGAGTTACTAGAAAAAGAATATTTGAGAATATTTTCGAAAGTATTGCTAAAAATAAATTCTCAATAATCCTATTCTAAAGGAACATAATTGTTAATAAAAGAACTTTTGAAGTGTATTTCTCTTGAAAATGATATCTACGACCCCATCTTAGAAAAGCGAAATTTGTAACAGTATACTAACTTCGTGCAAGTCCGTCCTTTTTCTAATGTCGTTTATGTTCAGCCGGAATGTCCCCATTCTCGCGATATATTCATGAGAGTAGTCACTAATATGTTTTGGCGAAAGGATGTTTAGTTCTTGGCATAAGCACTGATTCCGTTTGAGTCATGTATTGAAGAAAGAGGAGTTAAAAATCGGCAAGCAAAATATTAGTTCACGACCGCTCAAAAGAGATTTTTTTTTGACATACGTGCTTTTCAAGAAGCGTTTCGAAATTTCACGGAAAAAATTTATTTCATGTAATGAATTTTGAATAAGACAAATCTTATCTAAAATTAAAATTGAATTAATTAAAATGTTGCCAGAAACGGTAAAAAAAAAAATACTGAAAAATAATCGAAAGTTCTGAAATATTGTCAGAAAGCTGTTTCAGAATCCCGGTAGAATTTTAAGAGGCTCGCCTGCCTACTCACATTCGAATAAAACTTGAAGGAAGGAAGCCCACGTGTATGTAAGGTTTTTTATTTGGGACGTCTCTTATTTCTCTTGACCAATGCAAACGTTTTTGGAATGTCCTCAGCTGTGTAATTTGATAGTAGGCTTAAGAAATTGAAACCTTAAAAAAAAAGATATATTAAGAGGGATACTACGGCTCCTAGTATACAACAATTCTGGGTAAATAATATCCAAAAACTTAAGGGCTACGCATTGATCTTGTATCTCTGTTTGTTCGCTCCAAACATGTTATTGAAGTTGATATTTGAGCAACTTTCGGTGCACTTTTTTCATTGTAAGAGTATTTGGCAATAGATGGCTTGCATTGTTGTCGTAGACCCTTAAGTCCATTTTTTAGGCCAATTGAAATTCTAATTAGAGCGGATATCTTAAAAGACAGCTTGACAATCGTATAGGTATGGATAAATGGAATTTTAGGTTAAACAAAGAAATTTGATTTTTAACTTCTTCCATATAACACAAAAGGACATTTTGTGCACTAAACTACAATCGTTAAATAATTGTACTAATAATCAAGTAACAATTTTAAATACTCCAATGCTTTGTGGAACGTAATAAATAATTGCAAATAAGATGTAACAACTCTTATTTAAAACTTATTTAATAGCAGCTTTTATTTATAGACCTGTTATAAGCTAGTGACGCGTCAGTAAAAAATAGAGTATTGTTCGCACTATTTAAATTTGCATCATGTGTGTTGATTACATACCATGTCTGCGTTTAAACAAATCCATCATACAACGTGAATAATAAATACATACGTGCATATATATAAAGCTACTGTGTATAAAATACCTTACAAATGGTCTAATATCTTTAAATATGAGAACAACAGATGAGTATAATTGGTTTTTGATCATTTGACGAACTGTAACGAGTTCGCAGGTTCATAAATTATTAATTGTTTATATTTATATCAAACAAAAACAGTGACGGCCCACCGTTAAATGTCCTAGAGTGTGTTATAGTTATGAATGTAGTGATTTTTTAAAATAAGTCGTTATACGACAAAAGGTCGAGAGAGTGGTACGATCCCAAGCAGCTTCAATAGCTTTGAGTCACGATACGAAAGTGTATTAAATTTTCTGTTGGTTCTTGTAGGTGGGTAGATAAGTGAATACAAAGAAACCAAACGGACAGACGGTCAGACACGCTTAAAGCAATAGTCTATCTCATCTTCTCGGTGTTGCATATGTTCGAACAAACTTAATTACTATATGTTTATACCACAAGTAGTGTAGAGGGTATCTATACAAAGGCTAAAATATTTTCAAACCTCATATACTCATTTCATTTATTTATTTTATTTTATATGGGAGCCAAGTAAAGCTGTCTTTACTAGTCAGCTCTATATATTTGAGAGAAGTTTTTAATATGCAGTCAACCTAAACGGTCAATTATTTTTCTATTCGCATATAACTTCATAAACAATTTTTCTAGTTTTTTGTAACATATTTTTTTTTTTTTTTTGTGTTAAATAAAATATTAAATTTACGGTTGGTCTAACATATAAATTGGTTTCGGGGACGCGCTACATGAGAATACACATAAACTAATTTATTTTCTACCCTCACCACAAAATTGACTTATTAGTATTTGTTTATAAGTCTAAAAAAGTGTATGTCTTCTTACACAAGCGAAACAATATGCGCATATGTGTTGTTGTCTAACTTAAAAAGCGGAAAATTGTAATTGTGGTGTTTTGCAAAAAAAAAAGTCAAGAATTGTTTCCTTTCGCGAAACGCTCTGAGCTTTAGCTTATACTTTCGTTTTTATGTAACAAACAATTTTTTAAAAAGAAAATTATTTTGTTTTTACAACTTGGAAAATTAATCCTGCTTTGGTGGGAAGCATATAAGAACAGATATTATTATAATTTTTGATAATTCTTTCACGTATAGTAATTTGGCTGGAACTTTAACGTTAGAGACGGCTACGGATTTTGTTACCTTTCACGGCCTTTCAAAAAAGTACCGGGAATGTTGGAAAATCAAAATTATATATTTTCATCATTCATTTTTTCTTTTTTTTTTTCTTATCATCCTTTTTCTGCAAAGCAGGTTACACTGGCCCTTGCAATGCGCTTCTATTGGTTTCTTCTCTCAACTGTCTCTTCTATTCATAAGATCACTGTCTCCGAAATGTTATCAATTCACTCTAAAAATAGCGGCCACATACACATGATATTTTTGTTAACATTGTACACATTTTGCCACAAAAGTACCGGGAATATTAATATCTAAAATAGGATATTTCTATTACTCTCGAAGTTTATTTATCTAATTTTATAAAAAAGTAAAAACGGTCCAACATATAATACCCTCGACCAGTTCCGTAAACGTAGTTAGTCATACAACAATTTTTCAACATTAGGCATTTTATTGGCGGTGATCGAAAGAGTCCAATCCGAGTCGTTTTTCAAGTCGTCAAAGCTTGTCGGAATGTATCAAATATCAGCAAAATATATCTTTGCAACCAACAAACCAAACGCAAGAAAATAGGATAAAGAGACGAAGGGACAAGCTTAGATTGATCCGGGAAATGAGGACGAATCGATCAGATTACCAAACCGTGGATCTATCTTAGTATTAAGCTCTCCTGGGTTTTGCACACATTCGCGCTTTCAGCATACCTTTGTACCACAAGTGGTGTAAGGCATAATAAAGCGTGCTTCAGTAGAACATTGAATTTAAGCAAATGCTTAAAATAATCATTAAAAATATTTTTTTGGGGTTTCCTCGACAAGCCGTTCAATTTCTTCTCACATCAATGTGATATCAAAGAAATACAGCTATGCAAACGCGTAAATTTGTTATTGAAATTCTCTTTACAGGGGTTTCACATCAATATAGTGTCCAAACACCTTACATGAGGTCAGCTCAGTTTAATTAGTGATAATAATGAATAAATCAAATCTATGCTTAAATCAATCACTTCTTGGAGAATTTTCGGGGACTTCCTTGAGCATTTCTCCAAACATTGTTTTTTGATATCAAACAATTCAAATCACTTTCTAAGCAACGGTTACTTGAATTTTAGCAAAAATACTTGAAAGAAAATTCAAACGGGATTGTTCTTGTTGATTAAGCTACGCGAATAACATGAAGCTGCGATCAGATGAATAATAGTGTTTTTGGCTAAGTTTGGAACGGTTTTACAGTTTCGCAACAGTTCCTAAACGCCATTGTGGTAATCAAAAGCACTTTAGAACATTGTAGTACGGCACAGTCGGCCATTAAATACCTCGTACAACTTCGCAAAACACAGTTATTCATCATTCACAGCTACATCATATAATAAACTAAATAAGGCTTTGCATGGGAAGTGGTGGAAAAAATGGTCCTAACCGAGTTAATTTTAATACGTTTCCTACTTGTGGCACAACGCGTTGGCGTACCGAATTTCATCAAAATATCTCAAAAATTGCGGTCTATAAGTTAAACCAAATGACACTAGATGGACAGGCATCAGACATGCTGATTAACAGACAGACAGACAGGCAAGCTCAGATCGATTCAAAAAATGATCGCAATATTTCGTTGATGGGTACAAAAATCAATCCTAATTTAATTTTTGAAAGACTTTGGGGTTTTTTTTATGAAGCCGGCTTGCCTTACTTAATCGTTGCACTGATAGGCTCAGGTTGTTGAGCCAATGTACGAAAATTAAAATTAAATTGAATCGAAAGCAATTTTTTTAGGTTTGTTGTCATATTCGTTACCGCCCTTAAAGAAAAAGCACGTTCTTAACATGCAAAGCGTTTTACGACCCAAACCTCAAATAACGGATTCCCGAAATACTCTCTCAAGCCTAAGTTCTGATGACCTAACACCATTAATTGCTTTGACTTTGCTTTCTATAAATTTCTTTATTTAGTCCTATAGTTCTTTATTTAGTCCTCTAGTTTTCTAGTAGATCCAACTACTTCACTTCATTGGAGGCATTGAACTTAAGGCAAGTTTTTCTAGTTGAAAATTTGTCCAAAATTGACTTAGAAGAATTCATAGATCCTAGAAGTTGATTACATTTGACAGTGCAGTAGTGTCGGGAAGGAAAAAACATCGTTAATTTTAAATATAAAAATTGTGTATTATTTCTAATTGACAATATTATTGCAATGTATTTATTTTTTTAAATTAATCTGTATCATTCTCAACAATACCGTCAATAACAAGTCTCAATAATTTAACACAAATAAAGTTCTCCAGCAAAAACTATGTTTCAAAAGAATTGCTATCAGCTTAATTAATATACCTTTTAGGCTAAATAAGGAATTGAAAAATTGTGTAACGTGGTGAATATTACTAATGCGTGCAGGAAATCTAGCCACATTCTCCCCCAGTTGATACAAAAGCAGACTTAACCATTGTAAGCCAAAATGTTTAGGAAGAAACTAAGGCGTCCATTACCAAGCATACTTCCGAAGGAGTAAACACTTCCTGTCGGATTTAAG
The DNA here is from genome assembly GCF_014805625.2 of Glossina fuscipes. Taxonomy (NCBI): domain Eukaryota; kingdom Metazoa; phylum Arthropoda; class Insecta; order Diptera; family Glossinidae; genus Glossina; species Glossina fuscipes. The sequence continues at coordinate 2,098,536 of NW_023998564.1, forward strand.
GCTTTGTAGGAAATAACTAGACAATTAAGGGCATTGAAGTCTGTTTAAAACCATACAGGCATCAGCTGATTACATTAAAGTTGTCAACGTTTAAGTTTTTTTAATTTTTAGAGCGATGCTCATTTTCATTTGATCTGGCACCGGTGGGCCTTTATCTTCGCGATTATTTGAAAGGTAAAATCCATACCGACTACCTGGACAAAATTCAATCTCTTAAGAAGAAAGTGCTATATTCACAAGACTCGCAAAGAGTTCTAAATTTTAAATAGTGAGAACAGCAGGAATCATCGAAAGAAAGCTACTTGTGATCAAGATTATATTAACTTTGCGCGGATGTTTACAGACCCGAGAAGAACTTTAGACAGATCCATCTTTCACTCTACCACTTCAGGGTCACTTTCCGACCCTGAATGGATTGGAATTTCACTTTTTGAATCGACCCAAGCGGCCTATACGTACTCTTTTGTTCAACCTAATTCATTTTGTTTTTGATACTTATATTCTATGGTATATAGGCATATTGCGTTTGTGCAGGTGTATAAAACACGCAGGAGGACTGGAGAAAGAGCCAGCTTTTATTGTATAGATCGATTCAGTTAAGCTTGCCTGCTCGTCCGTCTGATATATGCCCATCTATTGGTGTGTCCTACTTACATAATACATAATTTTGATGAGCACCGGCGTGTTTTTCGTCAGGGTAGAACGTTACTGCAAATGGCTCGCATCAAGCTACTGTCTTCCTTTAAATGTATTAATCGAAATTTTATTCGATAGCAGGCTCATTATAACGTTTCTATTTCTTTTCTAATGTACGTTTCAAACAGTTTTCTAAAGTGCAACGCTTAAATTTTACGTAATTAATATCGATTTTTGCCCTGATGTACTTTCTTGTAACGTTGGAAACTTTAAAATTTTTTAAACTTGTTTTTTTTTCTATATAACTAAATATAACTTGTATATCTTATTTTATACACAGCGTTGTGCAGCTGAATCACGTGTGCCGGCCACAAATGTTGATAAGCAACATATAAATCTTCGCAATGCAGTCAGCGATCAAATCAACAGCTACAACAGTTGTAACAACACACAAAAAAGTCATTGTGAAATTTTCACAATGCAAAGTTTAACTAACGTTAAAAGAATATCGATGAGTCATCATATGGATACGAATGTCGGATCACAACAAAACCAAGAAAATGAAATCAACAACCACACTGGAGAGTTACAAGAACAGGTCACTCAACTACGAACACCAATAGAGAAAAGAAAAATGCATGCATTAACTTGTGCGAGAGACAGCAAACACAAAGAAGAGAAACAAGAAAATGAACATAAAAATGATCAACTTTACACAGACCTCGTATATGATTATGCGATTAGTTCGACGCGTTCATTCGATGGTGAAACATTAGCAGTGGGTTATACGCGGAATACATACGATACACTAAAAACGACCGGCGGATTAGTTAACGTGCTTACGAATAATTCAATAAATTTGACACCGGATAATAAATGTTTAGCCGAATTGGAACGTTTGTACGCGGAATTTCGGGCTAGCGAGAAAATAATCGAGCAACAGCTTAAAGCTAAAGCTTACGATACTAATAGTGATTTGAAACTTTTTGATACGGATTGCGCAAATATGCGTTTAAATGTACCCGCCTCGACGGAGGCATTTAATCGTAACGGCGTCAATTTAACGGTGAAACCACATAATAGCTCGAATAGTGTCATTTTAACCACAACGAATAGTGTGACTGCTTTAACGACAAATGAATGCCAGCATTCTCCTAGTTTAACGATACAAGTAAATCAAAATAATGATAAAAATACAGCAAACAATGATAATAAAAAAAATCGATTTAACGATAGTGGTAGTGACGCAAATATTAAATTATTGCAAAATCAAAATCAAAGCGATAAAAAAGCTTTAGTGCATCAGTCTAATGTAAATATAATAACAACAACAACAACAACCACAACAACAAATGGCGTTAGTGTAGTGAATTGTAATTACGGTAACATTGGTAGCAATAATGAAAATAACAACAAGCATATTAGCAGTAATAATAATAATAATGATAATAGTAACAATAATATTAATAATCATAATAACCAAAGCATAACAAGTTTATCGATAGATGCGTTTAAATATATACAACAACAGCAGCAGCAACAACAACAAAATACAACTACTCACGTAATAAATGGCCACAATTCAAAAGCATCAACAAGAACAACTGCAAAACATCTAACAAATAGTTCCGAAAATAATCAAAATTCCATTACTAGTTACTATCATAGCGGTAATAGTAACGACAGCAATAACAACAAAAACAATAGTAGCAACAATAACGACAATAGTATTAGTTTCAGTTTAGTGCCTAATTTATACAATAAAAGCTATGAAGCAATGAATGCTGTGAAAAATGAAAATCGATTTGCAAATGATGAATGTTTTATCAGCAGCAGCGGCAACTACAACAACCATAAAAGCAGTAATAGCATTAATAATATCAAAGTGAATATAATACAAGTGAATGCAACCGCAACTATAGCAACAGTTTCCACAGCAGCTTCAACGAATGTAACAATTGCTGCACCAGCAACAACAACAACAGCAATAATTCCTAAACGCACTTTTACCTCAACTGAATGCCAAACGGATGATATACCCACGGTAAAGTTACGTTCAACCGCAACATATGCTGCTGCTAATGCTTCAACGATTCCCCCACATTCCCAACATCGTGACCAAAGACGTCGCGAAAGACGCGAACGTCGCTATTTAGCGCACAATAATTCATTACTGGGGCAAATTCCAACGGCCCTTGCACGTGGCCATTTCAGGCATACACCAACGTATCCTCACCATCATCATCCACAGCATAATCATCATCGTTTATTAGAACGCCATTCAATGCCTGCTTCTCATTTGACTGCTTTGTTACACCCGGCCCATATGCATGCCGCCATGACTGGTACTCATTTAGCCTCGTTATCCCATCAGTCAACACCCTCACCGCCCCCTCCGCCATCCCCAGCCACTATGCTACGACCCACGTTGCCGGATATATTGCATAATCATTTTCCTCCGCCATATAGTGCTTTACCTTGCGGCGGCAGTCAAATGTCGAATGGCACAACAATGGCTTTAGCAGCACCCCCACCATTACCGTCACCGCCACTGCACGGTGCAACTATATTAGGATCGGCGTCGCCAACTCCACCTTCTTCGGCAGCTGGTACAACTATCCTTACGTCAGTGATATCAACGGTTCCTATGCCGGGTGCAACGGCAATTGTTAATGACGGACGTTTCTCTTTACCGTTGCCCATTATACGAAGGTAAGTTATTACTGATTAGATTTTGCGTAACTTAAGTGAAATATTGTTATATGTAGTGCTTTAAATCAGCCAAAACTAGTGTAATTGCAATGTACACTGCTTTATACACAAAAAAAAAAAAACCAACAAAATCGAGGACACTTTAAAGTATCATTAGTTAGCAAATGCTTTTAATTGGAGAATTTATAGCAGAGCGTAACACTTCTGCGGTTCACACTATAAAAGTATATTAAATGCCCATACGATTATCTGGATTACCTTGAACTACATTTAGTTTAGATGTATCTGCTATTAAAGCAAAATAATTTCCACTGAATTATGGTCCAAATCATATGGACTCAAATGTGCATTTCAAAAACATATGCAATAATTTTTAAACGAAAATTACATCGTTTTAATAACACACAAATGATGTTATGTAAGGACAGTTTACATAATGATACTTAATATTAAGTGGAGAAGAGTAAATCGACCGCTTATAATTATGTAGACATTTAATTAAAAGTGGCTACAAGGTCTGTTGGTTTACAAATTGTCGTTTACTCTTGTTCGAAAGTTTTCGAATTTTCAAGCATTGCACACCTCTTAATAAAAATTTCTTCAATATTATTGTGTGCCTCCAGAGCTTTTCTTCGAGCCCCATCACTTTTAATCTTAGAATTTTCAGAGGAAGTTTTTTTCCGGTATTTTTAAAGGAATCCACTGACGTACGTAAATATTCAAAAAAATTTGGGCGAAAGATTCAAGTAAATAACATACAGTCTAACACATCGTGCCAACAGAAGAAGCATCGCTGCTTAAGTTAAATTTTAAATCCCAGAAATTTTATTGATAACTTCCCAGAACCATCTGGTACCTTGTTTAACTACGAAGAGTTTTGTTAATATAAAAAATCAATGTTTAATTAAGTACTGAAAATATTAATTATACATCAATATATGAAAAAAAAAGAACAAGTATAAATATTTAGTTTAGCAATATACAGGTAGAATTTTGATAAAGTAAAAATTGTCTTTTACTCTGAAAATAAGAAATGTGATAAGATTTTAAAATTGCCCTCAACTGGAGAAAGATTATCAGACAAAGCAAAGTTTTAAGCTAATTATCTCTATGTTGAAGCCCAAGCAGTCAAGGAATCAATTCTGAACGGAACGCGCTGATTTTGGAAAACTCACATATAGACCATATGATATTCGTCATATTGATCTATGGAATAATGCAGTAAAATGCAGTAGACTGTTGTTACGATTGAAGTCATAAGAACGATGAGAAAAAGGAAAAGTAAGGTTTTCCGCTTTCTTTAGATAACTTGAAAGTCGTTAAGGTGAACCAAAGAAGCGATATATATGTATTATATTTGGTCTACCGGGGAGTTCTCAATATGATTCGAAGTGGTCTTTTGAGCTGAATCACGCCTTTCACAAGCTCCGATATTGTCAAAAAAACACGATATTGCTCTAACATGATGTCAATAGTATCGACGTCGATCAAAGATCGTCGCCCAAAGTGTGATTTTTGAAATTTTCCACTGGTCCTCTGGATGTTTTATCAGAAAGTGTACCTGGGCGAAACGATTTCAATAAATTTCTAGACCCTTCTGTAGTAATTGTTGCTTTTTTGAATTCGTACACAATACAGCGACATACATAAACTTTATTTACTTGTTGAAACTTATTGTAACCGGAACGGACACGACTTTGCGATGTGTACGTTACTACATTCATGACGATATATATACCTGGAATAGTGCAATGAAATGAACATGTTGTCTTGTTTTTATGTAAAAAACATTTCGATGCAAATTGAAGATGGTTAACATGGGGCTCTTTTTGAGTATCTTTCTCCATCTTAAGATGTGGCCCGTAAAAATTACTTATATCACAATAAGAATGGGAATTTTTTGTTGGGCTGGCTATGTGAAATATATCGGGAATAGAAGATTGCCAAAAAATTGTTGTTAAATTACCTGCAGCAAGAATGAGTACAGATAAAGTGTATATGAAACTAGATTAACCAATTCGCATAGCAATCGAACTACTGGGTTTTTTATAGGCGAGAATGAGTGGAATATTAAACAAATCGGAACTCTATCGCTATGTTATATTGTTCGTTGCCTGTTATGCGTTAAATTAAACTTTCAAAGGAGAACACAGAACTAGGGAAAGGACAGGATAAATAGAGACAATTGAAAGACTTTTTAGGGATTAGGCTTTAATTTTGTTGTCTCTGATGTCAGTACCATCTCTAAATCTCTTAAGCAAAAGGTGCGTAGTAAGACATTATGAAGCAGTTTGCGTCGTGAAGTGAATACCATTGCTACATTTAACCAGTAAGGTAATGCATCCGTTCGTTTTTGAGGCGTATTTCTAAAGTACGTACTATGAAGCCTTCCATTTTCGATTAAGGGTGTAAAGTGAGAAAGATGTACCATATAGTACTGCTCAGGGGTAAAGTTCATTTATATTGTCTTCTAGTGTAAGAAAATATGAATACAGAAGTAAATTGCTCTTCCTTTGCGAATGAAATAAAATAGGTCATGACGTCAACCTGCTGAGATAGTTGACAAAGTATATGAAAACGGCCTGTTTGTTCCCGCGGGTGCTGGTCGCTGAAGTGAGTAGACGTACTGAACACTAACTCAACTTTATTTTTTTTTCGTTTTTTGTGTTAACCGTTGACATGAGTGGGCGTGTTTAGGGATCTGACGGTGAAATCGATCGAACATATGAGCCACTAACACTGCTATCACTGGCCTTTTCGACCAATTTCTAAGGCCGACCCCAGACGCCACCATCGTAGATAAGATTAGCGAAAATAAAACGTTCAATCACTGATTGATTAGACAAACCGACTAAAGTAATATTTCCAACAACTGCGTCACACTTTCTCTTTTTGAATACGTACGTTACAGTGTAAGTTTGCTTACTTGATCTGCTATTCGTTGTTACTAAGTAATCAGAAATCAAGAGTGATTTATTATTTAACGACAAAACTAAAAGCACTTTATGCCATTTTCAGGAGTGGAGTACACATTGTACGAGGCCTAAATGTTTGCATTTTCCATTGCATTTTTTATTTTTAACAAATGCTGTTGTCATATTTGCTCGATGCTGCTATAATTACAATATATTGAAAAATTATAATAAAAATAATAATAACAACATTAATAATGATGATAAACGCAACAAAAAGCGAATGCGTGTTTGTCTACAAAATCGCAACTAAATCTACGGTTTGGAAAGAATTTTATGCATCCATCACATAGGTGATGGGTATGAAAAGTGCTTAATTAGCGTTTGTTAACGGTCGTCGAGTCTTCAAGGCGCTTTCTCCATAGTAAAGCTAAGGATAATATGTCAGCGTAATTTCACTTACGAAAATTACTTGAATGCATTAAGCTAAGTCCGCCTTGGACTCTCGTTACAGGAAATTGACTTTGATTGATATTTATCGGCAGTTTATCGCTGATAAGATCGCAGATAAAGTGCCATTGAGAATTTTTGTGATTTGAAGTTTTCATAATGCATATGACCTAAGTCTACTTTCTAAAAAAACTAATAGAAAATCCGTTTTAATTTTTGAATTTGAAGTGGTTCGTAACTTAATACATGAACTCAATTTTCACAAAAAGTTCTTAAGTAATTAAATCTTGAAAAATAGCCTGATAGGTCTGGTTTGCAATCACTGGTACGTTATAGCCCAACACTTAAACTAACTGCTGAAATTGTTAAAGAAGCTGAAGGAGGTATTCTTATTTGAGATATCGACTTTGTGCCAATTCATGCCTGAATTGTTTCTTCGTCAGCTTCAAGTAGTCATCCAAAAGGACCTGCATCTTCAAGATCACATTTACCGGATTAAAATTTTGCAAACCAGTTCTATCACTGGCCTGTTGTCAATGCATCTTCTCGGATCGGATAATTTTTTCTTGCTTGAACAGCATTTTTACCTTTTCAATAGAAGAAAAGTAAAATATGCCGAAAATGCTGCGTTTCACTTTCCAAGGCACTTTAAAAGGGCACCACTGCATAGAATCAATTGAACTGTTTCACAAGAAATTTTGGAATATGAGATGTCAACATATATAATGATTATGCGGTTTAAGTGTGAAGTTGGTTAAGTCCTATGTTGCGAAAAAAACGAAATCACTTTCCGAACAACCTTATGTATTATTTATCCAAAAAGCTCGTCATGTTATGCTGACGAAAAATATGAGTATTCCATATATTTTTGTTCGTTTAATATGAACAATGCGACAAATCTTGTGTGCCATCATCCTCCGAAGGTGATGATTGAACAAAAGAATAACAACACAAAATGAGAGAGGGAGGGGGATATATATATTAATATATATAAAAATATGTACATATTGGGAGAAATTACACGATAGTGGGGAGGGGTGGGGTGGGATTGTGGTCTTTATAATATAATTAAATTAATGAAACCTTTGCAATTGTTCTCGTTGTTGAGTTATAGTTTTTATTACTGTTGCGATTGTTTATGACTAGCTTGCATATAAATACAACTTTAAACACTTAAAGTATGGTTGTGAATCCATTTCATCTCCCTGTAAAAGCAATAATTGCTTGTGCATGTTTATAATATAAATTGAAATTTATTACACAAATCGAATCCAATTAATTAATTATACATGAATTAATTTGTTTACGACTTTTTCAATATTAGCAAATGTTTTAGCGTCGGCAACCAAATTAAGGCTCGCACATCGATTAATTGAACTCTTGACATTTGTATATCAAAGTTTGCGCCGCTGCCCAGTCGCCGGTCGGCAAATGCAATTTAAGCATTCACAAGATTTTGCTTTAGATATAGAAAAAGATATTTATAGAATTTATTACTTAAAGCATGTGGAGGTGTTTGCAATAAACGGCGTTAAAGAAAATTGAAATTAATAAACGAAATAAAGAAGTAAAGAGCGTGTGTGTGGAACGTGTTTTAAACTCATCACGTTAAATTTTATGCTGGTTTACTAAACTAAGTTAGTTTTTTATGAAAAAAAAAACCGTATAAGGTTGTCCCACAGGTGCTTATTTTGCTTTCTTTCCTCTAGCTAACGATGAAAAGAGAGAGAATTGGTTGATTCGTCTGTAGCGATCGCTTTCACTCATACTTCGAAGCACGCACCATTCTTCCGAAGCTATTCATTTTATTTCCTTATCAACGTTTCGATCAACTTTCCCTCAATGGAACTTTTCCTCCTATAGTTGTATTTTTAGCTTTCAATTCAAGTGTTGTAAGCTTTGTACATTTTTTGTTTCTTGACCTTCGGCCCTTTTTTCATCTTCTCGTCTTTGTTACCTTTAATTTCTTATCTCCACGACTCATTAGAACTAAAGATGTGTTTCTCGTTAAGAGACGCACTTATCGTAACCTATTACCCTCAAATTTTTCTACCTTTCAAGTCTGACTATATCTTTTTTACTATTGTAGGTTTCTCTATTACTCATTACTCCACATGATTTCCCATATTAGCTACATCTTTATTGACTTGTATAGCCTTCCAGTCCTGTAATTGACTGCCCACTACTATCCTCTCTCCTTTAAGCGAAAAAAACAAGACGAATGGATAAGCTTAAACCAAATCAGAAAGTGTGGGATGTAGTAATTTATTGAATTTTAAACACTGGGATATTTAGTTGCCCTTGTCTGCTTATACATCCTTTTAGCTACTTTCACTGCCCTAGCAAATCGTGAAAGCAGCTTCCTCTCCTATCAAATTTCAATAAAAACTAAGCATGATTCTAATGGAAGTTAATAGCGTGGTGATATTCGATTTAGGAATTAGTGAAAGTTCTATAAAATGATTGCATTTTATTAGCATTGTGTTCGTCTAGTTTGATTTGAATGTTTTTCGTGTAATTAAAGTGCGGCACTTTTTTATATATGCATAGATTTTATGATAATCAATCGAAGCAACAAATGCATTAGTGAGCAAACTTGGCATCTGTGAAAAGTCATCTGTAAAATACATCTTTATGTAAATATGTGTTTGCATGTAATCAAAAGTTATCATTCAATCATCTTTTAACATTTAATGAACTTATTTATACGTTTGACTTGCTGTTAAATTTGTTTTTGGTTTTCTTTTTTCGTCTTCTTTTTTTGGTTTTGTTTCTTTTTTTTGTTTATGAATTTATTACAACAATTGTGCAAACGAAAAAAAAACTTTATTTTTGTGCACTTTTTTTTATTTTTATAATGTTTACAATGCAAACTCGTTTCCATTTCGTTAAACTTTTTGAAAACAATAACATAAAAGAGAAGAAAAAAAACCGTAAGGTATATGTGATTGTGAAAGTGAAAGTATACGAAACGATACTCTTGAACCCCGAAACCAAACAGAAGAAAAGAAAGCGAAAGAAGAAAATGAATCTGATGCTGCTCAACCTCAGTTTCTTTTTTTTCGCTGATAATGAATGAGGGTACAAATTTAAATAAATATGTGAATAAATGTATGAATAAATTGTATATATATATATGCATATACAGTATACATATGTGTATATATACATATGAGTAGGTTCGGTATAATAAATGTATATGGTAAGCATACTCTCTCCTTATCTATGTATTTGGTTGAATGAACGTAAAGACGGATTGTAAGATGTGCATGTATTTCGATTTATCTTCGACTGATTGTTAATGTCGTCTATGAAGGGTGAGAAGATTTTCAAATTTTTTTTGTTCTTGGTAAATGATGTTCTTGCAAGTAAAAAGTTAATAGTTAGAACTTTCTGTGCCTTTTAGACATTAAATCGTCTGGCTATATTTGAAATCGACGTCCGTCGCTGGAAACCGAATTGACAATAGCTGCTGAACATAATCGAAAATATCCTATTTAGATTGCAAAATGCTAGACACATCTCTATTCTGCACTTATCACGTTGGATCAATATTGATTCATTTACGAACACATAAGTAAGCAATGCAAAAACACCAAACCAAAAAAATGAATTGATTTTTTGTGTTCGAAAATATGATTTACATATTCTTTCTTTTATGGTTGGTAAATAAACGTTTATTTTGAGGACGTTTTTAACTAATTGTTCATCTTTCTTTGCATAATTATTATAAACATCTAATAAAAAAGGAGTTACATAAAAGAAAGGAGATTAGGAAACTTTTATTTTTAGTTTTCCAAAATGCACGCAAAGTCTACAGAGATTATTGCAATGTTGTTATTATCCTTTTTTCCTTCCAATGTAAAAACTTTTTAAGTAAACTATCGCAATAGTATCGCAGTGTTAAAGACGAACTCAATTGTCATCAGAATTCGTTGCTTTAGAATAAAAGTGGGTAATAGTTTGGACGAGATTTTTGTAATCAATCGGTTTTTAAAATAAGACTGTTCTTATATTTTTCAAAATAAGTTTCTTTTTATGTAAAAGAAGATGGCGTATTGACTGTTTTTTTTTATACCTATCATATCACAAGTTCTTGATTAGCATCGAATTCCAAATCGATTTGGGCCTGCCCGTCTGCCTTTCTGTCCGTCTTTGTAAGGTCTGTCGTAAACATTAACTTAATTTTTTTTCGAAGTCTTTATAACGCACAGAAATGTTTTGTCAGCTTTAAATTGAAAATGCACATAAATACGTCTGTTTGTTTGTCTGTCCATTAGTCCGTTTGAGCAACTGCGTAGTATCTATTGTAAGCATTCTCCTGTTCTCAAAAATAAATATATCGCCTACAAACTTAATAAGAATTTTAAAGAGGCTCAAATTTTTAAAAGAACGCGCCCACAGCCCTACGCGTGATATATTCGGCATAGCTAACGTACCATTTGTGTACTGACTACTTATAAGAAAAGATTATAAATAGCTTAGCAAAAGATCATGATTTATTGTAAAATGTCTCGGAGATCTGAAGTTAACAGAGTTTTTGCTTTATTTTGAGCATTTAGGAAAGTCTTAGTTATACTGTAATAGATTGTAGATGTATGTATGAAGCACAGAAATTCAAAAGAACTGGCTAAAATTTTCACTCACTACTCTCACTTTTACTTCTAAATGAAGCGCGTCAGAACGCAGCTCTTTCAGTTGCCCATGCAATTCGAGGTAAACGGTCACTAACTGTTAAAGAAAATAATAGAACATATTTCTTAAAGATTTTGTTAGAATAAACATATATTATTTTACTTAATAGTACAATATTTTACTATGTAGCTTGTGAAATATCTGATGAATGCGCATCTTCTTTACAACTAAATATCTGATATCATTTTAATGCTAACTGTAGAGAACTGGTGACACTGTTAATTTCAAATTTTTTGCTTGTTTTTTAACTCATCGTTTCTTCTGCTTCCATATTAGTTCATTAATTTATTAAATGATTATTAGAAGCTCAAAATAAATTAAAACAAGTGAAACCATTATCGTCGGACTGGACTGGTTACACACAAACATCCTACACCGCATTGTGCAGCAATTCTTACTTTTGTTATACAACACAGAAATTGTACGCTGTTTTTGTAGGAACAATGGTTGCGCCCAAGAGATTTAAAAATTCAGCACAGTTAATTTTAAAACTTATACGTATCTGCCCTAAAAAACAAAAGGTTTCGTGGAAATCGTTGCATAGGGTAAGATCCAAAAAATAGGCCGAGACGGGCGAAATTTTGTACAGTAAATTTTTTATTTTAAATTACTATTATTATCTGATTTTCATCATAAAGCATCGAGTATTAACCGTTTTTGTTATATGAACTTTAGTTTTCGTTATGTCAGAGGGTTTCGGAAATTACTATAGCCGGTTCAAAGTTTGTACACTAATTTAGAATGCCTTTTGTTGAGAAATTCTCAAAATTGCAATATTTTTTATATAACTTTTCAAAATAGGGCGTTATTTTAGAAGTGGTCGAAAAAGTGGTTTGAACCGAACTATTTTCAATTGCGTTCACAATACCTTGAACACAAATTTACATGGTCAGACATCAGACGGACAAGCAGACAGACAGGCTTAAATCAATTTAGAAATTGATTCTGAATCGATCGGTATAGTAAAAGCTGTGGCTATCTCAAGCGATTCTGCGTGTTAGATACGTCCGCCCAAACTTAATATACTCTGTACTATAAATGGTGTAGGGCATAAACATCAAGTTATAAGACGTTAACTGGAAGTTCTACCTTTTTTATAAACCTTACCGAGAAGATAAGTGAATTTTTCTTGTAGTAAATGCTTATTTCCATGGGCCGAACTCGGAAAGCTCATTGTGCATTTAATTTATAATCTTTAGAGGGGAGAAATTTTTGAAATAATTCGCGCAGACATATAAACACACCATAGCGTTGATTATCAATTTGTTTTGTTATACTCTTTTTTTCCAGTTAACGGTTGTCTAGGGCTGTGAGTGTAAGTTTCGTGAAAGCAAATGCAATAATTTTTGTCTTTTACGAAACTTACTTTAACAGTAGTTATTGCGCAAAATCGAATCAATAACAATCGTAACCTGCCGCTCTACTACAAATGGAAAAAGATCCCGATACAGTATAAACGGTAAACCTACAAAAGAAGTGGCGACTATCGGGCTTAAGACGTACTCATACTAATTCAAAGAAATAAATACTACTTTATATTACATTGTGTTGCCGTTTTTTGAATTCATCTATCGAAAACGAAGTAAATTGTTTACGTATAATTTTTGCTTAAATAAAATTGAATAAGCAAAATTTTGCTTATAAAATAAAAAAACGAGTATAATCTCTTTGGCCATTTTTACCAAAAGATATCAGATTAGTTCATCCTGTGTAGCAAGCATAAAAATATTGTATGCCATTTATTGCAATGCTTTTCAATTCTTCTAGTATTTTTTAATAACTAGGTGTTTTCACATATCCAATGAAAGAAGATAACGGTTTCTGCAAATTAGCAGAAATTTTGCAGGCGCAAACGCGCATTTTGTCCATACATTCGATCGTTTTAATATCGACCACGCATCAAGCAAAACAACAAGTGAATTTAAAATATTAAATATTTAAAAAAAAAAAAATTTAAGGAAAACAATCATGAAGTAAGAAGTGAATAATTTTTTTTTTAAATATTTTCAATAAAAGAAGCAAAAAATATATATTCATTTCCATTATAATACCTCCCCGTTTGACAAACGTACACTGCTATGTTTAAAGATATAATGGTTAAAAAGTAAATGATGTATCTAAAGTTCATGGTTATTACTTTATTCCTGTGTTTTGTTGAACTTTTTAATGATATTAAATTTCTTTTTGGCTCGGTATTTATACAATTTTCTTTACAAGTTAATTTGTATCGCAGATTTTTTGTGGTTAAAAAAAATGGGCCGTTTCCTTTATAATCGTCCACGTTTTATAGGTTAAGGATTGTTCGACTTGAAATTTTTCCAATTCAAAAAGCCCTCTGCCTCTCCCTTAAGTAGTAGGTGGAGTCCCCTTTTCCTTAAAGCAGTTTCTCCCCCTAACTTCGTTTTTTATAAGCAAGTAAGTGTTGGAGGTAAACTTTTATTTAAAAAGGTTTCTTTCAAGTTAAAAATTTGATTATCACCGATCGACATGAGGAACAAGAAAGAGAATTTCACACATATTTCAAAAAGGGAAGAAAAAAAAAAGAAACTACTTTGGCATATAAGAAATTATGATCGACAATAATTCATCTTTGACGGTATGAGATATTTGCTCAATATGTCTAAATGATTAGCAATCGGTTTCAAGTTTCAATTATTCCAAAGATGCTCGAAGAACAACGCAGAGGTTTTCCTAATATCTGAAAACAGCTTCCGTTAATTTAAATCTTTACAAAAACTCTTCCCCGTCTGCCCTTCAGCCAAAGGCGTTTCCGATTCTATGCGGGAGTACGAAGTATTTGGTCAAAGGATCCAATTAATTTGTAGACGTTTCACATTCTCTCTTTTATAATAAGATATGAAATAATGAAAATGAAAAAAAAGTAAGCGTCCTGATGATAATGTTCTATATATATATATAGAGGTATTTATAATTTCTTAAAGCGAAATTCCGTCAAAAACCCTTTCACACCATTTGCGTCTAAAGTCGTTAAAACTATAAAAATAGATGAATGAGAACAGAATCCAGTCGGAAAAATTTCAGACGCTTTCTCCTGGTCAAGATTTAAAATTTTAGAAAAAACGTTATAAACTCCACAGTTATTTTGTACGTCGTAGTGTTATTAAATAATTGATCGGTCTACCACGAACGCACTCTTACAAAATCCACACCAGGAAACTTGAAAATCAGATTAACTTTGCGGAAAGTATTCATCTAATCCTCATTTAATAATTTAATACATACATTTGGTTAATTTCTTGAGATCACCATCATGTTAATAACTTCGCCCTTTGTCTGTTTGTTTTAATCAATAAATCCGAAAACGTTCTCCAAATTACATTCTTTTACCCTTTTAAATAATTTAATATTTTTTCTTGGGAAAACAGCTGATTATGGTATTGCGCAACCAAATGGCTGTGTTTACATATTGAAAATAATACCAACCATTTGGTTGTGTTTACATATTGAAAATAAACTTACGCGCAACCTTACATATTGAAAATAAACTTAGGCGCAACCTTATAAAGTCCTCTACGACATGAGACTATATATTAACTTTATCAGGACTTGTGTTGCGTACGTGTAATATAAAATTTCGACACTTACCTAAGGGAAAAATTTCTGCATATGTTGCTCTTTGATGGATGAGTAAGAGAAAAATTATCTGAACACACTCTGTTGCTAAGAGAAAATCCTTTAGGCTCATTTTCCATCTTAGCCAGGGTTACTTTTGATATAAGTGACACAATTGATTGCCATCTTCACTTCAACTAACATGATGCTTTAAGTTTCTATATCTCGTAAATCCGTCTTATCCAAATTTCTTGATTACATAAACACGAGCAACAATAAGTAGTTGGATATCGAAAATTCAAGCTGAATCATGTAAAATTGTTTGCTTGCTTTAGTTTTTACAATATAAAGTTGAAAACGACAGAAAAAAAAACGGAAAGAAAAACTGAAATAAGTCATGGATTGTGGGAAAAAAAGTGAAACAATGAGAAGCACGTTTATTTCTTGGGTTACGGATAGAGAAGAAGAAAAGCAACAAACAAATAATGAACGAACATAATTTCCTGCAAATTTGATATTCATTAAAAATGTAATGTTACTAGCGTGAAGTTAGTCCACTGTGCATAGCCCACATTTTTGTCTTTGCTAATAAGAGGGCTATCTTCACATTTGTTTCGCCCCACTGCTAAGTTAATTGATAATGGAATGCTACAAAATGATTAGAAGAACTAAACAAAAATAGAAATACAAATAAAACAAGAAATTATACAGGAATGTTTGTATAAGAAATTAAACAAATTTTTTTTTTTTGTTACTATTTATTATAAAGTGCGTGTATATTATTGGCGAAAAATTACAATACACAAAGTTTGAACGAATCCATCACCACCAAGTTCTCCAAACATCTGCCTTCTCCATGTACAAATTTAGTGTCTTGTGTATATGAAGAGCGCAGTTTTTGGCGAATTTGGAGGTGATGGAACGGGACCAGGGTAATGAAATTAGGTGTTTCTGTTCTTTAGGACACATCACAAATCTGCACCAGGCAAAATTGGTTAAAGTTTTTTATAACTAGTTTAGTGTCTTATGTATAGGGAGAGGTTTTTGGCGAATTTCGATGTAATGAACCGGGATCAGGGTAATGGAGTTAGGTTTTTCTGATAGGTTTTAGTATTTTTCACGACATATCAAAAATCGGTAATCAGGTAATGTCTCTGAGAACGGTTATAACAACATTGAATCATTGCATTCTTTCAGTATTTGTAACGTAATTTTGCATGAGATTTAATAGCAATAATTTAGTATTTTTGGTCTTGCGTTCGTAATTAGAGGCATAGTTTGTTTTATGTATGTATGTTTGCTGAAATTGTTTAATTTTAATATTTATTTTACATGTTTGTTGTTTATTTCGCAATAAATCGTAACTTAGCAAATACATTTTTAACGAAGACACGAAGCTTGAAATATTGGTTAGATTGGTGGGCTATCTTCATTTCGTGAAATGTTTATGTATTATTAGTTTTAATTGGAAAACTTGCAAAAAACGCATTCCGTATATATAACGACAATTGAAGGTTAACAAGTCGTCACCGTTTCTTGCCAATCTTTATAATCGCATTTCACATGTACTCGCTTACGAATTGGTCATCGGGTTATTGTTGCAATGTTTTTCTCTAGTTTTTTTTGCATTATCATCATGGCGTATGGTAGCTGCTGTCGTTTCATCTCCTACTTTAATAAATTGTCAGCCAACAAACCATTTTAATCAATAATGAATCCTTTTACTTGACGTGAATGTTAAAGGGTATATTAGCATTTGAGTGGATGCTTACTACGCTGCTATATACTACGGATATTTAAATGTTTGTATGTGAGTGGGTATGTAAAGTTAATAGATCCATACACCCATTCTTTTTTTAGCTTACCCTTATCTTACGTCACAGCCACCGATGATAATATCAAGGAGAGAGTGAATTAAAAGTTGATTTTATATAAAACTAAAAAAAAAACGCGTCATTTGTGTTACAACAAACTTTTTCTTTGCTTATTTTCTTATACATTTTTCTTTATTGTTAAGCAAATATATCAAACTTTCATTTTATTTTCTTTTTTGACTCTCTCAATTTGCATTTTCACTTCAAGTTTCCCTTTTTGCCCTTCGTTTTTGCACACAACTGTTAAAATTTCGTTTTGCTGTGCTTGGCTGCTGTTTAATGAAGTGTAACTTCTTGAATCAATATTGGTCTACGAACGGTTAAAAGAGCAAATGGTATAAAAATTAAAAGCTAGTCGAACAATTTAGTAAAAGTTGTTGATGGAAATTCCTTTTCTCTAGATGTGTGAAATTCTCAGAATCATTTTCAGACTCTATCTTACATTATCGCAACCAAAAGAGTTCGCCTACAACTACAATGCTTTCAATGGCTCTTCGTTAAGATCTGTCGTATGCTTGGTATGGAAATCCTTTTTTTTAGGTTTTGTTTAAAGGACATAAAGAAAACTAAAGACTTCACAATAATTAATGTTTCACTTAAGTGGGATTTTTTTGCTACACCTTAAATGGCGTAGTCAAGTAAATTCGACTTCACAAGGATTTTTTTCCATCTATACCTCTGTGGTATGATTTTTTAATGCCACGTGCTTTACTTGTCTTCTATTCATTTCGCTTTTTTTATGTAAAGCTTTCCAGTTCAGGAAATTTTTTCACAAATTTTTCTCATGGCCCTCGCCCCATATAAAATTCGAAGTTTTGACATCTTAAACTTCACGTAAGAAGTAATTCTGATCTGAATTTTCTTGAGATGTATAGCATGTGGCATCGTCACCACATAGCATTCACGTTCATATTTTGCAATTTAGATACAGAAAATTTGATTATTGCATCGATAGCGAACACCATCTATTTGCCCGTATGTTCGAAGCCGACTAATGCGCTGCTGTCTCCAACCGAAAATCCACGCTAAACAGCGGTACGTTATACACACTCTTTTTCCTATAAACTCTTAATTATTCGAGGATTTTTTGAACTCGAAATGTGATAATTTTCTCGTTAACCAAGCCATTGAAATGAAAGCGAGGTTGGGCGTTGAAGATATTTTTATCCAAAGAATGAGAGTACGCTTCACGCTTCATTTTTAATAACTCTTAACTGTACGCTTGTTTCTTATTCTTTCTGTGTAATTTGGGATTCCTTATACAAGCGGAGGGTGTAAAGCTAGAAAATTACGCTTAAGCTCTAATTAATAAGAAGATAGAAAATGACTAAATTCTCTATTCACATTTGAAGGGGAAAAAATGAAAAAATTGAGCAAATACATTACAGTGTCCATGGTTCACCGTTAATTATCCTAAAACATCCTACAATCGTTCAAAAAACGATTTTACCAATAAAAACGTTGTAAGGGAACTCGTCGAAAAGCGGTATCTTGACCAAAACACTTTTACGGGTGCAACAAATTTCATCGAAATATCTTAAAAATGACGATCTTTTGCTTGAACACAAGAAAAGAAGACAAACAGCAGTTCTTATTGGAAGTAGTCGAAAAAGTGATCCGGCTCGAACCAGTTTGAATAACGTTCGTCATTGGGACAAAACACTTCAGTGTGCAACATTTCCTTAAAATATCTCAAAGATTGCGGCCTATAAACTAAATATAAGAAACTAAGACGGGCAGACTGAACCGATTCAGAAACTTATTCAGGAAGCGGTTCTGAATGGATAGATAGGATAAAAGATGGGTTCATCTCAGCTAATTCTATGTTTTGCATATATCCGCAGAAACTGAAAATACTTTACTTTCGCAACATAAGTTATATAGGGAATAATGAACCTGAATTTGTCCGGAACGAACTTAACTTGTTTTTTGCCTTTATAGTACGCAATATAATATTTTTGTTAAGATATAGTTTGTAAACATTTATTACACAAAACAATTCTGAAATTAAAAATTTCAATCTTTTTATATTCTCTGAAAACCATTTCATTAAATATTTCCTAATAGTTTTGAAAATTGGTCATTTTTTCTCGTTTGACTGTAGCGGACTTTTAAATTTAATTGCCTTATATATTTTTTAAAAATAGTCTTTAAAAATTCTCTTTGCAATGTTTTCTAATTTATTTGAAAACTATTTCCATTAAAATTCCCCAAATATCTGCTAAACTAAATGACATTTTCCATTTTAAATGCGACAAATTTACTAAATGGCTGATATTGTTATTGTTGAGAACTTAACTTCATTTATTAAAAGTGGTTCCCGCAAGAAATATTCGAATATTATTATATGTTTTTGTAGATAAGTCGATGTAAAGTCATTTAGCATTTTCTAAAATATGCGGAATTTTCCAATTAGGTTTCCTAAAAGGGTGTGAAGTTAAATATAACTATAGCAAAGACACAACCTAAAATTTTTTTGCAGAGCTCTGTTCTGCCCTTAACAGACTTCTGCTAAACAAACTCTCGGAGGGATTTAACTCAAAATGCAGTTAAAATGGAACTTTTCGAGAATTTTTTTACAAAATAGTGTAAACAAAACATGACTTAAAGTAAATTAATTAATATTCGAAAGGACAACCTTTTTGCACCTTGTCATAAATGAGGTTGATAAAGCGAAAGCTTACGTAGCTAGTACGGCATGAATCTTCTATTACCAGCCTTACCAACGATGTGCAGTATATATGAAGTTATGCTCGGAGAATTTTCTTATGAGGCAAAAGATAAACGTCTTTGCTAATTAGATGAGAATTTCTATTGTTGGTCTATTGGTGGTATATTGGGTTTCATGGACGAAAATTTTATTGCTTTAAAGAATATTAAAATTTTTATTGATCATAACTCCTTTACTATTGCGTACAGGCTTTACAAAGTAGTATGTTTTCGAATATAAATTTTAACAACAAAACCAGTTGGACGTAATTGCTATTGATAGTTGACTTTTAAAATTTTCTTAAAAACTCAAACAAAAAATTGAAATAAAAAAGCAAAGCGACGCTTTACACTTTAAATAAATTTGAATATATCGCTTAAGTAATTTTTTTTTTACGCAGAATCCTGCTTAAAGTGTCAAAATCACAAGCAAAAAATGCGTGAACGCAACAAATTTGATACTCAGGTAAGGCTAAGAGAATAACAAGGAAATTAAAAATGCGATTGCATCACATATATAAGGCAAAGTAAGGCAAGTAACCGAAAAGTAACCAAGTTGAGGCGAACACTATAGCGCGCAGAAAAGAAGACTTGTATTATTATTTTTTTAGTATTTGCATGTCATCATCAGCGTTTTTGGCTTCTCTAACGAAAATGGGCGTTGAAGTAAAAAGAAAACAAAAAATAAATAAATAAAAAATTGTAATAAAACTCAATCAGCTAACGAACGCAATCACGGTAGCTAACGAACTTTGTATGTCTTTACAATGCCATTTTCATATAACTCTGCCCATCAATTAAATCTGTTACTTTTACAATAAACGAAGCTTGAAAAAAAATTTTATAACTCATAACTCTTGAAAAAACACAAAGAGGATGAAACTACCGGAAAGTGAGATTAAAACAATGAATACCTGATAATATGATGGACGAACATTGTTTAAAACTTTTTAGAAAGAAGAAGATGGTGAAAAAATAACGAACAACAACTGGTAAAAAATAATAGACAATAGATAAGACTTTTTTGTAACAAGAATGTTTGATCCTTTTATATAACAAGACTATGGGCCACACTGGGCCTCACCTTTAGGTAACGATTTAATGAAATTTATCTGAATGTCTGATTCTCTTGTATAATAAGACTACGGCCCCCCGCGGGTGTCACGTTTGTTAAACGTAAAATAACTCTGCGCTCTGACCATATCGTATAACAAAATTATGCCGCGCGTGTTCTTTGTAGCTGGTAAAGCTAAGTAGCTCGGAAGTAGAAAGGTGGGAGGGGGAAAAGATTAAATTTCTATCCAACAAACGCTCCCTATACAATTACACTTAAACGATGTTCGATGTAGTACCTTGGGCTATTCTATACTCTACCCTGCCTGGGGTCTCCTTTGGCCCATAAATTAAAGCTAAATGAAAGCAAACGATGTTATTGCTTAAGTTACATATTGTTATTATTATTATTATTATAAATTTTGTGATAGAAGTAAATTCTAAGACTAAAGTCTTAAAGCACTAGCATTGACCAAGACCATAGCTTTTATAACAACCTAAGTTTATGAACACTTAGTTAATAAATTCTTGTATAACTCATGCAGCATAGGGCGCTCAGAGCTTGTATAATGAATACAGGTGTCTTATTCATATGATATAGAGTCAATGATGAATTTTGCAAAACTTTTAAGGCATCATGCACTAGCACTTTAAATTGATT
The DNA here is from genome assembly GCF_014805625.2 of Glossina fuscipes. Taxonomy (NCBI): domain Eukaryota; kingdom Metazoa; phylum Arthropoda; class Insecta; order Diptera; family Glossinidae; genus Glossina; species Glossina fuscipes. The sequence goes on from NW_023998564.1 coordinate 2,119,811, forward strand.
TTGAAATATTTTTGTAAAATAAAAAGCGTTTAGTTTTCATACTTAAAGTAAAGAGTTTTTTCGCTCAAAGACGACCACTATTCAAAATGGCTCCGACAGAACCACTTTTTTAACTACTTCCAATATAACGCCTTATTTTGAGAATTTGATTTATGGATAACCGTGAAGAAGTGTAGTGTTTTAATGGTGGTCCGTACCCCATTATAGGGTTTTTACTTATTTCAGAAGAAGTTATTTTAATGTTGATTCGAAGGCGGAAAACAAGAGAAATATGAATTAGAATGCAATTTTTATATTGTAAAAATTAAATTCACTTTATTTTATTGTAATTTATTTAACTGTTAACAACATTTCTTAAAAGTGTTTTATAAAATAATTATAACTACTATTGTCGATCGCACCACTTCGCTTGATACTGTTATTCATACAACGACTTCTCAAAATAATATAGCAAGTGGTCGAATAAGTGGTTCGATGCAAACCATTAACCAAAACCACTGTTTTTGGGCTAAAATCCGTCAGTATATGACACTTCATCTCAAAATACCTCAAAAAGTGCGATCTGTAGGTTGAACGCAAACATACGTGCATAAATATTACGTCGCCAGAGGGGCAGACAAACTTAGAATCACATTCTGAATCAGTCGGTATAATAAAAACGGTCTATCTGAAAACCTTCTTCCGAATTAATCAAGGAATGGCAGGTAAGAAAAAAATTGGGTATTGAAAGGGTTAAGCTTGTAAAAATTACTTTTTTTCTTATTTATAATCAATCCATATATTCGCCTTGGATCGACATATTCGCCAGTCGTTTTCCGTTGGGGAACTACTGGAAAAATCGAACAGAAGAATATTTTCTTTTATTAATGGATATAATACCTTTGCAGACGGCGAGACATTTGCATAAGCTTCGTAGGATGAATTCGCTAGTCTAACCTCCACTGAAACGACGAATACTCCAAATAAATACTTGTTTGTCTGTGTAGTTCATATTAATTTCGCGTCCAAAACTGTTTATCATCAAAAATTTCTATCAAGCCAAATTTCGCCCAAATCAAGATTTTGAACCAGCTGCGTCTTATTCCTAAGACTAATGTTTTGAAATCTTTAAGCTTTGCTTTTACAAATTTTTCTATTAACTTTGTTTCTTTGAGATGAGAGTCTAAAATTTTGCAAGTCAATATGATCGAAATGAAATCAAAAGACCAAAAAAAACAAAGCGAAAACAAACTACAAAACAAGAACTTGCATAAAATAGAGTTAAAATCTTGTAAAACAAGTTTAAATCGTTAAAATAATAATAAAATATAATCGCCACGAAAATCTCACACAACAGCTGAACAGGCAAGAGCCACAAACTGAGTGACTGAGATCGAAACTGTTGATGATCGCAATGATAATGATTAAAGAAAAATAATAACAATAATAAAAGAAAAAAAAAAGTTAGGAAATGAAAACTGAAATCCAAGCTCTGAACGCCACGTACAAGATTTTTTCTAAACGCAAAACTATAGCAAACGCCTGGTTTTTCATTTCAAAAATGAACAATTTAGAAACAAAATTTTTAACTATAAAATGACATTTTGGTTACGACTTTGTTGTACAGAGCTAATCATAAACTGAGTTTAATCTTCGCATTTTATTCATTTATTTTTTTGGATTAAGACGCAAGTTAAGTACGCCTTCTGCTTAAAGCATATAAGAGGTTTTAATCGTTTGCTTATTTCAAATGTTGACTGACTGACTGTCGTATGTATGACTAACTGCACAGTTTTTTCTGTTTGAACGGCAGCGATTATTGCTAACGAACGAGAATTCGGTGAATGGCATCTAGCAAGAAAAAAAAAGGTGATGTAAAGTCGTTTATTTTTTTGTTTGTTTTTTACTTGTTTGCAAATATAGTTAAACTAGATTGATCTTGTTTGTTACTTTCTTGGGTTTGTGTGTGTGTGTGTGTGTGTGTGTGTGTGTGCACCTATGGAAGTGTATGTATAGTGTGTGCGATGTATGCTTTGTTTGATGACTTTAGCGTTGTATAGCAATGACACAGTTAATTTAGAAGTACGTTTACCGGTTGAACTCGTCTCTACCGAGATCAGAAATTTACGTTTATTTAGATTGGGTTGCTCTTATTTTTATTATTAGAGAAAACAAGAAAAAAAAAAATAGCTTTGAAAAATAATTAAAAGCAAGTTTATTAAATACTAAATAGAGTTCGTATTAAATTTTTATCATCTTGTTGAAAATGTTAAAGCTCATATCCTCAGCGCCTTAAGAAATCCGTTAAGCTTTCCAAAGAGTAATAATAGCCGATCATACCAAAGTATTAAAATGAAAGCTTGTGACTTAATTTTTTGTTGTCAAAAGCTGCTTACTGTTTCCCATTCCCACCCGTTACGTTCAGTCTTTTATCATGTCTTTGAGAATTTGCCGCATTTCCTTTTATTTTCGGTGATAAAACTATACCAAAATTGCCGTTCACTTAGCAACGCAAGGAAATGGGCATAAGATTAAGATTTTGAAATTTCAACCAACCTCGTCTCTCTGTGCATTTATATGCGTACTGCCAAAATATGTATTTCATAGCGGAATTGTGAAAAGAAATGAAAAGTTGATGTAGATATTTCGTATTTAGTTCTTTGGGTCAACAGTGAAAGTTTACATAATCTGCTTATTAACGAAAACAATGTTCATTTAGACTTTTACAGAAGTACTGTAATATGAGCTTTATATATCCAGTATGTCTCAAAATAAGTTTTATATCCGAAATGTTAAACATTTTCATCCCACTAGAATAATCCCATCTTTAAAGCTTTACAAATATGAAATCAGGTCTTTTTATTCCCCACACCATCACCTAATGATTCAAAGGTAAATTAGGTTTGCGCGGATAAATGCAACACCCAGAAGACAGACTCTGATCAATTCGGAAACGATCTAAGCTTGTGTGCTAATGTTTGCCCTCTGTCCGTCTTGTTTTCCAATGTTCAATCTACAGTGGGTAAATTGTGAAACATTTTGATGAAGTGCATTGGACTGACGTGTCTTGACCCAAAGACGGATGCAGGAAAAAATGCTTCGCATCAGCGCATATTTCTGATAAATCATTATAAGAAGAATTCTTTTCAGAAGTTCGCGGCAAAAATCAAATTGGCATGAATTAAATTGGCGTGAAGACTTTGCTTTGGTCAGGGAAATTTTTTAAATCTTTTGTCATATAACAGTGCCTACGGAAATGGAATCTTTACATGGTAAAAAACCCCAATCTTTGCACTGAACTTGAAGCACGGATGTCTACTTATCTCGATCCCAATCTATATAAGGATACTAATGAAAAATAAGACTTTATATGCTAAAAATTTTTAATATTTTATGATGAAAACCTGTCCTTAGTAAATTAACCATAGACAGTTTGGACCACCTAGATCTACTTTTTAGATCAAAACCATCTCCTTCTATGGCGACCAACTCTAATTTGTGGTGCGTTATGACGGAAGCAACTGCAAAATAAAATCCTTGGCAAGTAAATTAATATTAATAAATTTAGACCACGTTGAGGTTTAAGAATCCTTCGATATCGCAGCTTAAATGAAAATTGTGCATTTACGTAAAAATGATGTGTACTTTTCAATCTTGCCTGACTAAGTATTTTAACGTTTCTTTTTTTAATATTCTCCACGCTAGCTAATTCTTTCAGCTAGAATATGAATTCCGTCCGGAACGGTTAAATGTATTATCGTAAAAAGAGCGAAGTGCGCTAATAAAGAATAACTTATTGCCATGTTGCATGGACAGAGCGGAAAGGAAATTGCGTTTCATACAGAATTTTTTCGGCAAATTTTGGTAAAAGGAACCGAATATAATTATGCCGATATCCTAACATTTAGCATATCGTTTTCTACTAATGGTTTCGGGTAGTTGGGGAGATTCGTGATATACGATATCCAACTAAGCCCCTCAAATGGAGGCGCCAACTATATACGGCTTACTCATGTCGAAGTTAATAGTTCGTATAATCTGTACAATGGTTATTTGCGATTCAAACATCGAAACATATCCAATGTCCAATGCACTTTATGATCCACTTGTATGTTTGAATTTAAGCAAAACAAGACAACGTTTGCTATTTGTTCCGCACAAAATTTGACTTATGGAAAGGTCTAAAAAATGGTGTTATGCACGTTTCAGCGAGAAGGTGCATAGAGCTCAAAAATAACACATTCACAGGGAGGAGTGACAGTCTGACTAACTGTTAGTAATACTTGTACATATACAATAGAATAAAAATTATTAGATCGAGTTGTAAGTAATTTACGTTTTCCTTAATTGTTGACTTTCCCTAATTTCTGCAGGCGATTTCATTTCTCCTCCTGCTGTTTATGCAAATTTTTAATTCAACATATACCTTATCCGTCAGTGCTAGAACCTGTCAAGATATTTATTAATTTATCGCGCCGTAGTTTATCAAATGCTTTTTCATAATCTATAAAATTAAGATTATTGCATTAATTAATTTCCCAAAGCGCCAACTGACGAATATGCACTTTTGTACTCCGTTTTGACGGTTACAGTTTAATAAAACGTACACTACCCAAAATAGTTGACAGCTAATCGAACCCTTATCTATTTAGTGAGAGCGCAAACTCGTCTGTAATGGCGTTAATTAAATTTTTTGTTTGGAATCTTAACCTCATTTCGATATAATTTAATCGCATTTTCTATTACATCTACAATCCGAGGTTTTTTTTAGTCAGTTTCTTTTGTTATACACAAAACTATCGCGTTATTCGCGTTATCGTTTTGACGATTTCATGTCTGAAATCGATATTAACTTCGTTAATCCGTAAGTGTTGATGAAATGTAAACCTTATTCCCGGATTTGGTTAGATTTCAAAATCGGGTTGACCTATTCACAATTCAGTTTGCAAATATAAATTGGAGAACACAGAGAATTGTTTTCGTTGAGTTAATTTCGGGTGATGTTTATGTCAAAAACCGATAGCTAAGAATTGACCTTGGGTCCCTACGTCTTCATTAATACAAAGTACTTGCAACCGGAATAAAATGTTCACTATTTATACATCACTATCAAAACATTTCGATCTTAATATCAACTTCAATCAAAGCTGCCTTTGCAATGTCAATTAGATTAGATTTTAACTGTCTTGAGTCTTTTTTTTCATAGAATTATCATTTATATGGTCTTTGTTTCACCAAATTTGATATCAGCACTTACTCGCTAAATACAATACTTAAAATTCAAATAAAGCAGAATCGGTTTCTTATTTGCACTTCGTTTCTACTTCAATACTCAGTTAGCATCAATAACTTTCGTACTTTATTTCTCTTTATTTTAAATCAAATAAACCGCAGCATTCATACATACATACGTTGGGATGAACTGTAAAGAGACTGTTTGAGAGCAAAAGTCAATAAAGCCAATAGAACTTATGTGTTGCATTCGTTGGTTGATTGCTTGTAATCTTTACTGAGGCAAGAAATTGAAAAATAAAAAGAAACAAAATGAACTCAAAAAAAAAAAAAAATGAAAAATGAATAAATAAAGAGTAAGCTAAGACATGTATACAGAAATATATGCTTGTCAAAGTGTTTTCTTGTTCAAAGAGATGGACAGAATACAGCATGCAATGTATTGTATATATATATGGTGCACCTTGTACATAACGACGTAAATACGTTTTCTCATGATTTGTTTTTAGAAAAGTTATAAAGTAAAATATATTACGATTAGCAATATAAAATAAAGTCAAATTGTAAATACGATCGATGTATACCCGAAATGTTTGCAAATACAAACTTTATTTATGTTCACTTACTTATATGCGGAAAGCCACAATATCTTTAAAATTAATCAGTCTTGAAACCATCTAACGACTTGCTGACTGCTTTTAAAAGGTGCTCTACAAATGGGAAAGTCGTTTTACAATCTTAGATTCAAATGTTGCTAAAATACAAAGCAAAAACCATGTAGTGGGCCACGGTCCGCCGTTAAATATTCTATAACACTCTACAGTTATCTACACAACTTTTTCACAAAATGAAAGGTAGTAAGGGAAATGGTCGAAAAATATATCCGATCTGAAATGTTTTCAACAAGGTGCGTGCTTTGGCCAAAACACGTACACACGGTGTACCATATTTCAACAAATTATCTCAAAAATTACGGCCTGTTGCTTGAATGCCAGAAAAGAAGACGGACAGCGTAGATTAATTTAGAAACTAATTATGAAAGAGGCATTATAATAAAAGGTATGGTATTACCTAGACCCGCACAAACTTAATATATCCTTTCATCGCAAATGGCGTAGAATGTAAAGAAAACACAGAGGTATTTTCAATTTATATTGTACTGTAAGAGTATACTTCAGCCGATTTGGCGCAGTTCAAGTGCATGCTAGAATTTGCAATATTTCTGGAAAATGTTTACAATAGACATTAGACAAACGGACATGCTAAAACCGATTCAGAATTTGATCAAGAATATGTAGGCTTTGTGTCTTCAAGCTTCTTTGCGGACTTCGGAATCGTTTTGACGAAATATGTGTAACTCTCATTCCTCGGGGATGGTTATAAAAAACAATCAGCATCAGTATCCGTCGTTTATTTTACTCTAAAAAACTGGTGGTTCGGGGTATGTTATGCGACTGAAGCGTTCTTCCTTGCTCCCTTCCTTCCTCGCAATTTTAATTTAATTTGACGTAACCACGAAATTGAGCCTTCTTTACTTTAAATGATAAACAATCCATTCATATGAAGGGCAAATTAATTGGTACATATATCGCTTCAATTACAAAATTCGTTAACCTGATTAGAAGATTTGGCAGAAAAAACAGAGTAATTGGATCTATCCACAGGTGTGTCTATAGCAAATAAATTGAAATAAAATTTCTGGAATCTTTAGGAGAAGTAATCTAATTATATGTTGGCGCGTTTGCCTTAAATATCGTTAATACCTATTTTATTCCGTTTGTAAAAATCACTTTTTTTTTAATACTTACTGCTGTGACAATTTGAGTTTGACAGCAAAAATATGAAATTTGTTAATGCTGAGAACGATTATTAATTTATTGAGAAGAAATATTTGAATATTTTACAAGTCAGCTTGTGTACGGTATGTAATTCAAAGAGGGAATGATATCAATATGCGATCGCTGTAATTTTAATAGTGCAGCAAGTGCATGTTTGTTTGATATTTAAAGATTGGTACCACTTTTGGATATTCTTTTCTTTTTTGTATATTATGATATTATATAGTGCAATTAGGCAGTGTGGTACTGCTGGCTTAAAAACAGACTTACGTCACTTTAAACATTAAAAAAGTACTGTAATTGCTATTACTGATGTTAACTTAGGAAAAGGTAACGTCCTTTGCCAATCAATCAACGGAGGATACAGTATATCTTTCTGTATTATTTACTTCCAAACCTCTGCCTTCCTGCAGATATTCCCTACTCAGTTCAGCATTTATCAAGCAAATTTCAAAAGAATGAAATGGGCTGGTACTGCTTTCAGAGCGAGCATATTTGCAAAACCATTGAAAATTAAATTGAATTGAATGGGGTAGGTCGTGGTGATCAAACGTTGTATGTATGTATGTTTAAATCGGTCCTCCATATGTTTCCACGTTTAAAAAGACGAATATATACACCGTAGTGAACACGATAAGGAAAAAAGTTTCTGGTTATAAGAACTTTTGCTCAAAGTCAATCATCAAATATTTTTCTAGAACTGCAAAATCTTAATAACCACTAATAACCACGAAAACTAAGTAAAGCACTTTCAAGAAAATCACGAAGGGGTCTCGTATAGAAAAGAAACCCGGGCTTGAAAATAAGAGAACATGAAAATTTTACTACCGTTTTACAAAGCGAAGAGAACTGTTCATCAAGAGAAATTCAATGACTTAATTCATTCGAATTTCAAAAGTTGAGACTAGACTAGAAAAATTTTACGTAAATCTTTCTATTTCTTATCCATTCTGATTCAGGTAAAAGCTTTTTTCCCTATGTATGTTTGTGCATAATTTAATCTAATAAAATGCTACAATTTCTTCCTTCTCTTCATTACGTTTCGCAGCGAGAGAGATGGACTACTAAAATTTGTACATTTTCTTTTTAAACATAACAAGTACCGATCTTTCAAATGAAAAAAGTGTTCATTTATTATTTATAATGACTATTTTCAATTAAGTTGATATATCCATTCATTAAAAGCCGCTAAGTTAAGGCAACTTTTATCTCTTCCTGTAAGCGAGAAATATTTGTAAATAATTTTCCGGCAAAGTACAATTCGTTAATATTCATAAAGTTTGATATCTCTAATGCTGAGATTGCAAGAAAGATGAGAAAACGTACGATTGTGTCAGGGGAAAAAATGTGACCGCTTTACCTTGCAATTGTTCGTTCATAGGTTCATGCATTCATATATATGCACACGGCATTGTGAACTGAAACATGTTCGCTAATAACATAATACTCTTTTTGACTCTCTCCTGTCTCTCTCTCTGTCTTTCTGTCTCTTTATATGGCACGACGCTATTTTGTTATATACAATCATGATAACAATCTTCATATAAATAAATAATGGTTTTTGACGGTGCAAATACATTCGCACAAACTCCGCTGTTCACGCATACCACTCTATGATAAGTAATAAATAAATAAAAATAAATAAAATTGTGTGACAATTATCCACTTAAACACCTACATATAAACTTGTTTATTCAACTGGTCTGTGCGGGTTTATATATATATATTTTACTTTTCTTCATTTTTTTTATTTTTTTTATCATTATTTATATATATATTTTTTTTTTTTGCTTCGCTTTCCTGTCTTTCTCTACAACTTCAAGTTTCATCTGTATTTGGTGTGTTCGCTAAGTTTTAGAAAAATGTGCAAAGTACACAATTATATACACACACCTGTGTGCTGCATGCGTGTGTGTATTTGTTTACTTGCTTTGTTAACCTGGCTCTGTGGAAAAAGTTGCTCTACCTAAAAACAGAAAACAAAGACAAGACACGCCATCACCAGTCATCATCAGCAACCATAATGCTACGGGAACAGCTACATCAACCAATAACAATAATAGCAACAACAGCAGCAGCAACGAAAACAACCACCAGCAATGAGGTATAATATTTGCAAGAAAAACTAACGGTTTTAAAGACCTGTTCAGACAACAGATGAGCTAAACAACTAAATAAACGGATTTGTTTTTTTTCCTTTTCTATATTTCTTCTTTCGCTATGTACATTTGTACGTGTGTTGCTATCATTGCTAAGTGCAGAAAACAAAAAAAAAATGAGAGGAATAAAATCATCTACGGACATTCTTAGCTACGCATACACAACCAAGTATTAAACCTTCACAGGAAAGTTTTAAATTAAACAATTTTTTATCTAATTGCTACCAAAGAAGAAACAGAGAGAAAAAAGTGTAGAAAACTAACTTTAACAACTTATTTAAATATCACGTTTTTACATTTTAAAAAAGATCGGATTATTGTGGATTATAATTAATTGATATAGAAAGTGCATCTTTTCAATGTATTTCCAAAGACTTCGCTGCTCTTTTTTGTGCTCTAATCCACACAAACAAGAGTATAGCTTAAATTAAGATACCACTTGAAGAACAAACAAGAAAATTGTCTACACTTCGGAGGGAAATTGTGGGCTTCCATTAACGTAAAGAAATGTATAAAATGTTAAAAACAGACCGACTTACGAAAACGCAAGCATTGAAAGAGAGGCAGAGGGAATTTTTGCTCGTCACTAGAGTGCGTCACGAGAACGCAGAAATGCCAAAGTAAACAGTCGCAAAAATAGGAAAGTAAATCAAGATGAAGAGATGAGACCTGAAAAAAATCCACATACGATAGAGCAAACGCTAACAGAATGCGCGGAGTCAAACAAAAATGCTTGGAACAAGGAACGGACGTCAGAAAGGAGAAGAAGACGAAAACCCTTGCTATAAGAGAATGTGTACATATACAATAGGTGAAAGAAAACAGACGGAATCACCGGAGGACGGAAAGATGAAAGGCAAAATGAAAAAAAAGAATCTAGGGACCGAAGGACCATGGAGAAGAACAACGAGATTTTACTCAAAGAGACGGAAGAACAGATACAGAGAAGAGTAAAGATGCTCGGAGAATGGAAGGACAGACAGAAGAGAAATGAAGACACCTTAAGAATGGATAGATAGATGGAGAAAATGGCAGGCAGAATCTAGGAACGGAAGGACAGATGGGGAAAAGTACAGTGAGACTCTAGGCTAGAGTCTTTAGGAAGGACAGGTATGTGGAAAAGAACAAGAAAACGCATAGATAAATGAAGAGGTCAATGTACAGAATCATTTAAATCATATCAAGAGCTCGCACTGGGGCCGTTTTACGGCTGTTAATATCGACAAAATGTGATCGCAATTTCGATACGTCACTCGATAGCAATGTTATGATCGCAAGATTGTTCATTCGATACTAAGAAAAATTTATCGCCTTATCGAAGGATGTAAACTCACCATTCATTACATTGAAGCGATAATCGCTAGTCAGAGTTAACAGTGTTTACTAATCAACAACAGCGTGAAATCAGGTCCTCGTCAAAATTATGTACATGCTTTTTCCCGAGTTTTACGATATGTACGAAACATTTAGGTTAGAGTTAACATCTAGACCACTATTGCAGAGAACTTCTTTATCTAATTATTGATGATGTTGCTAAGGCAAGTGGTGCTGTTGCTGCTTTTCTAAGTCTTTGTCGTCGTCAACTAAAGAATCTTAAAAGCAAAAGTACTGGTTGGACATTAATATTCCTCATTTATTTTTGTTCTACCGCTTTCTTTATAAGACAATGTTTTATGGATACCTCGTCTACAGTTCGACTTCCAATCAGTTGTTTCTTTTTCCGTCAATGCTTCGAACTTTATTCACTTGCTTGCAGACGCGCAAATAATAATAACTTAAAAAGAAAACAAAATTTATTTTTTCTTTATTCTGAGTAGCTTTGCTTTCTTTTCTTTTTTTCTGTTGTTTTTTTTCTTTTCATTTTATAGTTTTCTCTTTTACAAAACTGTTCTTAATACAATGTTTCGAAGGTATCGTAAAGCACCTGTGTGCCTGCGCACAATTTTACAATTATTTATGTTTTACATACGCACGAAATAGGGGAAAAGTTGAAATTTACATATATGTGTATGTGTAGCGTACATAAATCATGCTTTCAATGCCAGAAATCATAAAAAAGAGATTTATGTTTACATTTGCATATAATGCATGAAATAGATGAACACACGTGTATACAAAAGTAGTTATATTCTAGCATAATGTACGGGATCAACTTGATGTAGAAGTTATACATGCATATGCATCCATTTGCATATTTTTTGTGATCAGATTAAATTTCAACAACAATTCACTTACATTCAAAAATTATATACAAACTTACGTTTCTTGATTTTGCTCTTTGAAACGCTCAGATGTATGTCTATACATAACATATATATATAATTTAGGTAAATCAGTTTAAATGTTTATTATACATCCGGTATTAAAGGGTGACTTTAGTGAAGGAATAATAAAACAAAGTCGTAACGTTAACGTAAGTTACCTAATAAGTTTAGTTCCTTTAGTACAGCACTATGATTTTTAAATGTAGTTTGTCGAACATGGATTAATAAGGCATTAAAACGTTTCAAGACCGCACTCAGGATAATTATAAAGGCAGGCAGTAAAATGTATGCTTTTTTTCTTGACGTCAGTTTGAGAGTAAATAACATTTGAAAAATTTTCCATTATCCTTCCCTACTTTATAGTAAATATAAAAACAAGTAAAAACATTGTTGTGAGCCGTGGCCCACCCTTAAATACGTTACACCAACACTGATTACACTTAAATCACTTATTTATACAATGACTTTTCAAGACAATGCGTTCTATGGGAAAAGGTCGAAAAAGTGCTCCGATTCGTACCATTTTGAATAGTGTTCGTCGCTAGATTGAACATAATAACTTAAAAAGGACAGACAGACAGATGGACAGACAAGCTTAGATCGCCATAGAAAACGGCGGGTCTATTACAAGTTCTTCCGGGAGATAACAGTACTACAAGTAGTGTCTGGTACAAAAATTAAAACAACTGGTTGCGAAAATAAAAAATGGAACGAAATTGTAATCATAATAAATATTAAAAAAAAAACTCTACAAAGCAATTTAAGTTTTAAACTTAGGATCGAAGACTTTTCACATGTGTCTACGAAGCATGTGAACCTTTTTAAAGTTTTCTATTCTCTGTGTTTGCATTAGATATGTTGTATGTCTCTCTCTTCTACATATAGAATGTAATATGTGCATAGAAATTCATTAGCACTTAATGAATGAGTTACAACGAGTTTGTATCCATAACTTTATTTATTTTTCTTTCCCAAACGAATACCTGAATGTATATAAAATAAACCATCCCTACAATAACCCTAAAAATTCTTTATTTGTTTTGGTTAAAATACAATAGATTTAAATGCAAAGTAGCAGCAATAGTAACAGCAGTAGCAAAAGCAGCTGCAGCGAAATCAACTCAACGGAATAAGAATAATAAAATGCAATACAATTTTAAAAAAAAATTGTTTAAATAATGAAAAATTATGCATACACATGTTTTCGAAATTTGTGATAAAAGAAAAGCGAGAAAAATCAAAAATAAAACAAAATTTTAATAACAACTACAAGTAGAACCGTAGTTAAATGAATTCGTAACACATAGTAGATTAAAGTAACACACTTGTACATCATCATTTAAGCACTCGTACGTAAACAGACATTTATGCAAATATGTCAGTTTTGAGTAGGGATGAATTTATTTTGTGAAGTGACGAAATATTTTATGTAGGCAATTAGGCGAGCGAGGCGTAAGTACAAAGAAGGCAAATTCAACGTTTCTATGGAATACGCAAAAGCAACAATGTATGTAAAAAAGCTATGTAAGTACATGCTTTATGTTAAATCTTGATCCTATTGTATTCTAAACAGATCAGTTATAAATAAAATAACCAATAGGAATAATGCGGCCAGAAGGTTCAAGTGGTTATCTGCTTCTAATGGTAGTATATTGAAATTTCTTTCAATTTACTTCACCATATCACCTTTGGTTGTTTTATTTGATAGTAGGTTGTCATTTCTGACTTGTGTGTGTGAATGCAAGCTAAACGATTATTTTTTATTGCTGATCACTTGTCAATATATTCTATACGGGGGATTCATTAAATTACCGATCGATAAAGAAAATGATTCTGCAGTGTATTAAGCTTGCTTATCCCTGTGTTCATCTGATGTCCATCCATGTATTCTTTCGTTCAACGTACAGGTCGCAAATTTTTAGAAACTTACCATATAACGGTTTCTATGTAAACTGAAATTTCATACGACAAAAAGTCTTATTTTTAACATTTCATGGTGAAAATTGTTGAATAGCAGCATTTCGACATGAAAGGCACACTTCTGGGCAGGCGATAAAAACTTCAGAAGCTTTCACAATCTTTATAACCGCATAATTAGCGGAGTAAATAAGAATCGCGACTACCAAGTCGGTGGTCGCATGTTTAAATCTCAAGTGTTATAGGGTTTATTTTACTTCAGTCATAATAGGCATAACAGCACAGTGACAGATTGGGCTACGGCCGCCACCTTGATGGGTATTTCTCGTAGTAGTTTTCGGGTTTTGGAAAGGACAACTAGGAAAAAAATGAAAGGACGGATGTCTGATCTGGAGTAAATCCGGAATGTAAGAACCGACGGATGGACATGATTAGATCTCAAATTGGCAAGCAAAAGATTATCATTATAAAATTAATAATAATAATTTCTTCGATATTTGGACTACAGATGAACAAAGTTGGAGAGGACAAATTGAAATGTTCTCTATCCTAAATATTTAAAAGTGGTAAGTGACTAATCTGCACATGATCTTTATAAAGAATTTCTAGGCGTCGAAACCTTCAACAGATGACCGGACGGATGGATAGACATAGTCATATCGTCTAACTAAGAAGACATATTATGTATTTGAATGTCTTTGAAAATATATTTTCTATTGTAAGAGCTGCAATTTACCTCTCGATATGCCAGCACATAATCGTTGACGTCAATTTCTGGTTGTTTTACCGTTAATACTGAATGACATTACTCGACTACAAATTTTTGATAAGTCGTGAAGAATGCTAAAACCCATGCGAAAAAAGTAATTTCGTTACACTGATCCCGGTCCATTACCTCGAAATTCGCCAAAAATCCTATACAGAAGATGCTAAACTAGTTATAAAAAACTTTAACGAATGTTGCGAAATGCGAGTTTGCGATATGTCTTAATGCACAGAAAGATCTAATTTCATTAACCTGGAAAAATCAGGCAGTCAAGTGGCTGCTAATGAACAAGTGCACGCACAAGCGCACGCAAACATTTTTGCCATAGCATACTTGCCTATAGAATCTTTTGAATAAAATTGTACGCGATGCATATTTAGAAAAATGGCGACAACTTAGTTGCGGGAATATAACTATTTAAGCAAATGCATGGACCAACGCGCTACTATTGCAAATATACGCCCATAATGTACATACATGTAACATACATGTTGAATAAAGGCGGAAAATTATGCGCACAAGATTGAACGTTTCATTAGAAAAAAAAACAAAAACATTACGTATATAAGATCGAACATTTCATTAGCAATATTCGTTAGCAACGTTATTGCAACATTTTGCTTTTATTATTATTATTGTTATTATTATAATTTTAGACTAATGAAATAAATTCTTAGACTAAAAAAAGACATTGAGCACTAACAACACAGGCTATCGGCTCTAATTTAAATAAATGGATATTAGATAATGAGCTTAGTAGTATTAAAAAAGTAATATATTGAATTGATATTCTGTTCTGAAGCTGATTGTAGAACGTCCAAAGGGTTAATCGTTCCAAATGCAATACTTCTAGCCAAGGAAAAGTTGAGGCAGCCGCAGAGAATGGGCTTTATAGTAAGAGTTTGTCCACAACAGCAGATTGGGGAAGAAGACTTCTTCAGGATCCATTGGTGAGTTGCAATTGTATAACCAAGGCGAATTCTCGAAAATGTTTGGATCTTGGTTTTCTCAACATTTGTTGGATATAGAGGTGGAGTTAATTGACGGTTAATGCAAGAGTAGTGTTGATGATGGTATTGTAAATTTCCTTCTGCAATTTTCTCTTTAACTTTTCTTCCAATGTATCTTTGAAGATCCAACTTTTCCATGACATCATCCATGATTAGAGGAGCAAAAGCAGCATCCTTTGCCGCTCGATCAGCCTGCTCATTTCCCAATAAACCGATGTGACTTCGTACCCATAACATTTTTATTTTTCCGTCGGGTGTAGCAATTATATTCCTTAATTTGTTGATGGTGCTCCATCTCGAAGTCGAAGGATTCCGAATAGCTTGTAATACAGACAAACTGTCGGTAACAATGACCGTTTTGACCGAATGTTTTTATGGGCAACGTTCGCACCGTGAAGGATAGCTCTGGCTTTGGTTGTGAAAGTTGAAGTACTTTCGTGAAATATGTGGTTGAGAAGAACTCGTCCTGTAGCACCAACCTCGGCACAAGCAGGAAGCAGACCAGAAGATTTTGAGCCGTCTGTGTATATAAGATTCCAACCAGTACTTTCCAATATTTGGGTTTTTTCAGCTATTAGATTCCTGAAGACGTAATTTGGAATATCTTCTTTCTTGTGCATAGACAGAGAGATGTCAAAAGAGCAGTCTCTCAAAGTCCATGAAGGTTTAACACCAAAAGAGCGGAAAATTTTTAAGAGAATGTTCAATTCCTTAGCGACGTACAAAGAATAGTCAATTGCAGATGGTCACTTTGGAATTTTCTTCGCAATAATAATCTTTCTCACTTCATCACTGAGAATAGATTTGTTTGAATTAAGAAGCTTGGGGACTATTTTGGCTTTTAACTCATAAAGTCTATTTTCTAAAGTTGGGAGACCAGTTTCAATTGTAATATTATTTATGGGCGTCGTCCGAAAAGCATAACAACTTGCTCTGACGGCTTGGTGACAGACCGGTTTAAAGATGTTGATATTATATTTGCAGCTATTGCCGTAAATTATCAAAGCATAGTCAATAAGCAATAGTGTTAATATGCGCATGGCTTCTCCAAGCAACGTACTGTATGAAATTAACCCTTGTTAAAATAGAGTTTTTTGTTGGGAAAAGTGAGCCCGAGATAATGCAGTGTCGGCACATTTAGTAATGGTAAGTCATTAATATGCATCAGTAGATTTCCTGCATCGCAAATCTGCTTTCGACAAATGTGCATTTTTTTCGATTTTTGTATGGAAATTTTAGCCCCCGACGAGTTTGCCCATGCGGAGATCTCTCGTCCAATAGACTCGAGGATGTTGATTGCCTTCGTGCTATCTTTTTCTTTTGTAAAAATGTATACATCGTCTGCGTAGAGGCAATGTTCCACTCTTGGTGCACGACAAAGAATTTTGCTAATTTTGTTGAAGTGTAGCGGAAAGGAACCAGAGACATGATTGTTGATTCTAACTTTAAACCGCCGATGCGACATGAATGATTTGATGTAGTTGAAAAATTTGGGTCCAACATTCGATGATTTCAAGAGTCTTAAAATATCATGAAGACAAACTCTTTCAAATGCTTTTCCGAAATCAATTGAAAGATTTGTTACATGGTTTCGTTCGGAAATTGCTTTGCTTGTAAAATAATCAATACGTAACAGAGCGTCGATGCACCCTCTACCCCGTTTGAAACCAACTTGTTGCTTTGTTATCAAATTCTTGGACTCAAGTAAGCAAGATAATCTAGATGCCATAATCTTTTCCAATACCTTTGACAGGCAAGTTAAAAGAAAGATTGGGCGATAGTCCGATGCGATGGAGACATTATTTGACTTTGGAATTGGAACAACTGTTGCCAGTTTCCACATATAGGATATATGGCCAGTATTATATAGGTCCAGTAATTTCTTTTTACTAGACTTAGACATAGCGCTGATCATTTGGTATGAGATGCGGTCTAGACCCGGGGTCCTCCCCTTCAAATTGGAGAGACAACTTCCAAGTTCTAAGGTGGATATGCAATTTTCCAGGAACATGGCACATCTATCAATATTATTTGAAAGAGATATTGGAGTCCTTTTATTTTCGATGAAAGCACTGGAGAAGTTGCTGCCAGAGGAGTATTCGCACCACACTTTTCCAAAATAATTAGAAATCTCATCTGCATCAGTTAAAGTTCCATTGGGAGTGCAGATAGCAGAGATTTCGTTCAGATTTGAAGTTCCATTAAGTCTGTTGATTTTGTTCCAGACAACTTTTATTGATGTATTTCTGTGAATTCCTCTCGAAAAAAGTTCGAAACTAAGTGCCTTTGATTTTCGTAATTCCTTCCTGAATAGAGCATTGGCCTTTTTGTATAATGACAAATGATCCTGATCAGGACATCTCTTAAAGCGGTGCCATAGATCCATTTTATTTTTCCTCAGAAACGAAAGCGGGTTGTTCCACTAAGGAACCCTAGCTCGTTTAAAAGAGTTGTTGGATTGAGGAATAGAAAGATGAGCAGCCGTGCGAATCGTTTTAGACATAATAGCACATCATGGTTGCAGATCCCGTTAAATGACTTTGAATTCAAAAAAGACTCCACCTGTTTTGCTGGTGTAGCAGAGGGCGATGAAATTTTAAGATCGATTATGATTGGAAAGTGATCGCTATTATGCAGACCATCAGAAATAGACCAGAACACCAAAGGAAGAAGTGATGGAGAGCAACAAGTTAAATCAATATGTGAAAATGTATTTGCGTCGCGCTTCACCCATGCTACAGTAATTTTCTGTTGTGATTTTTAGAATTTCACGCATTTGTATAAAACGTGGGCATTGTTTGTCTAACGCAGAGTGTTGATCGTTGCAATTTAAGCGGAAGCTACGCGGACAGTTTTCAGGATGTGGAGAAAGACCACAGTTAGCACAGGATGGAGGACTGGTGCATCTTTTTACCGTATGGCCCAGGCATTGGCAGTTTTTACACCTCATGGGATTTGGTATGTAAAGCTACATCAACCGTTGCCGGTAGCCGATAGCGGTCAAAAGACAAAATAATTCTCCCTGTAGGAGAGCGGGCTTTTCCATCATCATTTAATTTGGTGAATTTGTAGACTTCAGTCACTCCTTGACTGCCCATTTCGCGCACAATTTCATCTTCCGGCACCTCCTTTAAGCATGGGGCATAAACTACGCCTTTAACCGAGTGCGGTTTGTCATGCAGTTTAGCGGACATAGCGCACACATTGGCTAATGATTTAGACTTCATGAGCTTTTCGGTTGCGCTCGGTGTCCCAGCCAGGACAAGTAAATTTCCATCGCGTAAATTCGATATAGAGTCTATATGCGTTGTAATGCAATCCAGTGCTTTTTTAATAGCGAAAGGGCTGAATTGCGAAATTGTTATGGAGGGATCAGTTGGAGAAATCACAATATATTTTTTGTCGATAGGAACGATACGACTGGTTGGCAACACCGGAAATTCAGAATTTTTAATTTTTGTTCTTTGAGGGGATACATCTGCTAATATATGAAATCTATTTGAGTTTATATCAGGCGGCCCGGGGGCCACTATACCTTATGGTTGTCTCTTATTTAATAAATTGGGAAATAACCACTCACTTGAGAAGGTTTGGGAAACTACTGAGGATAATGTCAAATTTGTTAAATTTTTTTTTTTTTTTTTTTGCTTTTAATGTCTTGCGTATACGAAGAGCGCAGTTTTTGGCGTATTTGGAGGTGATGGACCGGGACCAGGGTAACGAAATTAGGTTTTCCTGATAGTTTTTAGAGCCCTTTGCGACATATGACAAACCCGCAAAAAGGCAAAATTCGTTAAAATTTTTATAAACACTTTCTGTATTGTAATTTTTCGCCAATAATATACATGCACTACAAGGTAAATAGTAGTAAAAAAAATTTTTCTAATTTCTTTTAACATTTCTGTATAATTTCTTGTTCATTTGTGCTTGTATTTGTATTTTTTTAATTTTTCTAATCATTTTGTAGCTTTAATTATCAATTATCTTCGCAGAGGCGCGGGCCAACTATGAAGATAGCGCATCTATTAGCAAAGGCAAAAATTTGCACTATGTACAGTGGGCTGACTTCCCGCCAGTAAACTTTCTAGCATTGACGAAAAAAAAAAAAACTTTAATCTGTGAAGACCATTTGTATTCAGTTACATTTGCTTCCATGAAAAGCCGGATGTAAATTTATTAACGGCATTGACTTCATTCAAAAGCTTAGAAACGCAGCTTATAAGAAAACAAAAAGAAATATTTGTAGGGAATTTAATTTTTCAAAACGCATTGCATTGGTTATTCAAACCGAGTTGGTGAAGGGAACTTATATACATGCGTAATCGCAGCTGAAAATTGTAGAATGCTTGTTTTTTTATTGTCAACGTAATAACCTATTGAAAGAGAGGTGAAAAATATGATCTTTGGGTATTTAAGAGTGCAAAGCATTGTCTTTTCCAATGTACTGCCGTTTGTGTAATAATCTTGATATAAATTAGCGTAAATTGCTTGCTAAGCTCTAACGATTATAAAAGAGTGTGTTCCATCTATTTTTTTTGTCCCGTAGAGAAACTATTAAAATAGAATAAACGAAATTTGTGATTACGTTTTCAACAGGCATCTAGAGAGCCACAGCTTAATATTAATGGTCTCGAATATTCGAGAGCTTTATTCATCGAAGCGAAAAAAAAGAAAAAAAAGTCATGTCCCTCCATCCTCAGTTTGTTAGAACTGAAGGAATGCTTTGACAACTTACTATAATACTGTATCTTTAGTGTCGTCTTACAAACATTAGCAATGCAAATTAATCCATAACACAAGAAAATGATTTTCTATTATATTCTCTTCTCTGTTAGTATTATTATCAATATCACAAGAAGGCAATAATAAATCATTTGTATAGAATGGTTTTCTTTGTCAGATTAAGAAACTAATTCGACGAATTAATTGGTCATCACTTCATGCAACATTAATTGTTATCTATCTGCGCTCTTGGAAAATCAGCAGAAAGTAACAATAATGAGAAAAACAATACACCAATTAAAAGTTTAAATCCAATCTTATGAAACCAAAGTAACGTTTACAGTTTTTACCATGTGTGGTGCTAAGACATATTAAGGTTGTGCAGATATACGCAAAACCTAGAAGGACTTGAAATAAATACACCTCTTATTAAGCCGGCCGAGCCAAAATCACTTTATAACCCATCTAAATTTGCCTGTTTTTCTGTCTGTCCTTCTTGTTTTCCGTGTTTTTAAGATATTTTGATGAAATTTGATACCCTGACGTGTATTGTGCCAAGGGCGAACATTATTGAAAATGGTGCGGCTGAGACCATTTTTCGGATCACTTCTTATATAACGCCTTACTTTGACAAGATTATATATGGCTGATTTTAGGATGGTGCAGATTATGTAATGGTGGCCGTTCGCCCACTACTGTGTTTTTGGTTGTTTAGTTTTCAATTTACTTTTTCTTTTCTTATGAAATGTACGACGCATTGCAAGTTGCGTGGACGTTAGTCATATGAATCTACATTAATTTTATTTATTTTCTTATTATAGTCGACCAAGGTCAGTCATTAAATACCTAGTACCATTTTCTTAAATACTTTTCTTCTCTTATATTCATATTAAAATCACAAATCATTAAATGCATACTTTCCATAGCAGCGCCCCCGAAACCTAAACTAATGCAATCTAAATTTTACAAATTTCAGTTCCCTTTCAAAAGTCTGCTTGTTCATTGTTTATTTTTGGCGTAAAGTACTAAAACGTACACTTTTTTCGCCATATAATGGCTTACTTTTCTTTCCTTATGTATAGAGTGACCTACGTAGTTAAAACGTTCTATAGCTAATTTTTACGTTTTGACAATGTTATGAACCAATGTTTATCACAAAATATTCAAGATTAAACCGCTTCTTCATTTAAAGGCATAGTTCATGTAGAGCTGTTATAGGGGAGGATGTTAAAAAAGCTGGTCCATAATGTTCAAATTTTTCACGTAAATTTTAATTTGTTGCAATGATAATCATCAGCGACTTTTATCTAAAAGAAATTTAGAAAATTTATAATTTTTATTTCAGATAAAGACATTTTTAATATAAGAATTTGCGATAGAGAGCAACTGATCTGATGCAATCGATTTTGAACAGCTTTTTCCTTGAGTCAAAACACGTCATTATATCAAATTTCTTCAAAATTCTTCGTCTTGGTAATTGTGAATTGTGGTTGGTATAGAAGACGTATGAAGAGGCAAGATAAAGTTGATATAGAAACTGGTAGATCTTTCCGTCTAATAGTTGCGTATATTTTCACTTAAACTGGAACTTGATATACTCCTTACCACACGTAGAAAGCAAACAGCAATGAGAGATTGGTGTTATTAAAACCAGAGCAAAACTTATTTGATTTTTTTATGCAAATAACAAAAGTTACATTAAATTCACCAAATGTTTCCTCTTTAAAAAGGGAAATCGATTCAGCTCAGTTTGTCTGTTCTCCTGCAGTGCTGTTGAAACCGCAATTACGACTTCGTAATTGTCACAATCTTTACTTGGCCTCATAGGTATTTTCTTATAACTCCGTTCAGTTACCTTCGAACTTCTGATACTTTTGACATTTACATGTGATCATTTACACACCTGTATATCTAGGCCTTTGCTCGTTAGAATTGTGCAAAGCGCTGCCATATTTGGCACATTAAAATTAATTTAAAATATTCAGGATGCGTAATAGATGGTACGTACGAATCGGTCGACATATCGATTAAAGAGGTCAATCCTTCTTCTAACTTGCAATCAAATATGGCGCATAAGCTGAAGGTGGCAAACTAAAAGGTTCTTCTTCCATTTGTCCCGATTATGACTTATTCTTTGCTTTCGTTTAAACCTCCAAAGTGAATGAGGAAAAAGTTAGCGCTGATCAGTCTTATTTAGCTTTGAACATGAAATATCTTCGCGCTAAAAGCAAATTACAAATGGCGCTGTTCTTTTAAAATAACGAAAAAAATATCTAAGATTAGAAGGAATTGACAAAAAGATTTAAATCTAAGCAATAGGCCCTTAGTTGGAGTAATGATCTCGTGTAGAAATTTTGAAAAGTTATAGCATAACGCTATACACGATATAAAATGAACGCTGACCATTTTGAACCAATCGTGAAATATTCTCTACAATGTAGCGCATCATAGCAATCTTGGATTTTAGATAACCAGTAGCAATTCTTTTTCATAGATGCTCATTTGATTTGATTTTTTTCCACACATTTTAAAAGATTCAAATTAGCAAAAAGAAACTTCTGGAAAATGTAAAAGAACTATATTCTCAGATGATTAACATGCAATCCCTGCAAATAAAATTGTATACTTCACCGATAGTTGTAAGAACACCTTGCGTCAATAATGGACAACTGTAAATGGACCGCAGTTTTCATGCATATTAACGTCTTAGAAATTAACAATTTTTTTCAATATGCGGCACGTTTAAGCATGCCTTCGTAAATAACCTAAAAATGTCCGATATATATACCTGCGGCATGAACTGCGGGAAAAAACCGCTGCGCCAAGCATATGTAATAATTGATAACAATTGGTAGCGAGCGAAGTTATGTCGAGATTGCTGCCGAGTAATTGAAAGGAGCATATTATCCACCTTTGTTGAACGAGTACTAAATGGATTTCTCTTGAAAAGCACGTGGGGGAAAGAAGATGTGATATAAGCTAAACATAATCGTTTATGACTTAATTATTGAGGATACCCATGTGCGAACATGTTAAGGTTATTAAGCACTCTCTCTACAAGCGTGAGTGCAAAAAGAAAATAGGGATATAAAAATAAAGTTTTCCACGTTGCGAAAAGGTTTGATAAGAAACATTTGAAACGTTAGGAATTATATATTTTATTACGCTTTGGCTATAACCAATTATCGCGGCAAAAATTGGATGGTAGCCGAATAGATAGGCAGTACGCATGATGCGAATTCAATTGGTAACATGGCTAATGAAATTCCAGCAATTGTGTAAGAAAGAAAGAATTTGGTCTCTTTTCACAACCATTCTAGTCCTAAAATCGATGTTTAAAAATCTTTATGTGCTTCCTCTACTATTTTCCAAAATCTAAGAGATTTAAGAAGAGTTTAAGAGATCTACTTATTAATTATTTGATTTATTTATTATAATTATATTGTAATTACTTTACTTTAGGTACCATATTGCCTTTAAATAAAATAAGTTATAGAACATAGGCTTAAAATATTTGACATCATACCAAAAAGTTATAAACTGAACTTTTACCGATATAAATAATGAGAAAGAAAAATCAGGTAGTCAAGTGGCTGCTAATCAACAAGTGCACGCACAAACGCACATAAACAATTTTGCCATAGTATATATTCTACTTGCCTATAGAATGTTTTGAATCAAATTGTACCCGATTCATATTTAGAAAAATGGCGACATCTCAATTGCGCGCATATAACTTGTTATAATGGTTCAACGCGCTACTATTGCAAACATATGCCCTTAATGTATAATTTTAAACATACATGTTGAATAAAAACGAAAAATTATGTGTATAAATTTGAACATTTCATTAGAAAAAAAATAAAAACATTATGTATATAAGATCGAACATTTAATTAAAAACATTCATTAGCAACGTTGTTGCAACGTTTTGCTTTTAATGGCTTGCATGTATGGAGAGGGCAGTTTCTGTCTTATGTATAGGGAGAGATTTCGATGTGATGGACCGCGATCAGGGTAATGAAATTAGGTTCCTCAGATAGGGTTTAGCTTTTTTCACGGTATATCAAAAATCTATAGTCGGGTAATGTCTTTGAAAATGGACGTTGAATTGTTTCAATATTTATAACGTAATTTTGCATGAGATTTAGTAGCAATAATTCAGTTTGTAGTTAGAGGCTTAGTTTGCTCTATTTGTGTACGTTTGCTAATATTATTCAATTTTAATACTTATGTTTGTTGTTTATTTCGCAATAAATCGTACCTTAGCAAAGACATTTTTAGCGAAGACACGAAACGTAAATCATGTGGATTATCATGGTGGGCTATCTTCGCTTCAATGAAACTTTCTATATTTATTTTGCATGCAATTACATACGAGAGAATTTCATAAGAAGACAAAGAAATAAAAATAAAATATTTTACAATTATGATCGATTTTCACAATACAATGAAAAATTATCTTTCTTCTTTTTTGTTAATATGCATGAAATTACAAGCACTAGCGAGCACATGGCGTTGTGAAAAAATGTTGTGTTTATAATTGCAATAAAATGTGTAATAAAATTATTATTCATATTTTCAGTACATTTCGTGACGCAACGGTGCGGTATTGCTTGTGAAATTATCTCGACACTTCTTAGTTACTGCGTTTTAGCCTTAACATTATTATTATTATCAAAAAAAAGATTCGTCCTGTCATTTGCTTGATGCTCAAAAACATTTTTCCTCAACCTAATGCAGTTTTATTCAAGGGTATGAAGATAAATTCGAACTTAACTAGCAAAGACACCTACCATGTCTGTTAACAAAGCTCTATTAACGACTAAACAGAGCTCTGTTAAATAATTGAAATTGATTCTAGTGCGGCCAAACTAGATAACGTCGCCTATATTCACTTACATCACATGAATCTATATAAAAGTACCTCCCGAGTGGAAAAAAAATTTAAACTTTTCTTTCGGGAACCCACCCAAATTTGAGACTCCAGTGCGGCCGAATTGAGATGAATTAGTTTTAGATTTACCGCAAAGGTCGTAGTCATTTTTTCTGTCTTTTGTGTTATGACATTATTCACTTCAAGTTGATATTAGCACCAAGCGTTCAGGGTATTTCCTAAGAGTTACAGTTTATAAGCAACTTAGTGTACATGTCTGGCATAGGAAGTTACATTCCAAGTGCGTGTCTTATAAAAAGGGTAGAAGCAGTTTTGATTGGTCCGGAGATGTACCCAAACCGCAGATAAAATGTGTTCATAAATGTGTTCATGAAGTTATATACCGATCGAGGGGCTGATTACAAGAAAAAAGAGAGTTTTCAATCGACCCCAACACATTAGACGCCTTCTCGTATTTTTTCAGTTTTTCACCTGAAAATGGCATTTATGGAGAAAGATTAGGCCAATATTCTAATCAAAATATTTTCGAACATTTCACACGATTTTTTGTCCATCTTTCTGGCAACATCGGGGTAACGTGTCGAAAGAACGATATTGGCCATTCACACTTATTTCGAAAGGGCGTGCCAACCACGCCCTGCTGCATCGATCTGAACAAATTACAATCAGATAGCGCTATACCTGGTGAGTACGCTGTGTGCGGCCGAACTTCCCAATCGAGCTGCAATAGTGTTTTCTTGATTACTCTTGCAATGTGTGGCCCAGTGCTATTGTGCACGAGGACGATTTTGCGTCTGTTAATCGCTAATTTTTTCACAACAGTACATCGTTCAATTTATTCAAGCGACGTCGGCAGACATCTGCAGAACTCGGTAGTTTCACGCGGTTTTAGCATCTGGTAATAGACTACATCTTGCTAATTTCACCGTATACAGAGTAAAACTTTATGGTTGTGAATATTCCGCTTAGCTATTCTTATTATATCCACTTCCAGGGATTGTCGTATTAGATCCATTTTTCATCGCCACACAATAAGCCACAGAAAGCTCTACTTTCTTCGCCTGGCAAGGAATGAACCCACGATGTTGAAACAGTTTAAAAAGGCATTTGAGTCAATTCGAACGGTAGCTATTTTTCTTCCTTTTGGATGTTTCCCATCGCATGTAAAGGTGTAGAAACAGTTGATTCATCAACTGCTGAGCTTTTCGAAAATTCTTTGAGAGCTCCGACTGGGTTTTCGTCCAACAAGTTTTGCAATTCTTTCTCTTCGAGCACTTTTGGTCCTCTAGGCCGTTCTTTGTCATTAACATCAAAATCGCCCCTTTTAAGCCGTTGAGACCATGATACCATGGAGCAGTATCGCCAAAAGCTTCTAATGTGTTTGATAGGCTTCGGGAACCGATTTCTTCAAATGATCGTTCCATGATTAGCGTTTGTATACACTGAGTAACTCAGTAATACTAAATGGAAATTATTTTACGTAGAGGAACGTGAAAATCATCAAACTTCGTATTTTCGCCAATAGATGTTGCTGATCACAGTACATGCAAGCACGAGGAAGCATAAGCAGGCAAGCATTGTATATTTGGTCTGGCACATCAAAATACTTATGTCTGCGATATGAAAAGTTTGAATGTAAATAGAATTTGACCCAAATAGCTTCAGCTTCAAATTTTAAAGATCATTTGTATTAGCTTCTTTAAGGCATGATTGCAAACTGATGCCTCGACCGAAACCTCATTTTCTGAAGAAATTCAAAAGATAACGTTCTTGAAACAAAAGAAAAAACGCGAAGAAATGCTAAGGACTTAAGCTTGCCAAGTAGCAAAGCAAATCAATCGCTTTAACGAAAGAACCCTATAAATTTATTTGTGAAAGATATGGTAAGTGATCCATCTGATTATATTTCTAATATCCAAAAAAATGGACCATTACGAGTCACTATGGTCTCGCAAAGGTCAGCTTAGGATTTTACATTGAATTTAGCAGGTCCGTCTATGTTGACTCTTTGTTATCAAATCTCTTAAGGTCGCGGTCGCGAGTTCGGCGCCACGTGTCGCACACTTAGTTTGAAGCGAGCAACAATTCAGAATGATTGCAATAGTTGTCACTAACAATTTACAAATAAGAATACACTTTCCGTTGAAAAGATCTTGAATTTTATTGTACAGTGATTGATGTTTACGGTCGTGTTTACCGCTACAATTTTCTATGTTTTGTAAACAAAGTAGTACCTACACATAGCTTAAAGTATTTTCGGTAATTTAATATATATATGAAGCTTCTTTGACTGTGTCGTAAAAGCTCCAAACCCTCTCAGGGTAGACTTAGGTGTACAACGTTTTGTTTGCTTCCAAACATGCTCGCTAAGGTAAAAAATGTTACTACGCCATAACATTGCTTTCAATAATCTGCAGTGTCCATCAGTTATTGATTCATCGTTGGATGAACATATCAAAGCTATTTGAGAGCGTAATGTGAAAATAATCCTAATTGCTTAACCTTTGCTCTCGCTAGCTAGCTGTTAGGCGTCCAAGATTTCTTGCAATGAAAATTCATCGCTATCAGGGGAATCTTATGTAAACGTTTTTCATTCGTTAAGGGAAAGGAGTTGTCGTCGTTCTATATGTAAAAACAATTTAAATTTTAACATCCTTGTTCCGAACAAATGTTTAATAATATTTTTATACTCAGCACTGTAAGGTAGTGGTATGCTCATTTTGGTTTTTTCTATAATGTATGTTACACGCAAAAGAAGCTTCAGAAACTCAATAAACTCAATAACTCATATCTGTCTGTCTGAATGTCTCTGTGAGGCTTGTTATTGCCACTCTCCTGGTGCACAAATCAAGATATCTATCGACTTCAAATTTAATAGAAATATTGGAAGCTTCTGCAGGCAGGTTGGTAGCGCGCGGACGAGCGTGAACTGAACGCAACTCCGTTTTTTTTAACAAAAATTTTTGGATTTAAACATCTACACTCGGAAATTATATAAGTTAAAACGCTGAAAATTTCTACATTTACTTTACCAAGCGCTCCGCTCTAGACGCGGCAAAATGGAACACATCGGCGATGCCCACACGAAGTTACAAGTGATTAAATTCTGTTTTTTCACCTTTTTGAGGGTTTACGCTTATTTATCATAGGCAAACAAGACCGAACGTTTACAACTATTTTGTAGATTTTTTAAATGAAAATATATTATCTGCTTAAAAATGAGTTAATTTTAAAATGAATATGGTAGACACCGCGATTACTTTTTTCTTAATAATCCTAGCAATATAGTTTTCAAATAGACGAACTTGGAGAGTAGAATACGAAAAACATCGCGGTGAGGATGCGAGATTCGATCCTCGCCGAATATAACTTTCTTATTTATTTCGCACTCATATTAATCATCAACCAAAAAAAAAAAAAGAAGGAATATGAAAGAAAAGTAAGAATCTGGTAACGCACCACTAATAACCGTAACTGTTACCATAAAACGACAAAGGAAATATTTAAATCTTTTTTTTGCATATTTTTTTATTGCGCGTTGAGATTACTTTTAGAAAACTTTTACAGTAACCAAAGCACTGAGGGTTTAGTTGAAAAAATACGGCAGTCAAGCAAATATGGTGCTTGGACAGAATAAAAGAATAAAAGTTATTCGAAAGCAAAGTATTGAGTATGGCGGGAGAAACATTTTTACTCGATATTCAGTTTCTAAAGGTAAGCATTCCATCAAAATGTGTCGGAAATTGGCTTAAATATTTAAAAATTTCGTTATTTTAATATTTATTTATTTCCATGGAACCTAAAATAGATTTTATATGCCTAAATTTATCACTACGAATTATCTCCTTAGCATTTTCTTTTCTAAGAACAACTCTCAACGGTCTTTCCAGGGAGTAGTTTTTATCCGAAAATGATAAAACGATTACGACAACGCTGGACGCATTTTTCGCTAGGGATTTCTGATCAAGAATAGAGAAAGTTTGCTAGAAGCTACTCTTTCGAAAATAATAAATATAATAAGATATAGCGAATAGCTTCTATTAGCTTGAGCTATTTATTCGCAACTCTTTTTCTTCTCTTCTTTCTCTTTTGTTTTTTTTTTTTTAACATTGATCGGTTTCAGTTGCCGTTCACAGGATAGTAATGTCGGCTTTGCGCAAAAAAAAAGCAATAGATAAGAATTTCATGCTTGGGCGATAAGGTTGCTTAGGTAAGAGAGGACGATGAGAAAGAAAGAAAACTAAATTTCTTGAAAAAATAAATAAAGCCGATCGCCCTTAAGCACCTCGACGCACATTAGATAGCAGTCAATAGTCGACCAAACCATGAGAAGTCTTTAAGGCTGTTGAATGTTTTGTATCACTCGTTTACTCGCAACTCTAAGAAACACATTTTTCTGAAATTTTTCCAGATACCTAGTTGTTTCGCCGCGTAAATTATATTGGAAATGTGTCCTTTGAAGTAGCAATCGTTGATATTTTAAGCAACCAACAATCTCGAGTGCATCTAACACCGGCCGTCATTATATACCGGGGGCAGAAGTTATCACGATACGTTAATAAATCTGTTTTGACGTCAAAATAATTCAGGGTTCAGACAATTCAGAAATCATTTGCTTCATGCATTGGCCTATTGAATGTAGGATGGATTAGAGAAAAGCTATATTTTAAAAATACAAGAAAAGTAAAAAGCAAAATATTCTTTTTTTAACATCGACAAAACTCCGTTAATAACAGCTGTTTCGCGTACTGAATTCCGATTTGATGTGAAGCTATATTTTCAAGTGCTTTCGAAATATCTTTCTTTTTTCTTGCATATGAACATTGCTTGAGCGCATGCTTCTTATTTGTACATTGCGATGATGGTCAGAAAAAAACGAGGAAAGGGAAAGGTACCTGGGAAAGACACCTGGGACCAGTAAGCATAGTAAGTATAAGTGTAGTAAGCAAGTGTGACTTGATCGAGCATTCACCACACTTACTATCACACACCAGCCGTAATCAAGCTATGGTCCACTGAACTGAGGGTTGAATTGGTGTATACATGGGCTTCATGAGTCTGCTTGTCAATTATT
Source organism: Glossina fuscipes (assembly GCF_014805625.2). NCBI lineage: Eukaryota > Metazoa > Arthropoda > Insecta > Diptera > Glossinidae > Glossina > Glossina fuscipes. Next base: position 2,149,669 of record NW_023998564.1, read on the forward strand.
TCGCTATGCCATAGCTTTCATAATAAATAAGCCTTTATATGGAAACCAAGTCTACCTTGTGATGTTCAATGATGTAGACAATATATACATACATATATATATATATATTTGGATTTCCTCCGTGAAAAGTGTGGCAACAAAGTGTAATTTTTAATATTTTACGACTGACGGTACGTAATGGCAGGCAGCTTTGCCTAACTATAAAGGCATCTTTCGCTTTTAAATAACGTCCTGGAACTTTTTTGACAAACTTCTGTTGATATTATTTCTTCGCTCTATCTTTCATTGATTGGATTTTTCCCATTAAAAACTTTCATAATTTTTTCGCCAAAAAATGTATCACAAGTAGATTTGGTTGTTATGAGGCGAATGTCAGCCCAAACATTCAACACAGTTAGATAGCATCATCAGGGTACTTATTCTATGTGTTAATTTTTTTTTTAATGTTACGAGGCGTGAAGTTTAGAATTCAGTTACAAGTCGATTCTTTTGTAGTAGTAAATCGACTTTGTTATTTATTTTTTAAGACCTAAAAGTACAAAGTAAAATACATACTTGTGATGTTCTTAAGCAATATATTAGCTGTGTACGTCTAGCAGCCTATGCTTTCGGGTGACCAATCATGAAATATTGGATAGAGAGCCGGAACTTCGCAAACCTATTTCTAAGTATTGACTGATGAGTATTGTCAATCCATTTGAAATTTTTTTAAGAATTGCGGAACAGAAGTTTGATATTAATATTTCGTATGACTGGGAGTCAGTCACTCTTCGAATTAATCAAACAGATTTTTCACATATCGGCTGAGCGATATGTATGAATATAATTTCTTTGCTTTTCTCCTATAAAGATGTTTGTTACTAAATAAGGCCCATAATGGATTATTGAACAAAACTTCTAAACAGAATAAGTAAGAAGATTGACATTCGGTTGCAGACGAATCTTTTCTACCCATCTTGTTGGTCTTAGCAAAGTCTACCATAAATGAAAAGACTAAATTTTCATGATAATGGGCACGTCTGATTGTTTCATAGATACACGCATGTTATTGCAGATTTTTATACCTGTTTCTGCTGTAATTTGTGGGTAAAAGAATTTTTTTTCTTTTGAAATCAGAGGTACGCTCAACTTACATTGTATTGTAGGAGTGTCATTTGACCCACTTGACCAATTTCAATACCATTTTACGTGTAAAAGCTTTCAGTTTTCCTGCTAAATCTGAAGTCAATAGCTTCGTTTTTGCCACCAGGAGAACATTTACAAGAGATATTACTCAACTGGGCAGACGTTTAACTGTACGGACATACTTGCTTAAACCGATTCAGATTCTGATGCTAACCAAGAATATATTTTATTGGATCTGTAAACCTTCCTTCTGAACACGTTTGCAAACGTTTGGTCTGAATGAATATGGCTCCATCCTTCCATGATTGGTATAAAAAAGAAAAAGATTGGAAGCAAATTCAAAAGTTATTCGGTTTCGAAAAAAGTTAAGAAGGTTAAAGTAAGAATGCAATAGGGAAATACATGAAAACGTTTTATTTATTGAATCAAGCCATTTATTTCCGTTTGTTTTATAATTATATCACGGCTGATAGGAAGGAACTTAAAGCGATACAGCTAAGATGTGCTGCCAAAGACATATGACTCGCATTTTTTTATATATAACTTTCGAGTTTTTGTTTTCTTCTTTCTGTTTGGAAAACAATGGAAACGCAGATGAAATTTTACAGAGAGAGTAATTCTGTATAGATGATGAGTTAATAAATCCACAGTTCAAATAGTTTGTTTAGGAAAATGCTATGTTTATGTTATCTTTATCTTTCATTATTAATTATCCATAATCGCATGTGTAATAATAAAATAATTTCTTTGAGGATACGGATATTTCTTTTGCAATGATGTTTATCTCCTACACGGCGTGTCAAATTTCATTTATGGAAAAGTTTTTTTTTCAACACATGCATGCATAATAATAATAAAAGCCATGAAATCGTACTATGATTAACACACTACAGGAAATTCGTGGGTAGGTGGTGGGTGGATGAGATGTGAAAGTCTTTTTCCTTCGTAAGCAGGTATATGCGGCGCGATGCACAAGAACGCATAGACAAACACGTGCATTCCCGCTCATTCGCGTTTATCAAGTAGGCGGTTTTTCATATTACGAATGAGTGTAAATAAATAAAATTTGTGGTGGTTATTTATATAAACTATATATGGACTCACTTATTTTTCAACAAGATTTGTTATGTAAATAAATGACCAAATATAGCCATACAACAAGAACAACAAGACGAACATCCGAAGTGCATAAAAAATATATATATTTCTATACATAAACGGAATATACGCATATTACGGCCAATGATGACGATGTTAATCCTGTCGTTGTTGTTCTGGTATTCGTTGCCATCGCTAAAGCATGCTTTAATTCGCTTCTGTAAATAATGTTAAAATATACCAAGTGTTTGTGTGTATATGTGCGTTTGTCTGGTTGTAAGCACATAGATATTTTCTTATATAAAAAACTCTAACCAAGTTGACCAATCCATATTGGTAACCACGATGAAATTTTAAATTACATTTTTTCTCAGTTCAGCATTTAAATTAAAATATCATTTCATCCGCGAACATTAAGTTATTCTTATTATCTAAGGTTTCCATAATTGATAGAGAATTAAAAAATGTCTGAAAGAGCGGGAAAACTACCTGAAGAGTAAAGCTTTCAAGTTTGTAAGGTTTCCGCATAAATATTATATTTTCCATGAAAAAGGGTCACCAGTCTTAGTTAGTAGTTTTGCGAGATCTTTATAAGCACTCTCCAGAAGACTTCTTTTCTCCTGTTTCTTCCAAAATGGACACTCAGCAAAACACATTATTTATTTCTTATTAGCGCATCCTATAACGTCCCCAAACATGTAAGATGAGGTTTATCGCCGAGAATAATATTACGACAAATATCACAATTTAGTTTAGCATCCAAGCATGCATTGAAAATAGGTAGGAAAATAGGTGGGTCAGTGTCATTTTGCTCGCTTCTTAAATAAGATGTGTCTTACTCCCAATTAAACCGAAGTCGTCGTTCACCTTATTGCCTTAGCTACTAACCACTCAGCTTCCAATCCCTGAGAAGACCGTGTCATCTATAAATCATCGCAAACATTCTCGCGTACACGCATGTCTTTATTACTTAAAAATTGTTTTTTTACTGACTGTGGCTGGCTGTGTTCGCGTATTGAGAGTAAGAAGAATTTATTTTTGCACTAACATATTTAAAGTTGTTTCCAAGGGTGAATTGCTTTATGATAATAACTCATTTGTTTATAAGAAAAGTTTTGTTAAAAAATGTTCCCGTTTTTATAGCCTACACATCTTTCCGTACAAAGATGTGCTAAGTCTACGCAGATGTCCCAGAAGGGTTTAAGATAGACACATCTCTTATCAGAATTATTTTCTAAATCGATGTAAGCTTGACTGTCCGCTTGATTTCTGTGCATGTATTTTTGTGTTCAATCTACCGGTCACCATTTTTTATCATACCTTGATGGAATCCGATACACCGACATGCTATTTAAGAAGCTTTCGATCGGACAGCTTTTATGACGACTTCCACGCCTTATTTCGAAAAATCGTGGAATATAGAGCTTTATTAAGCGAAGTGGTGTAGGATATTTACCGATGGGCTGCGCTCCACTATAGTATTTTCGCTGGTATTTTTTTTATTCCCCACATATTTTTCTTGAAATTTATATCTCCCTTCCATGATATTCATCGAGATTGCAATTAGATATTGAACAAAAAACGGCAACTCTGTTCAAGCGCTGTGGTCATATTTTTCTCTCTTTGAAAAAATTTTTGCAATTTATTGCTTGAACGTTTTTAAAAGTTTTCAAACATATTAACATTTATTGAACTTTTTGTGTGTTTATTGCGAAAACTGTTCATCGCGGATACCGTACGTGTTTTCCTTTAAAAACATTAAAAAAAAAAATTAAAAACCTCTGACATTTTTTATTCAGTAGTTTCCCAAACCTTTTCAAGTGAGTGGTTATTTCACAAATAATAAGCAATAGACAACAACAAGGCATAATGGCCCCGGGGCCGCCAGATAAAAACTCGAATAGATTTCATCTATTAAGTGATACATCGGCCCAAAGAAAAAAAAGTAAAAATTCCGATTTTCCGGTGTTGCCAATCAGCGATATAACCCCTATTGATAAAAAATATATTGTTATTTCTTCAACCGATGCTCGAATAACAATTTCCCAAATTAACCCTTTTGCTATAAAAAAAGCTCTAGATAGCATTACAACATACATCGACTCCATCTCGATTCTACGCGATGGGAATTTACTGGTCCTGGCTGGGAACCCGCGCGCAACCGAAAAGCTCATAAAATCTTTAGCTAATCTATGTGCTATTTCAGCTAAACTACATGAGAAACTTAACTCGGTTCGAGGCGTAATTTATGCCCCTTGCTTAAAGCATGTGCCGGAAGATGAAATTGTTCGCGAAATGGGCAATCAAGGAGTGACTGAAATATATAAATTCACCAAACTGAATGTTGACGGAAAAACACGCTCTCCTACAGGAAGGATTATTTTAACTTTTGATCGCTATCGATTACCGCGAACAGTTGATGTGGCGTGGTATAAATGTAAAGTAGAACTATACATCCTAAATCCGATGAGGTGTAAAAATTGCCAACGCCTGGGTCATACGGCCAAAAGATGCACTAATGCTGCATCTTGTGCTAACTGTGGTCATCCTCCAGATACTGAAAGCTGTACCCGCAGTTCCTGCATAAATTGCAATGATCAACACTCAGTGTTAGACAAACAATGCCCACGTTTTGTACAGATGCGTGAAATATTAAAAATCAAAACAGAAAATTACTGTAGCATGGGCGAAGCGCGACGCACATACCGGGAAAGAAATCCATCTGTAGCCCATGGAATTGGCAAAAGTAATACCTACGCTGCTGTTGCCTCGCAAATCGAGCCTAGTAAGATTTTAACTGCAACTGCTTCCAATGAAAAACCTGTTCCACAATTAACCAAAAATTATATTGCGAAACCAGTTACATCACTTGCCAAAGATAATATTGAAAAAACCAAAGCAACTGCAAATATTGAAAAAATTAAAACAACAACAC
>NW_023998564.1:2154836-2155345 GCF_014805625.2 Glossina fuscipes
CTAAAATCTAATATACCAAATTCTCCAGAATCTCCAGCTCTCAACTTCACACAACAAATCACAAGTGGTAATGAATCCATTCTTTCATCCATACATCAACCTTCAATTTCAAATTATTCATGTGCGCCAACTCGTTGCGCTTCAAATGTACCAAATCACCTAAGTACAGATTATTCTGCTGATAAGAATAAATAATTCACGAGAAATTCCTATAGCGACCTTCTTGACGGAGACGCTGACATGTCAACTTAACCCTCCCTCCACTCTGCTTACATGTCATTATTTATTTATTTATTTTATTTATTTCACTTATACTAGAAACTCAACTAAACAAATAACAGTCGAGTTCAATTGGCTCTTAATGCAAAACTTATATTAATTAACAATAAAATTAAGTATAAGCATAATAAAACAAATAAGAAGAAAAAAAAAAAGAAAAAGAAAAAACAAAAAAAAACATGCACACTATCAGCATAGGAGCACACTTACAACCGGTACAGGACCAAATT
>NW_023998564.1:2155355-2199912 GCF_014805625.2 Glossina fuscipes
CCTCGAATCTATTGCATGTGCGATCTCCACATGGGCAAACTCGTCAGGAGCTATAATTTCTATACAAAAATCAAAAAAAATGCACATTTGTCGAAAACAAATGTGCGATGCAGGAAACCTACTGATGCATATTAACGACTTACCAGTACTAAATGTGCAGACGCTCCATGTTCTTCGGCTCACCTTTTCCAACAATTATCGTTGGAAAGCACACTGCCTTCGGTTAAAAAACTCCCTTTTAACAAGGTTAAATTTCATACATTACGTTGCTTGGAGAAGCCATGCGCATATTAACACTATTGCTTATCTTACCAAAATGCTTGTGTTAAGCAAGATTGACTGTGCTTTGATAATTTATGGCAATAGCTGCAAATCTAATATCAACATCCTTAAACCGGTCTATCAGCAAGCCGTTAGAGCAAGTTGTTATGCTTTTCGGACGACGCCCATAAATAATATTATAGTTGAAACTGGTCTCCCAACTTTAGAAAATAGACTTTATGAGTTAAAAGCTAAAATAGTCCCTAAGCTTCTTAATTCAAACAAATCCATTCTCGGTCATGACGTAAGTAAGATTATTATTGCGAAGAAAATTCCAAAGTCACCATCTGCAATTGACCATTGTTTGTGCATCGCAAAGGAATTGAACATTCCCTTAAAAATTTCCCACTCTTTTGGTGTTAAACCTCCCTGGATTTTGAAAGACTGCTCTTTTGACATCTCACTGTCTATGCACAAGAAAGAAGATACTACAAATTACGTCTTCAGGAACCTAATAGCTGAAAAATCCAAGTATTGGACAGTGGTTGGAATCTTTTGTACACAGACGGCTCAAAATCTCCTGGTCTGCCTCCTGCTTGTGCGGTGGTAGATGCTACAGGACGGGTTCTTCTCAACCACATATTTCACGAAAGTACTTCAACTTTCATAACCGAAGCCAGAGCTATCTTTCACGCTGCCGACCTTGCCCATAAAAACCGTCATTGTTACTGACAGTTTGTCTGTATTACAAGCTACCCGGAACCCTTCGACTTCGGGATGGAGCACCATCAACAACTTAAGGAATATAATTACTACACCCGAAGGAAATATTAAAATGTTATGGGTACCAAGTCACATCGGTTTCCTGGGAAATGAGCAGGCTGATCGACCGTCAAAGTATGCTGCTTCTGCTCCTCTAATTATGGATGATGTCATGGAAAAGTTGGGTCTTCAAAGATACATTGGAAGAAAAGTTAAAGAGAAAATTGCAGAAGGAAATTTACAATACCATCATCAACACTACTCTTGCATTAACCGTCAATTAACTCCACCTCTATATCCAACAAATGTTGAGAAAACCAAGATCCAAACATTTTCGAGAATTCGCCTTGGTTATACAATTGCAACTCACCAATGGATCCTGAAGAAGTCTTCTTCCCCAATCTGCTGTTGTGGACAAACTCTTACTATAAAGCCCATTCTCTCCGACTGCCTCAACTTTTCCTTGGCTAGAAGTATTACATTTGGAACGATTAACACTTTGAACATTCTACAATCAGCTTCAGAACAGAATATCAATTCAATATTTTACTTTATTAATACTACTAAGCGCATTATCTAATATCCATTCATTTCAATTAGAGCCGATAGCCTGTGTTGCGAGTGCTCAATGTCTTTTTTTTAGTCTAAGAATTTATTTCATTAGTCTAAAATTATAATAATAATAATAATAATAGCTATTGGAACTACTATGCAAAAAAAACTGAATAGGGAAACCCTGTCATTTTCTTGTTTATGTAAGAAATCTTGTACAATCTCATTTGTTTAACAGTCAGTTGTGAAGCCAAGATCTATATGATTCCGTTAGTAGCAAAATTTTAATCCATATGAAGAGAAGCTCCGCGTGATTGTAAGATAAGGGGGCTTATTATCGCGTAATTACATTATTTGATTTTTTTTTTTTTTTTGATTACTTTTTGGTGACGCAAGCCATATAAAATTGGTTCGTTTATGAACACTATGACATAGGCAAGGAACTTACGAACGCTTATTTGTTGTGATCACCTAATATTTATGCGATACGCACTTTGACAATATGCTCTTAATATTTGAAATAATAAGACGAGAAACGTCAAAAAAGCATTCTATTTTAAAATTTTATTGATAAACGGTTATTATTCAAAAGAACATTTAATGCGTTTTCTATAAAGATTTGATGTAATGCGGATCTCGCAATAGTTTCATTTTCGTTAAAAACTGAACGAGGTAACTTTTTTGTAGCGAAACCATTAAAAAACCTAGAAAATATTTTATAGAAAGAAAAAGGCAAACAAATAAACAAACATACATACGAGTATATATTTCCAAAAAATATTAACTGGAAGCATGTACAGGGTGATCAAGCAAGTGGCTTTTATTGCAGTTGTTAGTAAGAACTAAACAATAAAAGGAATCATGTAATTTTCAATAAAAGATGTTTTCATGTAAATAAGGAATGGCTTCTGAACTCCACTCAAAAATTCACTCCTGGAACACCAGTTTTTAGCCCCCTTTCCACATAAACATGTTCCTATTTCACCTACATTATGACCTGTCTTAGAGAATAAGATTATTAAAAGAGCTTACGGCTTATTGGGGTTGTTTATTATTTAATTTATAACACATTTATTACACAAAGCAAGTTAATATTTAACAGAAGTGTTAATAAACGTTTAATATAATTTGATCGTTGCAGCCAATTAATAAATAACAACATCATAGTAAACAAAGCAAAACATTCACAAATGAACCGTACTAATCAGAGTGGTGTCAAATCTTTCTGTTCTTTTTTGCGAGTGTAACCACACTATACCAATAATGCAGGGTTATCCCCTCAATCCTTAGTAGGGCTTAATTGACGACTTAACACGTTCGTAGAGTAAAATAGTATTCACTGTAATGCGAATGCTACAGGATTTCAAGTATGAAGCAAATTATTTTTATCTAATTTTGTAATTAATTGAAAAGTTGTATCCCTATCATCGTGGATCTTATGGCATTCCTTGCCAAAGGGCCACTTCTAATAAATATTCTTAATCAAATTTCGGATATCACAACTAATTTTAAAATAAATTTATCAATTGCCATCAATTTATATATTATATTATAAATATTTACCCTCCCCTTGTAACATAATTCTAAAGAAAAAAAAAGCCAATAGACTTACCTTATGGCAAGATTGTATAAGTATTTTTGAGGATTACATTGTCATTATATTTTTCTTTAAATAAATTCATTGTGTCACGAGATGTATTAGTATGTTATTGAAACCACGCATCATTCAAACCGAAATCGTCGAATTTGTGTCACCGTAATCATACTTCTGCATCATTCTTCATTGAGAGTAACTGAAACGCCGCAAAAGCGAAAACAAAAATCAATCAAAAAAAAATTTGGGAACAATCTGAAGGCAAACATGGACACGGTATAATATTAGAAAGAAAAGAACCACTTACTTGATCACCGTGTTTATTTACTTATTTATTTATTTATTCCACTTATACATGAAACTCAAGTAAAAATTTTGACAGTCGAGCTCAATTGGCTCTTAAAGTAAATCTTAAATTAATTAATATAAAAACTTAGTATAAGTACAATAAAACAAATAAGAAGGAAAAAACGAAAAAAAGCAAAAAAAGCATGTATACAACCAGCATAAAGCCACACCCACAACCGGTGCAGGACCAAATTGCAAATGAACCCCTAAGCCATCGCAAACATGCATAAGCTTGACAACCGATAATAGTTAACAACAATTCATTTTCGACTCATCGTGACATTTTAAGGTTAAGAGCTAGTTTAAGCACGACATAGGTAAATTATGCGCATTAAGCAATGTTGCTTTAATGGACTTTACAGAGTCCGATAATGAAAATAGGTGATAGACATCATTTAGGTTCTCGCAAGCAACTCTGAGCGGATTAAACAGCTCATAATTATATACAAATTGACTAAGCTTAAGCAAGGTAAAGTGCCTAGAGAAGCGGTTAGGGACATTAAAGCTTATTTCACCAAGTAATGCAGGCGAGTCAACAGCACCATTTATTACTTCGATTGCGAAGGAAACGCCAAGAACAAATCTACGTTTCTCGAGAGACGGTAAGGACAACAAAAGCAATCTATCTTCATAGGGGAGAAGAGGGACATGTTTGCATGTATGTACGTGTTTACTTTACGACTATTAGCTTTCTCTATTTTCATAAATGTTAAAAACATGCGATACATGTGATAACAATAGCTTATAACGATTATGAATGAAAACCTTCACCTTAGATAAGTTCTTCTTAGAGGGGTACATATCGTGAAGTAAAGAAAGAGGCGCAGCCTGTAATAAAACATTTTATTATTGAACTATGTAAAAAAATCAGTCGTCTTTTATTTTTCTTTATTTATTTATATGGAAAGAATATCTGAACTGAAGACTTCTTTTCAAGAATGAGAGAGCAGCGAGAATTACGGAAACTACTTATTTTTTCCAGAATTTCTAAGAATTTCTAAAAAATGATCTAGCTATGTTCAGATCCTACGCCATAGCTGCATTTTTTTTTTTTTTTAAACATTGCTTATCTAGGCGAGTAGCGTTTAACAATAATCACAAAAGTATTTATAGTGATAATATCTTTTTTGTTTAAGGAAAGTAAAAATGTTGACTTAACATGTTACCAAATTCTGTGTAATATGTCACAAGCGGAAAAGATTTTGAAATCTTTACAGCAGTCATATTAATTATGCATAAAAACAAGTTAAGAACTTGAAGTCGATAAGGCCGATAACTAATTACCCTGCACCGTGTCGTCTTCAAAAAACTCAACACTTCTGCTACTAGATTATGTGATTTTTTTTCTTTTTAATTTCAGCTTGCACCAATTGTGTCGCGTGCCGCAGATCTCCTTTAGCGAAAAATGTCCCAAGAAAATGGCTGCAGTTTTGAGCATTTTTCCAATTTTATTGCGTAATACTTCAAAACAAGCTCCTCAAAGACTATTACTGTACTAACTTTCCTTCTATCCCCAATTAATTGTTAAAAACCCCCTCTTTTTTTAAACTGTTACAGTGGTCTATCTACAGTACATCTTCAAATATTATATTGCCAATAAGCAGAACGCGAGGAGTCCGAACGATAACCCATAAGTTGTACAATTTCATTAGCACAAATTACGTCTTCTTGCTACATCAAAGCTTACTTTTTGTAAGAATTCCTATGAGCATTCGCATAGAAATAACTTCTATAATTTCAATTTTATGGTTAAAATTGGTTATTCAGTTTGTTATATAACAAACATTCAACTAAATTTTTCACTCATTCATTTAATACATCGAAAACAGTACTTTTTATCGACTTTTTTTGCAAATGCATCCATCAAGCAAGATAAGCAGGCGAACGGACACGTTTAAATGATTTAATGGAATGGTAAGGATGGATCTATATCAATTTCTTGTCGATGTTGCATGGATTTGCACGAATCTAACACACTGTATGTTAATCAGCAGTGGTGGGGGTGTTATGAGTATTTCGTATATTGCAATTTTATTTATTCAACGTATGTTTTGTAAGAAGCATTAGAATGCCAGGATATGGTTTAAGTTCTCAATCAACAGGACACGAGAATTCAATTTTTTCACTGTGGAGTTTATAACCCAACGTAAACGCAACACCGAATTGATAGCTGATTTTCGAAAATCAGATTTGAAAAAGTTTCACTCGCTGTTTGATGCTTTGCATTCAGTGCATGGAACTTTCAAAATGGCAAAATTCGATTTAAACACAAACATGAAGCGCTGGCACAACAAAGAAAACTGTAGAGAATCTAGAATCCTTAAAAGATGCAGAAGAACTTTGAAGGAATGTTCTTCTTCATCCTTCGTAGATGTGTGTATAGTCAACTGAGATGCCTCTAATTACTTAAGAAGAAAATCACTTTTTAACTGTTTATATTGGCTTTATATTGGGTGCGAGCCATTCGAGTTTCATTCTGCAACATATACAAAGCCTTTTTATTTGTTTTCCCAATAATTTAGTGCAGCTGTAAAACCTGAGCGCTGACTTTTCATATTTATGCGTACTACATATATTTTGTGTGGTTACATTTATCATAATTTTTACCACAAGCTCAGAGATATTAAAATTGTTTGCTTTATTTTGAGTTGAGTAGTGTATCTGTTGCAAAATATTTGCATACGCACAGTGTTGAGCAAAAACATTTTTTTATCTTTCTTAACCGTTACATTGCCAAATGAGAAAGAAATTATTTTCGATATATTTTTCAATATGTAAAGGACATTTTTAGATAATCATTCCTCTAAGCGAAAGAATGATAACAAATCAAAGGAGATTACTATTCTGTTGCATTGGTGGTGGTCGTTTTTATGTTGCTTCAAAGTTTCTTGAAGCTCCATCGCTGTATTGATAAATAATAATTTGAAGCAGTTTCTTCATTCTAGCAAACAAGCAAGGCAATATAGACTTGTGGGAGTAGTTTTCAATTCAATTGATTAAAGAGCAGTGGTTATGCTCTCATGGCAACCAAGCAGAGATATATTTATAATTTTCAGAGCATTGGTAATCAATCTCCTAAAAGAACTGGACAACATTAAGACGGATGGACAGCGGGACTAATGAACGAAGAAGCAATGGGAACGCAAGTTTTGGCGGAAGCCATTTTACTGCTGAAGTTTTAAGTGTGCGAATACTCACTACCGGGGCGCATAATTCGCGACACAAACATTTTGCACAGTACTAGTGTTGAGAATGAGTGCAAATATTTGTACACCGCAATCATAAAAATATAGATCGCATATTAAGCAAATTGAAAAATAATATATGTACGACTGAGCAAAAGAGAAGTTTGATTTAAGTACACAAACACAGCCACACGCGCACACCAGTCCATCCATGGAAATATTTCACGTTCGAAATTAAAACCAGTGACCCAAATTAATTTTTCCTACTCGCCAACGGATGATTATTTTTTTACGAATAAAATAGATATTTTGCCGGTCATAATCATAAATCAAAGATTACATTTTCATCGGCAATGTAATTCTTTTTTGTACAATTTCGTTCATGATTTAGCCACGACAATAAGCTATGATAACTAGCAAACGGAATGAAAAGGCTAATGTGTTCCTTATTAGACCGTTAGGGCCATCATAAATTACATACGTAACGTAAACTAAAGTCGAGACTTCAGTGGGGAAAGCAAGTTAATATGGCACAATTTAATTATTGGCTGGGTATAAACTACAGTTATTTTGCTTTTCGAGCATGGGATAAATAATTGTTTTCAATCTAATATTTATATCTACCAAATACTTTTTGCCTTCGGAGTTAAAGCTACCTAAGCTTAAACTGATGATTGATGGACTAATTTTAAGGTGCAGTCTCGCTAAGGTGTTTGAGTCTAGCGATTTAATTGGTAGCGTCAGAACTTCACAGAAGTTAATATTAGTACTTGAAAAGTGAAAGAAAAGTAATTTCTTCGAACATCTGGCGCAAGTATTAACGATGTGTTGAATTTCTATTTATCGCGTACACTACTGGTGGTATCCTTGTGCTCCGAGAGAATCTTTAAAGAGCTACCTTTCATTACATCATTTGGCTCAAAATCATGTTCTGAATAGATCTAAGCTTGTCTGCTCTTCTAATGTCCGTCCATCTACGAGACGTGATCGAAAAAAATACGACTTTTGTGGGATACGTATATTCCATTTTTTTTTTGTGACGCGTGCCCTCAACATATGTTAACATTAGCAGTACAAGATTTGCACAGAAGGCCAGAAAGATGCTAATGAGGATGTCCTTTCTGAACGACCCAGCAGGTCAACAACCGATAAAACCACTCAAGCAAGGACAAAGAATGTTATGGGGAATCGTCGAGTTTCTATTAGAGAAGTTGCTGCCGTTGAAGGCATATCGTTTGGCTTATGGAATTTCTGGAACTGTGCAGCAATCGCTCATAGATTTTACTCCACGATAATGCGCCAGCTCACACATCATCGCTTATTCGAAATTTTTTAATCGTAAACGACACCGTGGTCATGCCTCAGCCCTCGTATTGATCGGAGTTGACCCCCTCTTCCCAAAATTGGAAAGACGCGTGGTAGAACAGAGTTAAAGATATGAAGGCCAGTTTTTATAATGAGAAAACAGCGAAAATTATGAAATGTTTAACAAATAAACTAACTTTGCTTAATTCGGATCCCGTGAATTGATGTTTTGGGCACCCAACTATATAAGGACTTTGAAAAAAAGTAGTACTTTACATGGAAATAACGTGCAATCTTCGGTGTATTATCATGAAAATGAACGAATAAGTATATTTGGCGAAATGGCAAGAGCCTGACTTGACCGGCTATAATATTTCTTTATGTTTATTGTTTTTATAGTTACTTACGTAAGTTGGGTAAATCATTTTTTTTAATGATCTGATCCTCGAGATATCGATAGAGAAATTATAGAAGATTCCAATTCACTTCTTTCAATCGAAGGCTATAAGTACAACGAGTTATTAGAATAGTGGAGAAGAGTCGAAAAATTAAAACAAAAAGAGAGCGAATATTTTATTACGGTTCTCTTAATCGAGGGCTATAAATAACCTTATGTGCTGAGATATGAAGATTTAGGAGAAGAAATCAAATGAATAAATGCATGTCGTTGCTTTATTTTTCTAACGATGAGAAGAGTGATATTATCATCAATGTCCACAGTATGGTTTTTTGGTAAAGCTGAGGACGTAAAGTATAGTATGTATTTGGTGACACGGAAAGTCCCAAGAGGTAACAACATGTTATCTTATATTACCTGTTTAGAGAAACTATTTGGAATTAAATAAATACCTTCACGCTGTAATAAAAACTGTTTATAATGAGTTTTCTTTTATTGATTTTATTATAAAATAAAAAAAAACCTATCCATTCAATAACAAAATGCATGAATACCCGGTCTGTGGAATGCAATAAATTTGCATTGATACTATTCATTTAATAAATGTAGTTTGTTTTCCATTTTTTTTATGCTATTTTTCATTTAAAAAAAGAAAGATGTAGCGAAATATGCATATTCATGTTGAGAAGACTTTCGAACCCCTTACCGTTTTCCCAATTCCATTTTTATTTATTGTTGTTGCCTTTTATTTTATATTATTTTTATTATTTTCTTTACTCGGTATAGGTATGAACATAAATATGGATTATCGACATGGTAGGGACGAGGGGTGACGACGTCATATGGTTAGGTATATAATGTGGATAAATAAGATAGGTATGGACGTAAGAATTAGCATACGAATAAGGACTGGAATGACGATAGCAATTACAGCATGATTCTAAATTAAAACAATTAATTAATTACACCCGTTTCTAAACTAGTAGAATTAGTTTATTTTCCTATAGTTTTTGTAGCCCTTAAGATTCCTTAAAACTTTCAATTTTGTTAGAGACATTAATGAAACAACTTCAGATCGATGATATTCGGACTAGAGATCGATATCGACCTTTCAAATTGTTCCTAAAGGTCGCTGGTTGCATTTTAAACCAAAACGCAAAACAATTTCACCGACGATTGTTAGAGAACACTACCCACAATACATAAAGAATGTTTTGAATGAAATTACAAATAAAGAAGAGAAGGGGAGAAAACATGTTCTTTCATTCATTCTTAGCTTTTTTCTTTACAACCTAGTGCCATCTTCTTCCACTTTTTGTTGTTCAAGAAAATTCCGTATGCCCGGATGTTGTCATCCCTTTTCTACTATGCTGTATGAGAGAGAAATGCGTTTTATATTCAATATTATTGAATAAATTACATTACCATTCAAGTTGAGCTAAACTATTACAAATTCGATTTACTATTTTATTTATTTATTTTTTTTTTTTGTTTTTTTTTCTTTTAACATTTTTTCAAATTCTTCTCTTCTCTGGCGCAATCGGTGTAATACGCTGCTACTAGTGGCATTATTGATAAATTTACAAATAATAAAATCAAATAAACAATTTGAATGTAATCTGCATTATATTAAAAAGAAAAAGCGACAAATGGATTTAAAGTATTTTGCTTGCTTAGTTAAATGAAAAATACTTTTACGTTCAATTCCGCAAAACTATTTAAGCGACAAAGAATCGTAAAAGAATTGCTTTGTCAAAACATGCTTGTAAGAGATTTAGTGATAACATACTCAGAATCTAGGAACAAACACGAAGAAAGAAAGAAACCCTTTTTGGACGACGCTTAAGATTAGGGAGATAAACTCTTCTTGCAAACATTGCTAAAGCAATACTTTTTATCGTAGCTGACGGAGAGGTTCGAATCCATTGTTTTTGTGATAGAAATTGTTTCACATTTATTACAGTTATTCAATTGTAAATAAAAAATTGTGTATTTCAAATACTTGGTCAATATCAAGAAGAGATAGACGGGACAATAAAAAATATAACCTTCTGATCTTCTCGATTTTCTCGTGCTGTTTTTTTGGTTAAACGACACAAAACGTTCCCCGGATCTAAGAAGTGTGAAGTGTGGGCATTGCATAACAAAAATTGTCTCAACTTGGTTGACTCATAAATAACTTTTTCTATTTTCTAACTCAAATATCTCCAGGTGGCGATAAAGTGTTGGTCATAATGCATATAAAGCAATTGTTGCTTTTTTTATTTTATTTTTTAGTTATTTCATTTATTTATTTGCACATGAAACTCGGCTAAAATAAAGGAATAGCCAAATCCACTTGACTCTTAGAAGTAAATCTTACGCTAAATGTTTTTAAAACTAATATAAAGTATATAAAGAGAAAAAAGAGAAGAATAAAATTTATGCATTAAATTTGTCGTCTTTGGTAAAAGTAGGTAGAAATGTATATTTTCATTTATATAAAAGCCAGCAAAACATCTATTTTGACTACTTCAATTTCCGTCTTATTCATTTGAACGTCTAGTTGCAGCTTTGAGATTGGATTTCGCAATGCGAATCATCGTCATATGTTTCCTTAAATTAACCGATGGTGTAGCCAATATTTGGGCTATTTCCCCTAAAAAAAATCTTGAATTGAATGAAATTTTTCAAAAAAACCCGGCAAATACTTCGGATATAATACCGGAATCGGTAGTCATACTCTCAGAAAATTTTTAGTTCGTTAGGGATTGCTTTGCGACAATTTGCAAGCCTTCACTTCGTTTTTAAAGTCAAAAAACATTTCTTTTATCTACCTTAACACTTGTACTTTCATAAGTAAAAAAGCGCGCACGAATACAAGTGTTTGGATGTGCCACCGGGAAGCTAGACGTACATTTCATGAAAATATTTGCAACACTCAGCCCGAAACTTCAAGAAACCTATTATCCGCCTAACTTATTTGATAAGAAATTTCACTATCAGGTCGGTATACTCAAGTTCAATTGTCAGTGCGGTAGGACATGTTTCAATATATTCGTAACGCTTGTCGATTGAGCACAGATTTCAAACTGCACTCTACTGTACGTTCATCCTCTCCCTGCTTTTGCCTTCCTTATAGTTTTTCGCTTTGACTTTTTTATAAGATAAAGACATTGTGTGGATATAAAAAATTTGGCAACAACCGAACATAATTTCTTTATTTAATAATTTACAATAAGTAAAAACATTACGCTGTGGGAAGTCCCAGAATTAAAGCCAGCCAATCTAGTTGTAATGGCTTTTTTATAATATCGTTAACGAAGAATCTTTCACTGTTTACCACATGGTGTAAATAAATGTCGTTATTTCTTCTTCACTAAATAAATTTTCGTTAAATTCTTTTTTCTACTTCTGTTTTTTTTTTTTTTAATTTTAATAAGCTCTTGCCTATCAGTCATTGATGTCTACATACGTGGATACGGTATGTGTATTTTTGACCTACTCTTCTATTGTATCGTATGTATACTTTCATTTGTTCTCTTTGGATAACATTGATCTTAATCAATATGGCAAAAAAAATCAACTTCCATATGTGCAGAAAGAAAAAGAAGAAGAGAAACGAAAGCGAAATTCAAGTTTCTTTTTTGTAAAAACTTTTTTTTTGACATGCTTGGGTTTTCTAATAACTTTCTTAATACGTTGAGCTACGCATACATATACACCGGCGCATATATACGGGTTTATAAATATATTGTATATGTATGCAGTATAGAATGCTATTTAAAAACCATGAAAACCTTGCTAAATAAGGTATCTGCGCGTTATGAATACAGATGACTATCGTTAAATAAGAAAAAAGTGTGCAAGGTCTGACAATCTTACTTGGTATATGTTTATACTTATCTAATTTAAATAATTTGAAAATTTAAAATGTTTAAAAATACTTTTATGACTTTTCCAAAAAAAAATGTAATTAATTTTGCACAAAGACACATAACTCGTTGTATAATAGTTTTCTGTAACGACGTACGCTTCCATAAACACATGACGGCGAATAGAGGGACAATGCGTTTTACGACTATAAAACTACTCTTTCACACTAAAGCTTTTTATGCAATAACTTTTTGTTTAAAGTCTTTATATAAGTTCACTCTCATTTTTTTTTTTTTTTCTGCCACAATTCAAAATACTACGGTATCTAGGCTTGTTATGCTGTTTATACCATACAGGAATTCGCAATCAGATTAAGATTTCAAATTGATATTTGTCAACTTTGTCGATTTGTCTATCTGCCCGCCTGTGTGTTGCCAACCGCACAAGCAAGCCCAAGTACTGCGGCTATACTATCCTTTCAAACTCTTTACTGGATTTGACGTATGAAAATGATCCGACAATTATGTATAAACATACGGTTGGGCGGTCGGCTGGTTTGATCTTCTCTGAGCTCAAGAAATCATTTAAAACATATTGTGATGCCTTTACGAGTGGAAGGGTTAAACTAGACAGCGTTGAAATTCGGGGCAGAGACAGTTAGTTTTACTGCAAACAATTGGTTTTATCAATCTCCACTGACTCTTCTGCACTTATTTAAAATAAATGGCTTCAAACATCTCTCGTATTCAAAATCTTATAGACTATTTTACGAGATGATGGTCTTTCAGGTAAAAATAAAAAAACAATTTTTATCAAATATAATCGGTATCAAAATTTCGTTTTAAAAGAAATATAAATAGAATTTTGTTTTTATTCACTTAAATGCCTTACTGGTTGTTGACTTTAATAGTATGCAAACGGTTATCAAAACATGTTCTTAAATAGGTGCATATGTAGGGCAAGTTAAGCTTAAAGCTTAATATAAAATATAATAATAGTAATAATAGATTAGTCTTCACTGATCAAGGTTTCTCATTCAAAAGCTCAAATAGATTACTAAACAAATTTTGTAATTTTATATTTGTTTATTTTCTTTTCGATTGCCTTTCATGATTGCATAATACAAACTAGCGCTATAAGCAAGAATATACAGTAAAATTTTAAAGAGGATTAGAGCGATTTCTGTTTGCCATTCATTTCAGGATCACTATATAACAATATATGTTGCTATACATTACGCCTTGGAATAAATTAACACAATAGCAGCATTCAATAAATAGTCAAGACGACAAATCACAGATCCTAACAATTTGTGACGTAAAACAGATTTAACAAATATTCCCATAAATATTGATTTGTTGCATACTAGTTGTAAGTTAATGTTATAATAACAATTTTTGTCTCTGCTCTTTGATTTTTTTAGCAATTTGATTATTAAAAGTTATTGGCAAATTGCGACCATATCCAAATTTAATGCATGACGAAAAATTGGGGATGTGTATGTCAAGTTTCCACATTTTTATCTTAATCTTGTGTGGAGTTCCAACAGCCGTACGGACTTATAAGCTAACATCATCAGGTCAAAGCTGAAAAACCTTTTTTCTGGTCTCAAGGGTATATCCTTATAAAGAATTTTTACCCATACTTTACCAACAGTTAAGATAATTTTTCTCTGTCGATGTGTAATAATGATTATTATATCATTATTATGTTCATTTTGATAGCTCTTCACTTGAAAATAGCATTTATTGAGAAAAAATTTTTGTCCTTTAATCCCATTGCGCGATTTATCCGTATTTAAACTAACTTGCAATCCCAACACCTCATTATGTTTCGAAAATTAGGTGGTGTTGTTTACTGTGGCGGCTGCCAAGCTTTTGCACATGTGCAACCGATCAGAGGTTCACTTCCAAATCGATTCTGTACTGGTTGTGGGCGTGCCTCTGTGCTAGTTGTGAGAATGCTTTTTTTCTTTCTTATTTATTTTTTACATGAATTATTTTTTATTTATTACTATATTTCTTTTACTGCTTCTTACAGACTTTAAAGTAGTTTTTAATATTAATTTGTATAAGATTTGCTTCTAAAAGTTATTTGAATTCGACTGTTAATTTATATTTGTTGGGCATCATGTGTTAGTAAATAAACAAGTAAGAAAATTAAATTCGATCGGGACCGAATTTTTTATACCCATCACCGTTATCCTAAAGAAAAACAAAAAAGTAAAAGAACAAAATTTCCGTGCTCTATTGAGTGGGCGGAGCTGCTTATTTCTATTTTCAAAATAAAAACTTTCGTCGTGTAAGCGCTTCATAGACTTGCAGATTTGTAGATGTCTTCATTTTCGCTAATGGAAGAATGTTTGCCACAAATACTACAAAATTGCGCAAACAGGCAGATGGACAGACAAATAGGTGCATTCTAAATTTGAAACAGTCCAAGAATTTATATACTTTATAGGGTTTTTGCAGCTTGTTTCTGGGCTTTATAATGGTATTGTAGACACCATTATATTTTGATTCGCTATAATATTGGCTAGGCGTGGTCAATTTTTTCCATTTTAGTGCATGCATTTGCTATAGTTGACGAGTAGTGAGCAGAAAAACAATTTGATATTACCTTTTAAAAACAGAGTTGTTCTCAGTTTTCGTAGTGCTGTAGGCGTATCTTTCGACCGATTTGGCCGAAGCATTTTGAAACGATGTAATTAACAAAGAACAAAAGAAAAATAAAGAATATACTTGCTATTCTCTAATCAATGTTAGAATTTTTATTTGCATTCTCAGAAAAAGGTTAGCAGACGGACTGACAACACTAAAACAATTGTGTTATTCAAGCTGATCAAGAAAATGTACTTGTTATGAAGCTTTCGATAAAGATTTGATTGGTTGGTTCGCGTACTCTTTGGGTAAACAAACTGAAAGATTTTTTGTAGTAATAAAGTTTTTCATGAGAATTACATTTGCAATTAGTTGATGCCTAACCCGGTATGTTTCAAGTCTTCATTTCAGCAGCTGGTCGTTTATCGGCTTTCAAATATCAATTATCTGTTATTCATTACCTTTTATTTATTACGTCTTTGTTTATCTACCTTTTCATTTTTTTCATTTCATTTTTTTTCCGTTTTTCTATGTTTACTCTTATCATTTTCTTCTTCACAACATCGCAAAAGATTATCTTACCTAGATGTGCATACGCAGCCAGTTATTACCTTTCACTCATTTCCCTTTTATTTTAGTCATTGCAGTTAAATAAAAGTTTTATTTTTTTGCTATTGCAGCCCACTTCTTTCATAGGAGTATAAAAGAAAGAAAAATCCATAACGGCCCGTAATTGCAATTACAATGTTATTCAAATATCATATGCATAAGTGCACATACATTAAAAAGTTATGCATACGTAAGTATGTAATGAGGAGAGATAAGAAATAGGTAAAGCAATTCAATACGGAATACTCGCATATATATGGAAAGATAAACAATAATAAGCAAAAGTATCATGTATATGTTAAATATCGGCTAAGAACGATTTGCTAAAAATACTTCCTTTTTGCTTACTTCCTAAGGAGAATAAATAGTAAAGTAAAAATTTCGTATCACTTTGCCATAGTAACTGTTACAACTATATGAAATTTCGGATGAATAAAGAAATGTCCGATTAGTTCAACACTTTTGATGCTTGCCTTTCCTAAAGCAATAAAAATCCCAAGCAAAAGGTCATACGTACATACAGTATATTCGATTATACGTATAAGATTTGCACGTCGTTTGTGCACAAGGTGACTTAGAAAATGAAATAATTTAAGACAAGAAATAGGATAGCTTACATACGACAATGATCACTTGTTTTTATACCCACGTCTAGTATTTGCTAGAAAAAAATATTGGTTTTGTAATAATTAATTAGTTTATTGATGATGGTATTTATAAAGGTATTTGATATTATATATTGGTCAATAATTTCTGGAACTAATACGTAGCGGTAATCTCTTAGGCATATAGTATGCCTAGCAAAGTCTTAGGCCACCTCGATTGAGCCGCAACGGATTTAGTGATACCAAAAACGAAGAAAACGTTAGCGAGCGGGCAGTGTGTGAGATTAATAAAATCAGCATGCTCAACATCAGTAAAGTTTTTATAATCGAAATAAAAATTTATTAATACTTTGTTGATATTACGGACATTGATGGCGCTGAATGTAGTGGATGCTTAGAAGCCCGAAAACGTCAAAAAAATCCTAAATATTATTCTCGATAGTAAAATTTCAAGAGATACTTCGCATCTCACAGAGATCAAATGGCAGCGTCTTCATTCTAACAGTGTATAATCTGGAAATTAGAAAGCTGTTTTCGAAATATATACCGATTTATTTACAGTGGGACAAACACATAGTCAATCGGTACATCCCGGTACTTGGCGACTACTATCTGTCTCCAAATCTCAGAAGGAGACGCTCAGAAAACGGATTTGGTTCAAGGGATGAGCTCATTGCAGTGACTAAAGCTTACTTTGAGAACCTTGACAAAATGTCCAATAAAAAAGGTATCAAAATATTCGACAAGGCTTACACTGATTGCATCTTTTAGTGCATAAAGGAGAATTTTCGAAATAGAAAAAACTATGTCTCGTTACATGGCATTGGGAACTTTTGCCGGATGTTTGAGTTTAGAATTGGAGGAAGATCACAGATAACTGGACCATATAATAGTTGTTATTTAATATTATATTTTCGTACGATTTTTAAGATATAGATATGAGTATCTCACCGGTAAGCGAAACCCATTGTTTTCTACGCATAGGATACTTTTATGTCATTTAAGGTATGTATTTCGTAAATAAGAAAGCGTGGATTTAAAGGCTATCAGATAACTTGGATCGTAAGCTATATATGATGCTTTGGCATTACATTTGAGATTAATGACGAATCTCGAGAACAAGGTATTATAAGCCCCAGTTTTCCACTATTTTGATAAACCTATCTTGATTTGATTTTCAACTTTTAACCAACCACAACTACAACAGAGATTGGCTAAAACATTCGTCCTGTTTACTCTATTTTCTTTAAAGTATAAAAAAAATGCAGATAAAAGTGTGTGCAAAAAGTAAAGGAAACTTTTATTTGAAGATTATGGTCCAATAAAAGCCGTTAAGGAAAGTTGAATGCCTGCTTTGAAAGCTGCACCAGAAAAGACGCTATAATTTACAACTTATATAGAACTTGTCTCAGCAGTTAACGAAGATTACACCAATCTGGCAGAAAAAATTTCGGATGGATAATTTGGGCGCATGTTTTTATGATGAACGCTTCTGCCAGTTATTGATCATCGTAGTATAATTTCTGTAGGATGTAGCACTTAAAATAATCTTTAAACTTTATGAACGCTCGACCGATCTGGAACGAGCTCAGAAGAAGCGAACATTTGTAAATGGTTTTATTTTGATAACCTGAAAGCTTTAGTAGTTACATCGGTGAGATAATAGATGAAGCATTTCCGAGGAAGTTATGTAGAAATTTCTAACATTAACATTCTTATGTCTGCGTATAAACGGATTTTATTATTTTCACTTTATGAAAATTCGAGATTCCTGTTTCTGGAAATCGAATTCAATTCAATATGCAGTAAACTCACACATTTTCATGCGATAAAGCAAAGTTAGCTCTTTTAAACTATAAGTGACGTCGTGACGTTTTTACAAAATGAGAAAAATTTAATATGTGATTTTACGGTCCAACAATGCCGGCAATATATGTTTGCAGATATTATGACGTTTATTAAGAAAAATAAAGTAGAAAGAAACGAATGAAAGAAATTTGTTTATTCGCACATAAGTATATAAGGTATTTATAATATGCATATGGAATGGGTTTCGTTCGATTTATCGTGTTCGCATAAAATGCTAATGAAAGACGGAAATATCAAAAATTAATAATAGTAATAAAAATTTTCTGAACTTGTTTGTCAAGTTGCCGATCTTAGTTAACAAGCTTCAAGTTTTTTTAAATCCGGACAATGATAAGATTCACCACTCTGTTGCATATAAACTGACCAATTCGTTCCATAGTAATAAGACGCTATTTACGAAGTCTGCCATGCAATGTTACAAACAATTCTTAAGTAATTAATATGCGTTGCAGTTCTAAAGGTTGAGAGCTTTTGCAACGAAAGTTAAGCACAACCCATCGCCCATAAAGTCGGATCGAACTGAAAGTACTTTGCCTTTGTTTGCATTGAGAAGTAGTTTTAAATAAATTAAATTTCATAAAATAATATAAATAAAATAATGTTGACTTACTCAACCAAATTTCTTGCAAAATTGCATATTTTTTGTTAGGTAAAAGTATTACCTAAGTGAAGAAAACTACTTTTACGTCCCCCGCCAATAGATGAAGATACACTGGCTTTGTCCTTCCATTTGTAAAACTGCATCTGCAATAGCCGATATGCGACCGGCTAAGCCTTAACGCATGCCTCGTGGCTTAGCCTTACGATGCCCATTGACCCAACGGGTTATTTAAACGTTAACCGTTGCTTCTAGAGAGTGAGGCAATCTCTATAAGACGGAGGCTCCACTAGGCCAGATCGATTCAAAGTCGAGTCTTTAGGCCTACCATCGCCTTTATTTATCCGTTTCTGAAGATTTTTGAAAGTCACAGCCACCATGATACTCATCAAAGGGCCGTATCATAGCTATGACATCTCACTATCACAACTCCTTAGATTCTTTTCAAAAAGAGATTCCTCTAAATATGTATCTCAAACATATCCCTATGTAAAGGCTTCCGTATTATTTCTTTTAATCAGGGTCTCTCTTCCCTTTCGATCTCCCATACTATTATTAGTCTATCCATTCTATATACTATCCAAATTATCCTTTCCCAAAGTAAATGTGCGTCACTTAGACTTTACTAGTACAGCTACTAGATTTCCCTTCACCCTAAGAAGTATAAGTGATATTTCGTGAGAAGGTCTCTAACCCACGCGTCGGCTCTTGTTGACTTAAGTATGAATC
The DNA here is from genome assembly GCF_014805625.2 of Glossina fuscipes. Classification (NCBI taxonomy): domain Eukaryota; kingdom Metazoa; phylum Arthropoda; class Insecta; order Diptera; family Glossinidae; genus Glossina; species Glossina fuscipes. Next base: position 2,174,625 of record NW_023998564.1, read on the forward strand.
TTGATTGGCATAAGACATTAAGTAAGAATCGTGTCTGCTTACCTGTCCAAAAACCGGTTTGTCTACCCAAAGCGCCTAAAGAATAGTGTGAGAAAATTTACGTTAGATTACCTATAGCGCCACCTATTGCAATATGTGTTATATACGCCCACACTCTACGATTATTAGTTCTTTATATTCTTTTGTATATAGATATTCGCTTCATCCTGTGATATTGAAGTAAAAGAAGGACATAAATAAGTTTGCAGTTAAAGAAAAAAAGCACGGGTTTTACTTGGAGGTTAAAATACAACAGTAGGTTTTTGACAACAATTTTTAGGGAATTAAGAGGTCATGGAAAATAATACAATCAATTAATATTTATTATGTTTTACAAGCGGCAGATTTTAGCATAAACGAACAGTTAATTAAACTAGGATTGTGGTGAAAATTCACTATCAGATACGCATTTGAACGCCAAGAAAATTTATTATTATACTATAAAGCTCAAGAATTTTTAGGATTCAACGTTTTTCTAACTTTACTGCATTAGAGGGCAATGATATAAAAAGAGTGCAATGACTGATTGAAAACACCGTACACTCGCCCAAAAACGTGTTAACGTCAATATTAGTACTTTGTGAGAGTTTTTTTTCAAGAGTTCTCATAGTTGATAACTTCCAACGTGAGTAGTTATGTTGAAATACTTGAACTAGTTTAATCAATTAAAATGACTACCGAAGGAAGAATAAGCTAAAATTTGATAGGTCCGCGCTAAAGCAACTTTTATATTATGCAAAAAGTAAACAGGAATCTGAATGGTTCGCCGTTATTTTGAAATTTTAGGCCTTTTTTTGACTTGATGAATATCGAAAGTTTAATCGCTGAGACTGACACGACCGTAGCATTCGACAATGGAAAACTGGTCGAGGAAAAAAATTCCTCTCATCTTCAAGCAAATGTTCTCTTCTTCTATTACCGAGCGTTAAATTTCCTTAGTGAACGACTGGACAAGTTTAAACACAAGTCAAAAAAGTAAAGTTTTGGCAGCAGTCACACAGCCAGTGCCTAAGCCAAGTACCTGATTCGACCATTGGTTTATCGAAAAAGGATTGCTTGGTCGAATTTGATGATTTAATTCTCCAAAGAACTCAATTCTTAGATCGTTTTAAGATGAGCACTAGCAACTAAAGCTATCCGATCTATCAGACACAAGGTAAACAGTAAACCTTACATCTTACCGTCATTACGTTTTACAGAAACTTTCAAGATATTGACAGCGTAAGCCCGTCTGAACGCAAATTTTCGAATTTGGAAAAGGTGTTCGTAATTAGAAAGCTTGTTGTTTAATTGTATGATTTTGCTCATGACTGCATATCGGAGGAGTAAATTCTTCAAGGATACTTTCTGTTATTGCAATCATATAAACGCGACAAATGCTTGCAAACATTTTTGTCTTTGTTTTCTAGGTAGATTGAATATAGCTGTTGTACAAAACTAAAATGAAAATAGAAGTGGAGAGTGGATGGGCCCCTTTTCCTTTCCCAATACATCTTTAAAGTTTCAATTTTTCCATCATGTGGTCCGTGGTTAATGATTGGCTGCTACGCCAATTTGCGTATTTTCCAAGAGTGCAATATGACTTTATATCCAAAACAATTCTAAAATAATCTAAAAAAATAATCTAATGTTGATAAGAGGGCATGGTGTCCTTTACTTTGCTAATGAGATTCCACTAGTAATTTAAGTTTGCGAATTGCTGCTACTATCGATAATTTACCCGTAGTGATAACCGTTTCAACCCTCTTCTCACAAGCAAGCGGTAAGGGATTTACGGCTCAAAAGACAACTCTACCTTCGATTATTAGGGTTGAAGCAGTTTCGTAAATTAACCAACTTTTGTACCGCACGGTAACAGCTTGTGGCTTTCACAGCTGCTTTTCAAAAGAAAACGTCAATGATTGTTCTCTCTCATTATTTTCTCTGCAATTGAAGACATGATTTGGTCTCTGAAGACATGATTTGGTCTAGTGTGTACTCTTTTCTTCAAACAGAGAGAGCAAATCATTAAATTACTTAAGTGGCAGTCGGTTTGATTTGAAAGCTTTTTCTTGCAATTGTGCAAAAATTTAATTTTGATTAATTTGTTTAGTAATTTCACGTCTTTTTTTTAAAAAACAAAGTTTTTCTGTTTTCTCGTCGTTCCAAAGAATTTGAAATTTCAAACTGGGACGACCTATCATTGAAAGCTGCAATAACTTTAAGATAACAATTTCATTGCCTATTTTAAAGGTATTGTCGACATTCTGCTTTTTTTAATATAAACTCAATGGGGAATCATTCGTTTGCTTCTGGCTGCAATTTCCCATAATGAAAATATTTGATTGTAACTATTTCAAAATTTGTTATTATTCTAAAAAAGCTTATTTTAATCCTCAGCAAATAAATCCGTGTATTAAATTTGGAATCACCGAATAAAATAAAAAAAAAAATTATAGTAGGCAATGACCAATTATCAGAAAACCCCACCACTCCGTTTAATGCCTTAATTCATATAATGACTTTTCAAAATAACATGCCGCAAAAATAGATCGATCCGAACCATGTTCAATAATGTTCAAACGCAAAGCAAACAAATTTCATTAAAACATCTCAAAAACTTGTAGCGCGGACGGACTACTAGACATACACCACTCACATAGTGATTTTGATTCGAGCAATACAATAAAAGGTATCTCAAGTCCTCCTTGATGTTGTATAAACGTGCACAAACTTAACATGCCCTTATATCACAGGTGGTGTAGCTTATAATAAATGAAAAAAAAAACAAAATTAATTTAATTTTCGTTTGACACAAACTCTAAATCAGAGTTTGCTGTTTATTGATCTAAAGTTATACTTCGAACTGGATTTGGATAGCAGAAGAGCGCACATCCATTGCTAATGGCTTTGAAACAAACATTTCTTTCTACGCACACACATTCGCATTCCTATTTTAATAACAATTCACACAAAATTTATTCTTTTCCATTTCTTCTTCTATTCTTAGAGAGTTAGATGGTGATATATATTTTTTACTTTTCCTTTCTTTCTTCCTTTTTCATTCGTTGTAACTATCCAGGTATAGTGCTTTTTCGAATTTTCTTTGATTTGAATACAAGTCTCACCTTGACTTATGTTTACGCTCTATGATTAAAAACGGGGAATAAAAACTGACAGCACGTAAGTAGCCCGCGTTTTCATATATGTATATATCATCGTTCGGTAATCATATATCTTGAATACCTATTTAATTTTCTTTGGCTTTCCTTTCGTTATCGTATTATTTCGTTATCGTATTGCGATGCGAATACAATTCCAGATGATTGAATGGGAATAAAATTGAGAAAATTAGAGGCGAACGATTCATTTCATGTTTACGCATAATGCTTATATATATATATATGTATATATACATATATACGTACATATATATGTATTCATGTATATTATCAAATGTCAATAGCAAATAAAGTAATTACTCAACTCCGTGTTGCCATAGATAAGTCACTCTAATGGAAGAACTGCTGTTCTAAACTTCAACGAGAGAAAAATAAAAAAAAAGTTAAAAAAAAAGAAAAAAGTGAAGTGAAAGTACATAAGAATTTAGTTTGCAATTAAAGAATTACTAACGCCAATAAGATTTTCTCTATCCACCTCTCACTCACTCTCTCTGCCTTCCTGCTTTTCATTTTTCTAATCTTACTATCTCCAATGTACAGAGAGATGCGCACACTTTATGCCAATTTTATTATGGTTGGTAATTAGGTTTTATGTACACGTGACTGTGATTGCACTATGGGACTATATAGCGTGTGAGCGGAAACCCACTGCAGAGATATAAAAATTGTTATTGTATTACGGTTATGGTGGTGGTAATGTTGTTATGGTGTTAGTGTAATGGCACAATTATATTTATATTATACTATTATTCCCTATGTGGGCTGAATCGTTACCGAATGTGTAGAGAAAGACAAAATTCATTTGCAGAACTCTGATATGACTGCACATGCTTTCGTAAGTAGTTGTTAAGGATTTTAAATTAAAAGCTTCAAGGAAATTTAATGTTCACTCACAATTAATTGCATTTATCAAATAATTTAGTATTTTTATATACAATAAAAACGATTACCGCTCGATTGGAGAAATCGTCCACACCCATTGTAATTTTTTTCAATACCTTTAAAATCCGCAGAAGCAGAACCACATAAAGTACATAAATTTTTTCCCAGTTTCAAACTCGGAATACATGTAAGCATGCCTGTCTGTCTCTCTGCGAAACTGTGTCGCATCTATGGTAAACATTCTTTCGTGGGGATACCGTCTACAAAGTTGCAAAAGAATTTGAAAATGATAAAAATTTTTCAAAGGACACGCCTAAAACGTCCATACTCCTAAGCAATAAAAACAGTGATTGTTTTCCGTGTGTTTTCTTGATTGCTTACAACACATACATCATGTAAAAGGCCATTTTTATTCTAAAATTTAAAGAATCAGCAGTGTCCATCCGATATTACAGAGTACAGTTCTTTCCCTTTTTTTAGTCTTTTTTAGGATAACGGTGACGGGTATAAAAGATATTGTAACCACCCATTACAATTTTCTTATTTAACATTTGGCAAATGTGAACTTTGTACTGATTTCACTCTTCTCTCTTTCCACGTCAAGCTAAAGGATTTGAATTCCCATGCCTGTAAGGAAAAACAAGTGTGGTTAAGTGTTCTGACTTGCTTAAGAAAAGATTTAAGAGGAAGCCATCACTGCAAGAAATCTGTTTTTAGAGATTTGGTTCGCATAGTGATTTATCGTGATCTTTAGTGATTATCGGTATACAGTAAGGTCTCTCACAATTTGGATGTTAATAATAAATAATTGTTTCGATCGCTACCTTCATGATGCGTAGAAAAGTTTCTTATTTAGATGCAAATCAGTTACTGATCACTTTAAGAACGTCGGACATTAGAAAAGATATTTATAACTAAACAGACAAGCGAGTGTTTCGTATGGCAATCAACTTATGCATCATTGTTAGTCGGTTGTCTGTGACAACAAAGCCGTAAGGAGACAAAAGAAAAGCCAGAAAAAGAAATTTCTTTTTTATATACTTTTATAAAATGTGAAAGAAAACATAGATGACATTCAATTGCTCTTGTCGTTGCTTGTTGTTATTTGAGAATCATTAAAAAATGAAAGCGATGTACACCTGTGAACGTACATATATAGGCGGACATAAATGAATGCCTTTTAAAAAAGAAAAGAAAAAAATAAAACGCATTCTCAACCGAGGCATACCATGCATGCATTACTTACATGTATACATATACATACAAATTTATATATATTTACTGTAATGTAAGTAATTGCATTTTCACACACATTACTGACCCACAAATGTTCAGAAACACTATGTTAAAAATGCTGCTGCTTTCTCTTTCTTGCTCTCTGGCTTAATGCACTCTCTTTGTAGATTTACATAGACTTAACGGATATTAGTTGATGTGTAATAATATATGTATATAATCATACATATTCTTATATACGTTCCGTATATATAAAAACACGCGGCTTCGATAAGAGTGCATGTATGTTGAATTTGTCATATCACACATAAAAGCAAGAAAAAGAAATGAAAACGGTGAGATGCCTCTTATATATTAAGAAACTTAAAATATATTAAAGGAAATGACGGAACTATCGTCATATATGCTACCGTATAAAGTATGAACTCAATAAATGAAATGCATAAGTTTCCTGAAGCTTACTGATTTCTTATATTATATACATTCTAATCGATCAGCACAATAGAAAAGGTAGCAAAAGCAAGGTTTTGACAATTTTTTTTTAAGTAGTTATATCAGCTACAAGCCCATTATAACAAATTAAGTCTCCTATTATACTCGAGAAAACGTAAAATTAAGGGCAAAGATTAAAAGCCCATATCATTAAAAATTCTCAGGAATGTAGCTTCGAAATGAATTAAAAATTTTTCATAATCTTTCACTCACTAACTTAATCATTCCGCATAAATTTAATATACCCTTGTGCTACAAGTGATATAGGGTACTCATACGTTACATTGTCCATAGAGTTGCATACAACTGTTATATAATAAAATAAGTTTAGCGAACAACAAATGTCTGCCATTTACATGTCGAGTGTCTAAGATTCGCCTTAAATCGTAACTGGTTTCATTACTTGTTTTGCTTACTTTCACGTTTTCATGCCATGTTTTTTAGACTAAAATAAACTAAACGCATATACTGCTGACGCTCCCACAGACATGCAAACAAGAATTTGTTGATAAAATATTAAATGCACATAAGAAAGCACAAAAAAAGCATTAAATCTATTAACAGAAAAGCAGCAAAAACTACAACGATAACGCCGAAGGCTACGGCAACAGCAACGATAATAACAACCTATAAAAATGACATCTTTCATGGCCACTTGAGTGCAACATTGTTGTAACTCTACACCATGCAGCTGGTGCATCATCAAACATCCACTTTAATATAAGTGAACGCGTGTAGCAAACAAAATATAAACCTATATAAAACCCGTTTTTATTACTCCGTGTTGCACTGATACTTGGTAACACAAATGTGTGACTCTAATGTCAGAAAGAACATTAAAATCGAAAGAAGATGAAAAAGATGAAAAATAAAATAATGGTATAACACACAACGATACACGAAATGGGCAAATAAATATGTGCTTGCGCGTGCGTGTTTTTTTTTAATTACCTTAGTACAAATTACTTACAAGTAACAATTGCATCAAGAAAAACAACAATATTTTTTAACACAATTTTACATACAAAAAGGGATCGAAACCAACACAAATATTTTTAGTATAAATTTGCAACCTTTAAAATTTCCCATTAATAAATTATGATAATAAGCGCCTTATCAACATGGAACGCATTTGAAATTCTGCGAAGACAGAGTGGCTATCAGGTTACAAAATGAAGCAAATTTCTGTTACACTGAGCTCATGTGAGAATACATCTTGTACATGAAAAGCATATTACATATTTATTTTTTACAATCCACTTATGTGCAATGGCCACAATTTGTGAACCTAAATTCGGTTAAACATTTCGATTTGAAATAAAGTTTTCCTTCGAAGGAAAGCACACAGACTTATAATTACATAAATAAAAATTTAGATATGAAAATGTGTTTTATGCCAAACGAGATTTAACTCGTAAATCGGTGACCTATGTGCACTCTTCTCCATTTCATACCGGAAAAGAATGTAAAAACTATTCTTCATACCTTGCAATCGTTCTAGAACTGGAAAATAGCGAATATTAGATCAAGAGAGAAGCATCGATGTTCATTAGGCTTATTCGTTCGGTCGTAAGACCAATTAGCTTTCCACCGTCCTTTTCCCAAATTGTAGAAAATATCGTAAAAACAGCAAATCCAAGTGTTTTGCACCATGGTCTCTTAATTTCTTTTAGTAAGTTAATTAGACGAACTCTCAATCACAATAATATCTCTATACTTAACTCCTTTGATACAGTCCCTCCCACTTATTGATTATTGAAAAGCTTTATTACAATTTTAACCTTTATAGAAATTAGACAATCTTTCTTAGTCAGTAGCAATCAATTCGTTCATCGTATTTACAATGTTTCCTCTAGGCTAGCCAAAGTGAACTCTGGAGTCCCTCAAAGTTCAGCTTTAGGTCTTATCCTGTTTAATCTTTTCGTGAATTACTTAAATGTTGACAGACGGTTGTATTGGTTTTGCTTACGACGACGCTATTTTCATTCTTTTGATTTATGATCAGTGAACTTTTGATTCCTTTGGATACAAAATAAATGAATGTCTAGCAAGAATTTATATTTACATCAAAAGCAATTCTTCTCAACCGCGCACAACCGGTGTCGCTCGTAAAAACAAAATGCGTGATACGTATGTTGAATTCGTGGACTCTTAGATACACTCTTCATAGCAAATTAAACTTTAACCTCTATATGGATAACATTAACGCAAAGGTCTCTCTACCAGCCAGCATTGAACTTAAGCTCACTCACACTATCTTAACGTCACGTGTAAATAACTCCATTGGAGCGGTCATCCGATATCCTCGTTCGGGTATCAAGCATCCACAAAATCGTGTGTTTTATCTATGGGATCACGTGTTCTCTTATGTTTGCTTAAACTCTTCCTTAAAACTCTCCTTTCAAGATTCTCTTAAATGTAGGCTTTTCATTTATTTGTCTACAGTTATTAGGTCTCAATCACCCCGTTTTCTTTACATGTGACGAAGTAGTTTCAGTTTTTTAATGTAGGAGCCAAAAATTGTCCTCCAGTTTAAAGGGGTACATACATAAGGTTCAGACGTACAGAATTAAATGCTTAAATGGTTTCAGAAAATGATTCTGGATCGATCGCGATACTAAATGGAGTATTTGTCTCGCCACAACTTAATATACTGCATAGCATAAGTCATATCGTGTACAGAAACTCCTTTGAAAAAAAACATCGAATGATTTGAGGGACTTTTTTGCATATACATATGCACAAGTGTTTCTTAAATTTGCCCATGACATTTAAAGAAATATAAAAATGGGGCACTTCTCGGATAAAGGTCATTATCGACCAGTAGATTAAACTCATGAGTTGATGAATATTTCTGCGAAAAATATTAACTTTCTATTTTTGTCTGTAGTCTGTAAAAAAATATATTCTGAAAATTATTGAGACTTGTGAAATAGTTCGACATTTCCAAGTTGTCAATTTCGTAATGGATTCAACGAGTATGAATGTGTACCTAATTTTAGCTTTATGGTTCAATTCGTGGAACTACAAAGACGCCAATTAAACTCTAGCCTAATTTACACAGATATCACAATTAACACTGATCGAAAGCGTACGTAGCTCGCTAAGTGTGAATAAACTTTACTTCGGAATCGGTTGTTCTTTTACTAATCTTACACATCTGCATTAATGACTGCAAAGACATGCTTTGGATATCCCTTCATTTATATATAAATTTCTAATCTATCGGAACCAAGTTGCCAAGTTCATTACATTCTTCATCTACAGATTCACTTGTTAAAATCGCTATCGTAATCCCAGAGTATTTTGTGGAAGACGTTTTTCGAACATAGTTTCTTTCACACTTTTCAATTCGGATTAAATAAGTGATCTCATCAATTTGCTAAAATTAGCTTAGGACCAGTCGTTAAATACTCAACTTTTATATGAAATGGAATTTTTTCTTTTTTTTGCCGTTAATAAAGTATATCGGAAGCCAGTTGCACGCGACTTTACAGCGTTAAATGTGCCTTTAAACCAATTCTGCTTTCTGAGCACGAGCAATAATAATCCAGCCCAATCGATAATAAACTACCCACGTCTCGGCACGGTCACGGCGACAAAATTCGGTTAAAGTGTTATGAATCGGCCCAAAACTTCTATTGCCTTTGATAATTATGAGAATTAGCGTTAAAGCTGAATTGCCTGCTGCAGATCTCGATTTAGATCCTAAACTATGTCTTAAAGTCGTACGTTACGATATCCTGCTGTCTCTCTAGTTTTCTTTTTGGAAAGTGGGATATTAACGTTAACTTTTTTTTGTCGGAAATCCATACACACTTCATACACAACGCGCTTAGAAATCGATTTTTACACCCTACATTACTTGTCGCACGGATCTACTTTTTATTACATTGATCAGCTAACACAATCTGTTTCTGAGTTTGTCTAACCTTCTCTGTCCGTCTACACGTCTTGACTTTCTATATTCAACCCACAGGCCATAGACAATGTATATACCATGCTGCCTCACATGAACTAAATACACTCAGCGCGTATTTTGCACGATATATTAGGTGAATACCATGATGAAGAGTTTATAACAGAATATGACGATTATTAAGGAATAGAATTCAAACTTCGCTTTTATTTGGCCTATAATGCAATTCCGATAATTTCTTATTCTACAATAATAATGAAGATGCAAGCATAATTTAGATCGAATCTGAAGTTTGAAATTCGCGATAATATCGCCACTTTAATGGAAAGAAAGACAAAAGCGAACTTGCATGCGAGCGGATGTCTAATTAAATTAGATGAGATACTTACGTTGGTTTACAAATTATATTCTTTTCGTAGTTTGTTCATGCGTCTCTGCTATGGGAACTCAATGCTAACAGATGGGTATCAAAATTATTCCATAAACGGGATAGAATTTCTTTCCGTTTCCTGATCGTTTTCAAAGGATTATTGTGCTTAAAGAACAAAATGTAGAGTGTGGTGTTTTGTCATCATTTTGGTAGTGTGGTCCATTAACGTCTGACATGAGTTTCAGTCCGTCAGTTAATGGATTAGAGTGTTTCTTATAATTCTTGTGTATTGAATATTGAAGAATTGTATATGTTTGGGCAAAAATTTATTGTAGTAACTGAAGAATGGCCCAACCAAAACTTAACAAATGATATAGTAGATAAGCTAAGTCAAATCAAGCTAAAACTTGAAATCTTGTTAATAGCTTTCTTCGATTATCTTTATATAGTTTGCAAGCTCTTTCAGAAGAGCTAATAAAGAATATTACCACATAAGCCTTCAAAACGGTTTGCGTCAACTTATTCGTTGTGTTTGCCTGTGTTCGCTCGGGACCGAATCTTTTGTATCAAGAACTAAATTTTCATATTCTACAAATTGGATAGGCACGGCTTATTTCTTGCGTTTTCAAACTAAATTTGAAAATTTATATGGCGTATCGGTTTTGGCTTATGAGTAACGAGCATAAAACACAGAAAGTGAAGTATTCTTAGTTTTTGTTGAATAGGCATATCGGCATTGTAGGCGTGTCTTTGACCGCTTTGAGTCACTTTAAAATTATTTTCCAAATGTATAGACGACATCAACATTTTGACGAACAGGAGAATGTTTACCACAGATGCTTAACCGTTGGGCATACGGACATGCTTAGCTGCGTTCCGAATTTGTAACATGCCAAAAATTGATAGACTCTTTAAGGTTTCTGAAACTTGCTGCCGCGCCACATTTTCAATACTGTACAAGAGCGTTGATTTAAAATTAAAATTTCTCATATTTTTATACGCATATATGTGAAGGATACATATATGCTGCAATTAAATGCAGTTCAATTCAAATACTAAGTTAATTATAATGAATTCTTACATGAAGCGAAGAGATATTTAAAGCTTTGCAAAAATTCATCTGAACTAGAAAACACCTTGATAATTATACTGAAACAATGAAAAAAATTTCAACGAATTTAATGGTGGTAGTAACTAAAACATACATACGTATACCTAAGTATACTATACTCTCTCTCTCTCTCTCTCTTTCTCTCTTTCCTATCCTCATTTAATATTTTCATAGATGATGTCAATCATTTAAATTCTTTACTTTCGTGTACATGAATAATACACATTGTATTGACGCAGCTCAGTTAATATTTGTATAAAATCATTATCATCACATCATTATTATCTGACGACATTATATAGAAAAGCTGAATATGAAACATGTGACACTTGACAACAATGGAAGCATTTATGAGTTTTCCAAAAATATGTCACTTTTCCTTTGTTGAGGCAAGCGAACGTTGCTTAATTCCCATCGATGTCACTAAGTCCATAACATTGTCTCTCTTGCACATAGTTCATAGGTTCGTATTTCAGTAAAGAAAGATTATAATAATTTTCATAATCGTTTAAAGCTGACATTTATAATACGGCTTCAAGTTGACATCCGTGCTACTTTTATGTCATTTTTTGTATTTTGCTATGCATTTCTGCATATATACATAGTGCCCCGCTTAAATGTTGATGATAGAATAGCAACTAAGAATCTCTATACTTTCCCCAAACTAAAACAAAGAAAATAATTTTAAATATCTAAATTTGAAGCTACATCGGGTGCTTTCTGCTATAAGTAGATAATGACATTAAAAACTATATATCTAGGCACGTGAGAACGTGTATATATTTTGCTTTTACTGAAAATTTTCGATTTTAATATGTAAATAAAAGGAATGTACATATATATAATGTGTCGTTGTCTATGTGAATATATAGATCGTTGCGCATACATACTATAATAACGCTAATAGTGATGATAGCCTATTCTCTGGCTAATATTTTCATTGAATTTTTGTCTTTTTAAATTTGGGTCATTTCAATTCATTTACTCCATACTTTCCCCCAAGAGCTGTTGATGATTTCAATTTTGTTTTCTTTACATTCGTATACACATAACCTCATATGCGTGTCTGGTTATATGCTCTCGTACGTATGTGCGGAAGTATTAGCACTTATGCATATATGCACATATGTATGTACTTTATGCATCTTTTCTATTTCATTCATATGTTATACGATTTCACTGAATTGAAAGTTTTATCAAGTGATTTTCTTAAGACTACATAAATATATACATAGACGTAACATATATATACGTAGAGTACAACTTTAATTTGCTTCGGGTTTAATAGCTATTCTCTGTATTTTAGCATATTTGAAAATTGAATATAACTAAAAAAAAAAAAAATTATGAAAATACCACAAAAGTTTCATCATATTTCCTATTAGTTAATGCATCTAAGCATACGCCAGTCTAGCTGCATGTGTTGAATCCATATTATATTAGTTTGGGGAAAAAGAAATCCATTATTTTTATATGAACTTCAGGACTTTATTTAACATGCTTCGGATTGTCCGATTTGGTTCAAATATGCACCGTTTTGTTGTATGATTTGTTGCCATTTTAAAGGTAACTTCAAAATGCCTCTCTCATAGAAGTCCTGGTCTCTATTTGCAAAAAACTCTAGTAGTCGATTTTCACAATCCTCCCTAGATTCCAATTTTTTATCATTAAAGAAATTTTGCAATGCAAGAAAAAGATGATAATCGCTTGGTGCCAAGTCCGGACTGTATGGCGGATGCATTAAAACTTCTCACCCAAGCTCCCGAAGTTTCTGGCGAGTAACTGTAGATGTGTGTGACCTAGCGTTGCCTGGTGGAACACGACACTTCTCCTGTTGGCCAATTCTGGCCGTTTCTGGTCAACCGCTATCTTCAAACGGTCCAGTTGTTGACAGTAGAGATCAGAATTTAGCGTTTGGCCATATGGAAGCAACTCATAATAAATAATCCCCTTCCAGTCCCACCAAATGCATAGCAAAACCTTCCTGGCCGTTTGAGGTGCTTCACCGCTCTTTGACCACGATCGTTTTCGCACAGGGTTATCGTATGTGATCCATTTCTCATCTCCAGTCACCATCCGTTTAAGAAATGGGTCTATCTCATTCCGTTTGGCCAAGGCTTCGCAGATGGAAATTCGATCCATCATGTTTTTTTCTGTTAATCGAGCTTCTTTTTGAATCCAGCTTTGTGCAAATGGTTTAAAACTGTTTTATGGTCGATTTTTAGCTCCTGGGCGATGTTATGACAGCTAACATGCCGGTCAACTTCGATCATTTCTCCGATTTTATCGACATTTTCGACGCACATAATTGGCTGTTACAGTATCAGAACCATAAACACCATTCACAATTTTAACCGCCTGGCTTGCATTTTCGCCTTTGTCAAAGAAAAACTGTAAAATGTACCGAATTTTCTCTTTGTTCACTTCCATTTTTAAAACGGTGTAACTCACAACTGAATGCACCAAACAAAAAACAGCAAAAGAATTTTTTTTACTGCGAAATGTCACCTTTCCAACGAGCATAAATATGAAATTGCTTGATCGATACTTTACGAGAAATCTGTCAGTGCAGCCTACCGAAAAAATAATGGATTTCTTTTTCCCCAAGCTAATATTTCATAGATTTGAAACATTTATAATTAAAACCGAACACGTTGCATGAAACGCGTCTGAATTTGAAAGTGAAGAGAGCTCTTGAAATGATTTCATTGAAAATGAGTGACTTTTCTAATATTTCCTTTAAATATATTTATCGTTATAACTAAATTTATTGCATTTATTTTGTAATTTATTAAATGATTTTCAAGAGGGAATCTAATCACATTTATGCCAAAAGAGTGTCTTCATTATTATTCACATCACAGTATATATCCGGGGGCTCACGCAAATTAGGCGAAACAATGTTAGGTAAATACACAGATTTCACATTTTTTGCGATAGGTGAAAAGATCGAACGCTCTCACAACAAGAACAGACTATCCCAGATTCCTAATCATAAGCGGTTATGGTAGTAAGTCACATCTTAACCCATTACCTGTCGTGTACACATATTTGTTGTTTTCGTTGAACTTCAAGCAACGCTTGTGTGCATAGATTTGTGTGTGCCGATAATCTATTAATTTTCATCGCATCTTAAATAAATAAGACCTACAATCCCAGTTAAAACTAATCATTAGATGAGCGAATGATTCCATGGCATCCATCAAACTATTTAAATGTGGAATTTTAAATAGAATGGTACATTAACCTAAGACAGGTTATAACGGTAACTTCAAGTTGGAAATCAGGAAAAGGCAGTAATTTTCCCATATACTATAACTTGAAGTATTGACACCGTTTTTTAATAACTGGTATAATATTTATGGTGAAGACTTTTATCACAGATTTAGTGAGATATCTGTACAGTTAGAGAACTACTATCTACGGTACCGTCAGAACAAACCGTGGTCTACCACTCCCCATACTAAGACAAATAAAACTGAATGTAAATGAATATGTTTATCAGCGGAAAAAACATGCAAGCGGAAATGTGCAAACCCAACAAAAATAAGAAAGACGCGATTATTTCAAAAATCCATCAAGTGTTTGATTATTCTGAATTTCATCCCGAACCAAAGTAACTTTTCTTACAAAGATTAGCGGTAGATAACGTGTGCATGGTGAAGCCGTAGTGTAAACAGCAACGTTCTTTCAGCTTTAAATACAGCAGCTTATGTGCCACAAACATTTAATTTTCGAAAAATGTGTGTTACTCTTTCTGCCTAATGCGGGCAAATATGCTATTGAAGTCATCGATTGTTGTAGCAAATAAGCACAGTTAAGTATGTTTAGAGAAAGACCTCGCCAATGGAATGGAAAGCAATGGATATGAAAACGCCACTATGAAGACCCATGACAAAGGCAAGACACATGAAAGAAAATATGTAGCCGCGACAGCAGCGTTTAACCATTTCCAAGCTTTTAAAGATACTAGCAATGATTCCGAAAGAAAGAAATTTGACGATAAATAATTTTTTCGAAAGAAAGAAGAGGTTTCTGCACGTGCATACACTACAATGACGCAAGTCGTAAAAGATAATGACTGACAATTTTGTAATTATCAATATTCAATGCCAAGTGCGATGAATTTTGGACATTGTTCTTCTAAGTAGCCGAGTAAATAAGAGATCGCGTCTGTCAACTCAATGCTCGCGAGTTCAAATTTCAAGTGCGGAAGAGTTTTCTTCTTTTTACTATCTTCTATTTCGGGAGAAGAACGCGGTTATTTCCGTCTGTCTTGGAATTTCCAATCTTTCAGTATTGAATATATATGTACCACGCCAGCTTCCGTATCATGCTGAGGGGACCTTTGAAAGTAAAGCTCAAAAAATTAATCGTAAGAAGCAGCTACTGCGAATGCTTTAGAAGGAAAGCAAAGTAGGACTGTTTGGATAATAGATCAGTCAAATAATAACAAATGCAACGAGCGGACCTAGGCCGTGCATAATGTTACCCTTTTCCACGTCAAAAATATGCGGTGAAAATCGTTCGCGACTTTTACGCTTCATTGCTTCGACATAGACTTTACTTATAATTTATTTAACGTTATAGAATTCAAGAAAAGTGGAACAGAAGAACCGAAATGTATTGTATTTTCTGCTCTTCGCAGCTGTGCAGCAATTAATTTTGAATTACTTAATTGTTTGCATGTAGTTCAAGGTTAAAATGCAACTATAAATGAAAACAGAAAAAATAATAAAAAAAACTTTAATGTTATTAACTTTAACTTCAATGAATTGCATTGAATTGCTTAAGCAAAATAGTAAAAGAAAAAAGACGATAAAAGTTTACAGCTAATAAAATTTGGCGTCATTGAACAGTTAGACTTGAGTTTATCAATTGTCATAATAATACTGAACACACGAGCAAACACAAAATGCTCACATCCGGCCTAATGATAAAGAAAAGTCCAGCAAATAAATATATGCCTGTAAGTCTACATGAGTTCGGTAATGTGTGTAAAATATTATTAATTTCAGTTATTAAAACTAACAGAATAAAGAAAATGTGTTTCTGTGCACATATGTGTGCATGTGCGCGAGTGCAAATTATAGGTTGAAAATATTAAATTAGAGGTTGAATACCGGAAAAAAGCACAGTTTGCCATTGGATCATGACCATTAGAAAGACTTATGAAAGTTTTGCACATGCACACACGTACAAACATATATGTATAAATGTACACATCTACATAATTTAAAAATATGTACGTCCCTGTTTTCTGTACACAATGACTGTCATTAAGAAAATTTATAGTATTTTCTCTTATTCAATGTTTGCGCAGAGTGTGTGTATGTATTTGTTGGTATATATGTTGTTATATGCATTTTTAAAGGGAACAATAATGCACCCATGTTTGTGCATTTCTATGAAAATATGTTGCAGCAACAATTATAATAGTTGTTGAAGCTTGAAGCTAAATAAATTTGATTGTCGGTTTTTCCCTTTTTTTTTTGGATAATTTAACGTCTCCGCTTAACACAACTTTCTAACAAACGGAAATGCGCTACACATAATGTGAAGTAAGAGAGAAACGGACAGTCTTACGAAAACTTAACATAGACTCTATATATGCCTGCGCATTAAACTATAATGGCAGCAAAGGCAGCTGAATGTTTGGTAATTGTGAGCACGAATGATTTTAACGCAGTTGAATGCGCGTCATTTACTTGGACTGCCCATCATTGTTAAGATTTGAAACCATTTGAGTTCGTTTACTTTTATGCCTCAATAGAGAGTTCACAATGTAATGAATACAGGGTCATCATCTCGTATTTGCATTAGAGAGATGTACTTCTCTTGTCGCCCTTAGGCCTATCTTTTCCATTCTGTTGGTATTGACTCGTGAGAGAGCGAATGGCGTGCATAAG
Organism: Glossina fuscipes; assembly: GCF_014805625.2. Taxonomy (NCBI): domain Eukaryota; kingdom Metazoa; phylum Arthropoda; class Insecta; order Diptera; family Glossinidae; genus Glossina; species Glossina fuscipes. Next base: position 2,191,744 of record NW_023998564.1, read on the forward strand.
TATGATATGACTGCAAAAATCTCTTCCGAAATGGACAAAAATTTGTAACCATAAGATCAAAATTCTGACGTTTATGTATTAGCTGGAGTTATCCAAGCACAAGATTTTAGATTGCAATCGATAGCAGTTTCTCATTTAAAACTTACTATATTTATATTCCACAAGATAAACGTGGTTCTCATCAGCTTACTGACAAGCCCTCAATTTACAAAATGTTTTCCAATTTTGATGGGTTACTTTAAGTAAGTATGCATGTGAGTATAGAGGATCTGGTCTCAATGAAGTTATAATGGACGCTGTGAGGCAACTTGTTCGCCATTTTTCACTTGGCCAGTTTATTTAAGTCATAGTAGACTATGGTGGGCCCTTAAATACCCACCCTTAAATACCCTGTACCACCCTACAGTTAATTATATAACGACTTTTCGAAACAAGGACCTTACATGGGAAAGAGGTCCGAACCGAACCATTTGTTGGTGTTCGCCCTTGGTCGAAAGCTCATCAGCGTAACGAATTTCATCAAAAGATCTCACAAATTAGTTGAGGAAAGCTTATCATTTTTACAAAAGGTGGATCTATCTCAAGTTCTTTTGGAATTCGCATACACACGCATGAACTTAATGTGCTCTTGTACCACATGTTGGGTAAGATATAATAAAGGTATATACCTGACGTAAGCAACTTTTTTCATCTATAGACCAGTTTTAATTTTCATATCAGGACAGGGACGAAAACAAGATTCAACTTTCTACACCAACTGTCAAATCATATTTCACGTTTGATAGGTGTACAGCTGAAGTGGAGGGAGACGCAATAAATCTACAGCATTGCTATGTCCTTGCAAATTGCATTATTTGAAAATTTGAATGAAATGGACTGGACGCGACGCCGGTGGAGGACAGTGCTTTATGCATATTAATATCATGGGAGATAATATCATGGATAGCACCAAAATGGTTAGGCTACGCGGTTTATCTCTTTAACACCATTTATGTTCCAAGCGCAAAATTTGCCAAATTTAGCATAAACTTTCCACTTAAAAGTTTCTGAATCTGTTCACGGACATATAGTGATTATGTAAACAACAATTTGTATGCGATTTCTATAAAGAGCCACCTTAGTGAACTTCATCTGAAGTAACTCGTTTGCATGAAGAAAGCAAAGAAAACAATGTTCCGTATACAATGTACGCAAAACATACGAGAAGGGCTAATAATTTGAGTAGTAAAGTCGGAATAATTTTGGAAAAGTAAAGTTCAGCAAAATGGCTTCACTAGTCCCCATAAATTATGTACGAACTAAGTATAAGAAGATGCGAAATTTGTCATAGATTAAAATTTAATTTGTTTTCATTTCGCTTTGAGGGAAAAATAATTATAGGCAGAACCACATCATTTATTAGATGACCTAATAAGATTTTTTCGCATAGAAAAGATCTAAAGGAAATCAAGTTATAGTGTAACAAAGACATCGACTTTTGAATACTTTATACAAGTCCCATTAAAATAATTCTTCATCTATTTATTATAACATATCAAAAATACAAATTTTCTCGCATGTAAAGGTTTATTTTTCATGAGGAACTTTTTGCCGGTGTGGTCCAAATTTAGTAAAATTATTCACTTTAGTAAACAAATTCACTTATTTGTTTATTTACTTATTTTTTTCATATCAATGGCAAGACCTTTTTGCCCTGTAAAGGCTTATATTTTATCAGAAAGTATAAGTGAAGGAGTCCAAAAAGGCTAGACGTGTGTGATACAAACTTCTCAACAGTACTGTGAACCGATTTTCATCGTGAAATAAAGACTTGTTTCGTACAGAATCATAATTCGTATGAATCATAATTAATATAAAAAAGTAAAGTGTGAGTCTTGCACATATTCTCGCGAACCAGCCACACCGCTACCACAAACTATGTAGAGTGCAATCAATTCATCTCTCAGCCATTTTCAAACTGAAGATCAGCCAAGCGTGAACAAGGAAGATAAATCAAGTACAACTTTTCGGTATGCATGTCTATAGATGTGCATTCGGAAAAATCAATGAATGACTTTTGTCAACAGATGCGGGGAAGTTTAAGAAAAATACTGGTTTAATTTGTATTTCTCCCCCTTTTTCTTTGTAAGTGCTTTCCAGTGAAACGCAAATAGGTTTTTATGCATTTTTTCGTTTCTGTTATTTATAAATGTAAACTAGATTTTTACGTGCGTATACATATATGTACATGTATAAGTCATTAAGGCTTCAAAGAACTTTAAATTCCATTTAAAAAAATTGTTCAAATAAATGAGAACTTATGCCGAGACTTCATTCTCTGGATGTAACGGTACAGATACATTTTTTTTTATTGCTGCTATTAATGTCTTGTAAATTATTATACTAGTTTCTTCGTTTATGTTCGTTTTCATTAACTGCAAGTTAAATGAAAGAAACGGAAGAAAAGAAGAGAAAACAGTGCGCGTTAAGTTCATTCTTGCGTAATATTATTGTAAAACGAATTGCAAATATAATGCTAATGATTGATTGCCCGTGGAAGTTTAATCATACAAAAGGAAATCAAACCAATTTTTTTCAAAAGACATTTACCGGTGTTAAGTTAAATCGATCGTTGTGAGAAGATTTTCTGCGCTTACCACTGTAGACTGACATTTTCCTCGCATTTTCCAATGATTTTCCTGTTAAAATATGGTATTTTTTCTTTTTCTTACCCCAAATGTCGTATAGTATATGGGTGTATTAAGTTTGTGGGTATGTATGCAACACTCAGAAGAAAAAATTATTTTATTATACCGATTGAATCAGAATCATTTTCTACGCTTCTCCGTCCGTCTGTTCCAATGTACAGACGGCAACTTTTGAGATATTTTGATGACATTTGTTTCACTGCAAGATGTTGAATGCATTATAGCGCTTTTAGTTGTTTCAAAAAAAATGTCAGCATTTTTGTTAAGTTTTTTTTTTATTATAACATGAATCAAACAATCTACACATTATATGCATTTACATAGGATTCTATATTGACATTATTGACTTTACAACATGACCAGAAATTGCTTTACATATACGATATCGTAATTGAAATATTAGAAGAAAAAAATTTATAAATAAACTAGGACTGGATAAAGCGCTGGTGAAAGTGTATTATATCTATAAGGGGGATTATAAATAAAATATTCTTCAAGACAAATAAAAAGTCATTCTCGGTCAAACGCACTCCGTGTATGTTTTACTAAAAGATTTTATTAAAAATATTTAGACTTTAGCAATTCGGAGACCTATGCCTTTGTCTTCAAGATCATATCGCCTTCCTTCGCAACTGGCAGCATTTACTCTTGAAAAACAATACGCAAATTGTATGTATAATATTTTCAAAGCAATTTATTTTCAAAGATAAATTTTATATATATAATGCAAGAGTGCCAGCTACACCCTAATTAGCCGCCGTCATTTAAGCTTGTACATTTCGTATACAATTGGAAGACTTTACGTGTATAAATACATATAATATGTATTTAAGTCTATACATGTTCCTTGAATATATCCAATACATACCATGCATGTGTGGTATGCATATTATGCATAATTAACTAAATTTAATAATTTCACTCCGTCTCCGGGAATATCATGTGCAACAGACTTAGAACTCAGATAGTGTTTGCCAAACTTATTGCTTTAGCGCAGAATATGCTTAGAGTGGAATAATCTTTTACACAAGTGCTAAGTGCAAAATTTTCAGACTTTCTTGGGAACTTCTGCCAGAAATATTAACAACGTAGAATTTTTCATTGCACTTTAGTGCTTTTCTTATCTTACAAGCAGCCAACGAACCATTCGTCGTGTATAGTTAAGTGATGTGATGCATGCATGCATTCGCATCCATATACACGGGCAAGCTTATAGCAAGCAAATGTATGTATTATATGTATGAACTGCACATGTCTTCATACATTCAAGTGATGGATGTCTGTATGACTTTAATTGATATCTGTCATTCAGTTTGTCACTTTATGCTTGAGCTTTCTTATTTCGTGTAAAGCGGTGACAGTGCGGCACAGTAAGGTATGCTTTGTTGGAATCAAAGTCAGTTGCGATAAGAGTTTGAAATTGGACAATTCTTGCAGTTACTTTATGAAAGTTTTTTTTTCTTTCTTATTTAATTAAAATGGAAAGCAAAATAGGTCTTAAGCATAATTGAGAGAAAACGACTTCATATTTACCGCTTACTTTAACCGTTCTACTTGGTTTCAGAGAATGTTGTTCAAACGGCAGAGCAAAATATAAGTGACATACAACCTAAGATGGCGACATAGAGATACGTTGTATAATAAATAGCTTTACAAAGAAATAATTGTGTTCGATATTTAATTGAAGTTAATGGCAATGCCTGATAAATATATACAGAAGTTTTCAAGATGATTAATTAACTTCAGTGAATCAAACCACAAAATCTCTGTATGATATATCACTGTGCAAATATAATTTCTTTTATTCCGTCCAAAAATTGATGCTGGATTATTTTCGGGTTTACAATATGTTTTTATGTATGTACACTTTTTCTTTTACAAGCACTTCCTTCCCTAATCGTCTTTACATTTGGTCCTATCACCTGAGTTTACAATTCAATAGAAAATAATTGTATGTACGATTATCAGCATTTCAGTGTCTACCGGTGAATGCATAACCAATCACTCGGGGGATATCCCCAATTTATCTAAGAAGCTGACTATCAGAAAGAAGAGAATAGGGAAGTGATGCCCGCAGTCTAACAGGTGCGTGCCCAACAAATAAGTCTTATACTTTTACCGACTGGGCACACATTATTGCTGCGACCAAATAAAACTCTACCGCGCTTCAGATTTGAACCCGAAAGCACGGAATTCATAGTCACGGTTCTTACCTACTCGGCTACTCACGCCAATTTTTGGTGTTTTATAAAAATATGTCCTCGTTGTTGACTAAGTGCGGCATTTTCAACATATTTCAAAGAATAATCGTGTTCGTATTGTTGTTGCTAGTTGAAAAATGCAATATGGAAATGAGCTTCCAAAGGAGGAGCGCTAGAAAATTTAAGTGAGTGAGACTTACCGGGAAGAAGATTGACGAGTTAATAGTTGCAACAAATCGGCATCGCAATACAGTCTCTAAAAGACCCTGACAATTATGGCTGCAGTCAGCGAAGCCCGCTGGGGACCATGCCACATTTTCGACATTTGACAATTAATCCTAGCAAATAAAGCCAAATTGGGCCTAAGTGTAACCAGGCAGATTGTGCACCAACATCTTTAAGGACAATATAGGTCTTGAATATTGGACACAAGATTACCAAAGCCAACGCCATAAAGATGACCGTTTGCTTTTCGAAGGTACAGTCCATATCACTGTGGATATTTTGTTCAAGAGAAATACACTTCAAAGTTCTTTTATTTACAATTGTATTCTTTAAAAGTTGGATTATTCACATTTTATTTTTGGCAATACTTTCAACTGCTCAACTTAAATGCCCTTTTTCTACTAATTCTGCCTTTCATAAATATTCTATTTAAATACGTTTTTGCCATCATATTACTAGTACCTAATTTTATAGCTTGATTTGTAATTCGTTAACCTGGTTTCCTGGTACCCGACCGCCAGCTGCATGACGCGCTGCGAATGTGCATTTGGTTTTTCCCTCTTTAGGGATTTCATTACTTAGCTGGAATGAACAGGATTTGACATTTCCGTAACACTACCGTCCACTTAATCCCGAACAAGGTCGTTTCGATAGGCGGTCAGTCTAGCTCTGCCTCCGGGATGTTTTCGTATTCGACAGACGACTTCATTTATCCTTGCGATGATTTTGTTCGGACCTTCCCAGTTACATCGTAGTTTTGATGACATACCTTTTTTACGTAAAGGATTGTACAATATCACTAAATCCCCTTTTTTAAATCCATCAGCGTTAGCCCTCAAATCGTATCTTGCCTTCATCCTGACACTTACGATTTGCGTTCTATTTCGAACCTGTTGGTGCATGTTATCCAATATCACCCTCAATCTAGCAACATATTTGCTCTCTGTCCTTCGGACATTAGGCGGTGTCCCGAATTTCAAGTCTGCAGGTAGCCTCCGATTAGACCCGAACAAAATTTGCACCTGGGTAGAGCAGCGGTGTTGTGCACTGCTGACCTGTATGGCATTGAAAAGATTGGTATATGTTCACCCCAGTCCTGCTGATTGTCGTTGATCACTTTTCGCAGACGTTCTTGGAGTGTTCGATTAAACCTTTCGACCAATCCGTCAGACTGAGGATGCAACGGAGTCGATCTAGTTTTAGTAATGCCAAACGTTTGGCAAACCTCTTGAAATATCGAAGATTCGAAGTTTCTACCTTGGTCTGAAGGCAGATACTTCAAATCTAAGTTTGCGAACCATTGCGAACCTGACAATGTGTCGATCCTAGGCAAAACGTTAGCTATCCCTCTTGGTCACTTCGTTCAACTTCCCATAATCCACCAAAAATCTGGTAGACCCATCCTTTTTTTTAACAAGAACTACTGGCGAACACCAAGGACTATTTGATGATTCGATAACTTTTCGCTCTTGCTTATCTTTGATCAAGTCCGCCACTTCTCCTCTTTTTCTTCTCCAGTGTTGATTACATGTTTCGCAACATTAGGGACCAATTTTCCAGCAAAAACTTTTTGGCATATTTCTTCTGCTGCTCATGCAGATTATTAGTCCATCTTTTTATGAAAATTTCAGGCTCTGAGGACATCTTTGAGCATGTTTTCGGAATTTCGGCTTGATGATTTACCACATATTCGGCTTTTTGGCATTGCGCTTTAAAGTCCCCTTTGTGAATTTTTGTTGTAACGCTGGTTGGGTTTAACAGCCGTACTGGTATTAAATTGTTGTCTTTCGTACATTCTTTTTTTAAGGCTTTGATTTCACTTTTTAAAGCGTCTGCATCTTCTCCCTGTGCATTTACTCTGGCATCCAATTGCTGGTATGCTTCGTCTATATGTGCTCGCAGGATGCGTTGATTTACTTGATTTTTTTCGTCAACTTTCGATTCTATCTGTTGTGTTTGTTGTATTTGTTGTTGCATTTGCTGCGTAAACTTCACAACGTTTGATATGCTTGGACCATCTTCGCCCTTTTCTTCGCTGTGTTTTTTCCCCGCTGTAGCTGAATTTTGTGTTCCTTCCGAGTTGCCGGCTTCTTCCATTTCCTCTATGTTATATTCGAATTCAATTATGGACGGGATCTGTCCGTCTTTTTCTAACTGTTCGACCAATCTTTGTTTTCATTCAACTTTGCTACCTACTGTATGAAGGTTTCTTTTTCCCAACTCCCCTTTGAGCTGATCCACTTTCAGTTCTTCTAGTTTCACCATTTCTCTTGGTTTCCAAGATCTCACTTCTGACACCAGCTGTTATGAAATTCGCTTTTCTAAGACACAATCCGTATCACTGGACCGTGGATATTTTGTTCTATATTAATATTTGGAAACCAAAAGCCGCTGGCTACAGCACCGGTCTTAGATCCATCAGTAAAGATGAGTGGAAAATGCTTCTGCCGGAGTAACTGTGCATTTTCTCACTGGTAAGAAAACATTGACAACTAAACGGAGTTTTGAATAGGCTATGTATATCAATCCTTAGAATGTTGAAATCATTAATTTTGTCAGTAAAAAGTTTAAAAAAGAAAGGAGAGGAATTGAGTGATATATTGACAATGTGAGCAGCATCAGAAACTTTCGAGTGTAGAACAAAGCATAAGAAGTCGAATGTTTTAACGAACGCAACAGAAGAACCATATATAAGAAGAGGAGTAACCCAAGAGTCTTTTTTTTTTTTTTTTTGGAAAGGACCACGCATTTGGCCTTATTAACTTAAAGTGGAAGCTGCAGTGAATAGGGACGAGGGGAAATAGTGTCGAGCACAAATTGCAAATAACGGCTACACAAATTTGGATCAGAGTTGGAACTGAAAATGACAAGCTCGTTAGTATAGCCCAAAATTGAAATGTTTTCAGGAAGAAAAATGAAAGTTTTGTTAATATATAAATTGACCCAAACAGGACGCGAAACAGGACCCTGAAGAGCACCTGTAAAAGATCTCCCTTGTACAACAGCAGCAAGGGTGTGAAGTTATATTTAAATATAACTAGCAAAGACACAAACTA
>NW_023998564.1:2200312-2308433 GCF_014805625.2 Glossina fuscipes
TAGTTTGTGTCTTTGCTAGTTATATTTAAATATAACTTCACACCCTTAACAGCAGCGTCGTTATTAATTAACATGTTCCTATAGAGAAAGAGGTCACATAGTAATTTGCAGAATTTGGTAGGGAGATTCAAAGAGAGAAGAATAAATCTTGAGATGTGATTGTTGACAGAATCAACCGCTGAAATTATGTCCAGATAGCAAGCGACGAGAATGTGGTTCTTAGCAAACCCTGAGTACACTGCTGGCCACAAAGTGACAACGATGTATTGGGCAGACCTGCAACGGCTAATACCAAATTGAAGACCGCTTAGGATATGTTTGGACTCGAGATGCCATTCTAGACGTATCTATAACACTTTCTAGAACATTTTTTTAAGGGTGGACACTAAGGCAATATAAGTGTAGGAATTAAGATTAATTGGCGGATTGTTCTTTTTTCTTGAAGTACAAATTTGGAAGTCGCACTAGACTGAGGGTGTATAGCCCGAACTTAGAGTATCGGTAATTCCTTTAATGGAATTAATCTGTTTTCGGCGTTCAACATCTCGGTGTGATTGTCAGGAAAAAGGATTTAACATATTTTGGAACAGCGGTATAGGCAGTAGGATGTAAATGAAGACGAATTTCATCGTCTTCTAAGATTAGGTGTACAAATCAAAAGACCTACGCAGGAAGAGACGGAACCAAAATGATTAGGAGCACCATTATTTAATAAAACTACATTGCTGCTTTTAAGAAAATCTTGAATTTTACTGTCTCTTGGAATTAATTTCTTTTTAGAAAATGAAAATATAAACTTCTAAACTTTAACAGCAAAAGAGATTTTTCTGGCTCCAAAGCCATTCAAATAGTAAACAAGTTTTATCGGGTTACATTAATATTGACCGAATATTGCGATTAGACAACGTTTTCTTCTTTTGAGACGAATGTAAAATGTATGTATATAAATGTAGCAACCAAATGGTTCGTGTCTGAGCTAGGCTTAACTTTTGTTACACGGATCGGCTGAGAGCCATTTTTTGAATAGATATAAATATGCCTATATTTCTAGTTCTCTAGTGTTTGTGCATTTAAATTTTGCTTTCACCGTACAAACCGCAGTTTTCGTGATATTTCGTTTGCACTAGCGTATTCCGGACAAAGGACAAACAATACTGAAGTTGAGTTGGATAGGATCCATTTTAAACAACAATCTTTATATGAAAACCATTTGTAACTTTTACAGTTTCTGGGTAAAAGTCTTTAAAATTTTGAATGCTGACATGTTAAATGAATTTAGAAAACATAGACAGGTTAGAGTCATAATTTGAATCCATCCCAAAGAAACTTTTTTACTAAAAGTTAGGCTTTGCGTAGTTAAAAGGTATAAAATATATTAAAAATTTGTCCGGAATAGTGATTGAGATATCCCGACGTTCTTAAGTTTGGAACACATAGCTCTATTTTTCGGATCACTTCCTTTATAAAGATTCCCATGAAAACTATGGGAAAAAAGTCCAACTCTTGGTGTGTCAATGAACAATTCTGTTAAGCAAAGTGATGCAGATTATATAATACTAGACCTGACACCACTATAATCTTTTAGTCTTTTCTTAATGATATTTTGCTAAGGGTGTGAAGGTAAATTCGAATTTAACTAGCAAAGAGACCTACCATATCTGTTAACCAAACTCTGTAAACGCCTAACAGAGTTCTGTTAAATAATTAAAATCAAGATATAGTTGGATTTGAAAGCCAACTCCGTCCATATTAAAAAACGTAAAATATTTTTGGGCACATCTCATTAATCTAATGAAAATACCTTTCAAACAAACTAAACAAATTCAAATATTTCTTATAGAAGCTACTTTATATTGCATTATTGTGAAAACTCGTTATATGTGTAACTGTATTAAAGAACATGATGTACGATATTTAATGCTATAGTATTTTTAGCTGCTTTATTCTACTAAAGAGCAAATTATACTAAATTGCAATTTGGATTATCGGATTGAGAATGTAGGTTAATGTAAATGTGAATGGATGCTTTGTTATAAAATTTTCATTACCACTTCTCGATCTCGAATGCTGCTTTGCTCTTAACGCCATTTGTTTAAAGACTTGAGATGTAATCTAACTTAGTTTATATTTAATGCCAAAAGAAAACATAAACTGCTTTCTTTATGCGCTAAGTTTGTTTAATAAAAAAAAAAAAAAAAAACCCAAATAAGTTGTCAAAAGTACACATAGAGAAACAAAAACTGTTGTTTTTTTCTTTATAAAATGCGTGCTAACCCGTTACTTGAGTTCACCAACAAAGCATTTAAGGGACCTTTAGAAACGAAAGTTGTCTTTCTATCTTTATTTACTGTTTTGTTTTTTTTGTAAATAAAGATTTTTCTAGGAATACATGCAAGTTGTTAAGCTAACAATCATTTAGTTTTTCTCTGTAGAATCTTTTACACACACGCAGAAGTAGTCAGAGTGAAGCGTTCTTTTAAGTATTGTTTATATCTTTTGAAAATTTAACAAATTTTCTGTCTTTTTGCATTGTTTCTTTTCAGATCACCTTCGGAGCGTTCCGGCAAAGGCTGTTGCGGTCAATGGTTTGCTGGTCCTCCGTTACGTGCCTTAATAGCTGTTGTTGCTTTGGGTGGTGTCGCCTGTGCTTTAGCCGGCGCCGGTGTGGGCTTCACTGGTGTTGCCGGCCCGCCCAATTCTCATCTAACAGCAGCTTTATTAATGATAGGTAACCATTTATATATTTATCATTATTATTATGTTAAATTTCTGGCATACTTCTTTGTTAAAGTATAACAAAGAGCGAGAGAGAGAAAAAAATAACTTAATTTTTCCTTAAAATGTGTTATTATGTACGCACGTAGATTATTGCAATGTTTTTTTTGGTATGCAACAATGGCAACAATAAAAGAACTTTGGCATAGATTTTTCCTTTATTTACAAAAATAATTTTACTGTACGTATATACGTTCTTTACATTTTGATTTATTAAAAAGATGACAAAGACTTCTTTTCATATCTTTCTTTTCTTTCTTTCTTTCTTTCTTTCTTTCTTTAAATAAATTATCGTTCGCGTTTTTCATTATAAGTCTCTTTAGTATGCGAACATTTTTACATATATACATAATATTCATACTGTGAATTTCCTTAGTAAATATATTCAAATATTAACCCGCATTTTGTCCGGCTTCTTTTAAGGGACAAAAGTCTTCAATGAGAGCGCTTAGTTTTAGTTAAAGACAAATTTTGGTTAATTTGGTGTTAACTATTATTACCGTAATGATCAAAATTTACATATATTTTGTTCTAAAGATTACTATTACGATATTTAAATATAAATATATATAAAAATTCGAAGCTTTCTGAAAGTTTTAAACGCGTGCATCCATGCAAAGTAAAGAAAATGGGGAGTCAGTTTATAAGATCTAATAAAATAGTTGAACCATCGCCATTGCTCTCAACAAAAGCCGATAAATTTACATCTTGACTCGAAAACTACAGCCAATGATTTGCATCAATACGCGAATTTTTAAGAAAAATAAGTCACCAGGTATCTGTTCTGGCAGTTATTGACAAAGATAGGAGACGAAACTGTGTAGGGTATTTATTAGTCATCCTAGCAGACTTGCTTTTTATTTCAAAGCACGCTGTGGATGTTACGTTAGAGGAAATTTTTTTTTGTTTTTTCTTTAGTTTTGCAGCAATTGTAGAAGTATACGAAGAGGGATTATCTTTATTTTTGACCTTAATTCAAAAGACGTACAGATGATCAGATATATTTGACGTAGTCAGAATCATTGATCATAAATTTTTCTACATTTCATCTTCAAAAGTTCGGTTATAAATGACAGACCCAAGAGCAGATAAACAATGCAACGAGTATGAAGAATGTACCTGTATACAGTTAGTGCTGTGATTAAAATTTTCGGATTGTGTAAAGCGTAGAACGGACTAAGTAAGAACTAAATAATTCCTGCAATTTTCTTATATATATCGCCTTAGCTACGCATCCTGTGATTCAATGTAAATCTATTTATGGGGCATAGTATTCGTATAACCATATATATTTTAAATATATTTTTTATGTGAAATCTGCTTTCTTTAGAGAAGCTTTTAAAGCAATTAAAGGGTTCATTGTTGTGCCAATTTGAATAAGATTTTCAAATTTCTTTTGCAGATCTTATTTGAAAAAAATTTAAAACTCAGTTTAGAGAAATGAACAGTTAAAAACTTTTTTTCTACTTGCATTTGAACCGGCTCGAAGTATAGGCGGGATCACGAACAAGTTTCAGTGAGTTTCAAACGTAACCCAAGAAGAGTTGTTTCTTTTGAGAAAGACGGAGATGCCCAAATTGATTTTACTATTCAGACTGGTTCAAAATAAATATTTGCATTTGATAGAGCAAACGGCGTCGCATACGACTTTTCAGCTTAATTTAACGTACGTTACTTAGCCTTGTAATAAGGGTTCTGTCAAAATACTTTTTAAAAAAGTAAGATTTTAATGAAATTTTTTAATAAACGGAACAACCAAACTCACTTACAAAGAGTGACCACGACAGGACGCAATATAACATTCACCAAATTCCACAGCACAAAAAGTGATACAAAAATCAAACTGAAAAAAGTTTTAAAATAAAATGCCAAAGGGGTACCACATTAAAGAAGGCGAAGCAAAAATGCATATGAGACCTGTAGATAAGTAATTTCGATTTGTTACAGAACGCATCGAAAACGTCCGTTTAATGATCCCATCCAATCCTTCGTTCTATCTGCACTTGAGAAGTAAGATTATTGTTATTATTATGGCGTGAGAAAACCTTATCGGACCTAGAAGATCTATTGTATTCGCTCCCCCGTTATAGTATTTACATAAATCCCGGCACCTTTTTCTTTGGTTCTGGCGTTATGAAATATTTGCCAAACACTTGATGATTGATTCTGCAGTCGGCCTCGCATTAGCATATGGTGTGATGGGACCCATCGCTCGGCATGATCTGCTTGAAACGGTATCAGCTATGCCTACGTCTTTCATTTTAGATTTTAGTCAATTATGACCCGTGTAGAGGCCGGTGACCAGTTGTACACCATTCCTTCTTTATTCTAGTAACTTATATGATGTACGGGCAAATTTTGTAACCCTCTTCGCTTTCCGTTGTCCTGTGCTTGGCTTTCAATAACAACTCTATTTTTTTCTGTGTCCACTGTGATAAAAACGTACTATTGTGCGTTCTTGGTACGCGCAAGAACGATTCCGAACCTATCGTGGTCCCTTGGGCTCTTCTGTTAGCTAACCCTTTCCTTGCCTTCAATGTCTATAGAGCAAGGCAACAGCTCATTTGGCGTGAATAAGAAGCAAGACGGTGGATAGAAGGAGTGCAGTCTGGTTTTCCGAAAATGAATGCAGTTTTCTATGCGTTGTTGATATAAAAAGCTAGGAAGAGACGAAATGTGTTTATAGCGAAAGTACGTTCGTTTGCTCTGTTCTTTTTACATTACAAACAATGACATAACAGCTCTGTGGTGCACGGCAATGCAATCCAATAACAATGACTGAAATCTATAATTAATGTGTTGTAACAGCTATGAAAAAGTAAAACTTATAACCGATACCACCCGTGTAGATCGCAGTAAATATATCAGAGTAGCACTTGAAAAGCTTAAATTAGCATTAGATGAAATGTTTGGCTTACATCGAAGCTTTATTTCATGAAATTTCATAAGTATTGACTTACACTTTGCTCGCGTTCAGCGTATACGAAAACCCATATTTACATAAATACATACGTATATATGCATTCCATATATTACAATTATAATTATATATTATAATTTATTACTTTACGATGTTAACTTATATATATATATAGTTATATTTTATATATATATTTATATGTACATATGTGAAAAGATAAATACGTATATGCGTACACATAATAGGTATTAACATATGTATGTTGACATTGTGCGTCATTTAGAACCATCATGGTCAGTTCGTATGACGTTGCATGAGAGTTATGTCCATACATGCTTATTTATGTTGATGTTTTTCTCTACCTCGATGTACGCTTAAGGTCGTTATATTAAACCGGAAAAAAAAACCGAGACCGTAATTAAGTTGATAGTTGTTGACGATGGTTGGCAAAAGGTAAAAGCTTAAAATTTAAAACTTATTATGTTTGAATGTAAACGAAAAAAGAAAGCAACTACACACTTAATATAAACTTTTGCTTGCCGTGGTAGACAATTTATAACATATCTCTTTTATCTTGTAAAATTACATAAACTGCTTGATTTTATATAATAATTTAATAACTTTAAGTGTTCGAATAAAAGCTTTCACTTACAGAATAGTTAGTTCGTTACGAGGCGTTCGTATGAAATTATTTAACATTTGGAAATTTTGTGCATGTTGTTATCTCTCGTAGTTACCTTTTTTTAAAGACTCTGAAGGCAGCATTACATTAATTGCGATTTTAGATACATATCTGCTTTAGTATGATTATGATATTTTTTTTTTTTTTTTTGTTTGGCAGTGTCGTGGTGTTAAATTGTTTCTTTCTTTTTTTTCGTTTTGGGGTTAACGAATGCCAGCAGCTTGAAGACGTTTTTAGGTTTGTAATAAATTATATATAGTATTACTATGCGTTTTGTATAGTTTTGCTTGGAAGGCGAATTAAAGCTTTCTCTTTTTTTTGCTTCGTTTTTGTTGAGGGACACCATAAACGTGTACCTTTTGTAAAATTTCGATTTTTTTATCCCTATTCTCAGTAGAAGGCTGGTCTACCTTATTAAACTCCCTTCATTTACCTACAAAATGCTTGCAAGAATCCTCACAATATTTACACTTTCGCATCGAGTATAACCCAATCACAAGCGCAATGGCAGAGAATTATTACACCTTAGATATAAAGCGATTCGAATTCTCTCACATGACGTCTATTTATTCGTTTACCAAGCCGCTCTAGCTTAATTTCTCTGCAGGAATACTATATACGTGTACTTGGCCTAATTCAAATCATTTAAACTTTGAGAAGTATTTGTTTGAACTTTGTTAAAATCGTCCTGAATTTTCCTGTAACCTATTAGTTTTTGTTGGCTGAAGTCACTTTTTCGTAGAGAGAGTGTTTGTATTCTTCTTAATAGAGTTAAGTTTCCACTCAAACTGATCAGAAAAAGTCATTCGTAGCCATTTTGAAACTGAGCGAAGCGTCTTCTTCGCGGACCGCGATCTGTAGATATCAAGCAGCAATGATGAAAATGAGTAAAAAGAATGGATCAAAAGCGTGCCACACATTAAAGGTAGATTCGAAGAGAACATCACCTCAAACGAAGGGTGTGAAATAATATTTAAATTTAACTAACAAAGACAAAAGCCAAAAAATGTTAACTGAGCTCTGTTAAACCGGTAGAGAAATTTTCAAAATTTCTCCTTCTCGTTCAAGATTTTTTCGTCGCTATTTTCGTAGACATAGCTTTATGCCAGGAAGTGCTGAAGACCACTTGATTCTTAATATAGCTTCAAACTATTTCTTACGAGAAGAGAACAAGAAATACGTTGGGGATCGGAAACCTGAGTGGGGAGACATTGACGTTCCGAATTCGAATGAAAGATGAGTTGTTTTTTTTACTACTTATATAAATGCTACTTATCCTCTGACCGAACTAAGTTCCCTTCATTTAAAATGGTTAACTGCATCCCTTGTTCTAGTGATCGAATTGAAGCAACCAAATGTATCGAATCTAACTTAGCAAAGTAAATTTTGCATTCACCAACAAATAATTATGATCATCCACTATGGTAGAGTGCACTTCTGGCAAAAGCGAATATACAACACTCCAGCTGTTATCTTTTTAAGATAAAATTTGCATAATTCGACTCGGAATGATAATAATACTTTAAGCTCGGCAAATATCTTCGCGATTAAATGCTTAGAGAAATTTGCTAGGTCAGCTTTGCTGACTCACAATCGCTATGTGCGGTGAAAGATCTGTGATTCCTCTTGTCTCGTAAATACTGCTCGTGTTTCATGGCGGTCTTCATGCACGCTGTGACAGTCAAATCCTGTTAGCATTTCGTTAGTTTTTCGGCCTTTTTGAAAGCTAATCCTGTTAACTATACATGAATGTAAAATCTTGCAGCACCTGTCAGCTATCAGACACCAATATCGTTATCTGTAATTTTACAAAAAATTGTTTTCACAAATTACATTTTTTCCTACCACCAAAAAACCACAAAATTGCTCTTCGTTTCAAACATTTTTTCAATATTTTACGCGCTGCACTAATGATAGAACTTATGATTAATTATTGCATGAATTTTAGGTGTTGGTGTTGTATTGGTTACGGTAAGTGGAGCAGCTTGGCGTATGACCGCACCGGGAGGACCCCCTTGCTTAGGTTTAAGTTCTGGTGTCGATTTAGGACGTTGCGGCCGTCGTCCTTGCAGTCGAGGTGGCGGTGCACCGCAAGGTTTATTATATCCAGAATTTCAACATCGACCACCGCCGCCTTCCTATCAGGCTAGCATGCAAGAATATCGTTTAAGGTAATAAAAGCATACCATTTCCCTTTATTCCTTCCGCCCACTCTTTCATTCATTACATAAGGAGATGAACAAACGGTATGTTGTTGTTGCTTACGTCACAACAAATGCGGTTTGAATTGTAAAAATTTTCGGAACAAAAGTTGAGCATGTTTTACGAGACCATTTCTTGTTGCAATGTGTAACAAACATATACAATAGCCTCTCTTTGTTACTACCGTTTCTAATGATTGCATGTCCTTTAAACATTTGTTATAAATCTATGTAACAAAAAATGTTCCTTTAACTGTTTAATTCATTGCAGACTATTGTTACTGGACCGTGATCGTCAGAGTGGTGTTGTGCGTGGGAGTTCACCACCGCCTACTTATCGTTCTCATGCCGGAAGTCTATTAAGGTAAGTTTTATTTTTTTTTACCAACATGTGTGAGACTGAGCAAAAAGAACGGAAAGAAAGAAATAAAGCAAAAAAAAAGAGCACAACTTTTAAACGAACAAGAACTTGACGCAAATGATTTCAATTTGTTTAAATGAACAAAATGTTAATTTGTTCCTTGAGAAAGCAAATTCAATTAGAACAATTCAAGTCTGCAACTGTTTTGAATATGAACCCAGTTTAGTTTTTGCATTTGCGGATCTACTAGTAACTTGCTCTCTGTCTGCCTTACCCTATTATGTGAGTGCGTAAATACATGAACGATTGCAACAACATACCGATGTACACAAGCATATTTAAACATAAACGGCGACTAGTAACAATTACACTAAAACAAAAAGTAATTTAAAATAGTTGGCTTAATGGGTTTTCACAGTGTTAACACGAACAACTTTGTCCTTCGGACTGTGTGAAAATGTTACTATTGTGCCAGCTAGTCGCTCGCACTCGCCAACTCAATTCAATACGAATGTATTTACCCTATTGGCCTGACGCCAGTCTCTCTGTTCTGCTCTGCGTTGGTCTCTGCAGGCATTTACAGCAAATGATATAAAACCGAAACAAAAACACATTAATGGACATTAAGTACATGTAAAAAGTTTGTAGTTAAACTTTACAGGCTCGTGCCGTTTGAAACAATTGAAATTTTTGAAGGACAAGAAAATAGACAAAATTTCTTATGGAGAAAGAATAGACATGTATTGTTTTGCATATGAGTACGCTTTAGTACTGGTTTAATGATTGATTCGTTGGAACAAGAAAAATAGTTTGCTCCGTCAGTATTCGAAATCTTAAGCTATAGTATATGATTATAAGGTTCAAGAACTTAAGGATAATGAAAACTCAAAAATATAGTTCGCATTACTTGAAATTACTTTAAAGGATTTTACAAAACCATCGTTGAAACTTCTTACCTTATCCTATTAACTGTTCCGACCTCTTTAGCGACATGCTCTTATACACAGAGAATGTATCATATGAAAGTAGGTTGCAAAGGAACGACTTGATGAAATGACAAAAACGTGTTATAAAATGATTAAAAATAATTATGGTAAATACACATTCGTGATGATAAAATTTTTATGAGAAAGTCCGACAAGGACGGTTTGGCGGGTCGTGACGTATATATATACATGTCATACATAGTTCTTTTCAGAAACGAAAAACTGCTTGGATTAAAGCGACGTTTCTAAAGCTCAAAAAAGATTCAGTGTTCCACACAAATAATAACGTAATGCCAATAGGTCCCTAGGCCACATATCTTAATGAGAATATTGTACATTACAGTTGTTTGTGGCCTTTCTTCTTTTTTTTTTTAATTGCTAAGCATAGTCGGAGTAGTTGGCAACAAGTTAACCCATCAACAACAGGAAAACCTGTTGTGCTTCTGTGCAATTAATCAGTTAACAGTGGTTGACGAACACTTGAAAAGGTACTTCAGAAAACACTGACTAGGTAAATTATTCGCCCGTCTTTGCATTTAATCAGTTAACAGTGGTTGACGAACACTTGAAAAGGTACTTTAGAAAACACTGACTAGGTAAACGCGATTAACATATTTGGCTGCATTTGTTGATAAGCAGAGGATATGATACCCTAACATCGACCTTTAAAGCAGTGTAAGCGCAGTGATGATTGCCTTTATACTGAAGTTACATTGAGTTACTAGTTAACTGTGTGTGATCCGTCCTTGTCCAATTTTCTCTTAACATTTTATCATACTGATGCGTTTTTTAAAATACTTTTGTTACTCTTATTTTGTCAAGTCGTTTCATTACAATCTGATTTTATATTACACATGCTTTGTGTTTGACGAGTATGAAAGTATATCGCTAAATCACTAGATTAGATGGATTATGTCTAGTCTATTCTCTACTACGTACCGATTTTATAAACACGTCTACCTTGTACTATCTAAGGAACATATTCTGCCTTATTCATATGTCTATATCTTAGTGCTTATGTAATAACATTTGTATTCTTGATTAACTTCATTAACGTTCTTAATAAATGTTACGTTGTTCTTTGTAATTTTCTTGAATTCTTATACGTATATATGTATAAGAAGCGCAATAAATTTTCATCTATTTTCATCAATTTTTCTGACCATGAGACCGCGACATTAGGTAAATTTGTTGATATGCTTGAGTAGCCGAGTAGGTGTGAATTGCTGCGACTACAAAGTCAGTGCTCGCGGGTTCAAAACTCGATTCGTACGAGCTTACTTTGGTCGTAGATGCAGTGAGTGCTCGGTGGATTAAAGCATAGCACCTATCGATTGGGCACATACTCGTCCTGCTGCTTCCCTATCACATTCTCTTTTCTCGCTTCTTTCTGACCGTATTTCTTTTAAAAGGAAAATAAAATTTTTTTGTTTTTAACAGCGCATAAATGGTTATTGATTTTCATTAACTACATTTACATCCTTATAGAGGATGTCCGGAATTAAATAGCGTTATCTTTTTTAAAGAGCTGCCCTAAGTTAATAGATATGAATTACAGGCTTTTAGCGAATAGAGTGGTAGGCTAGAAAGCATCGAGCAGCTTCATAAGTTAAGCGTGGATCGAAGGCATTTCGTATTAAGACATTTAACTTTTGCGGCTGGTCTTCTTTTCCCTTCCAGAACTTCGAATAGCAAGGTTTCATGTCATGAAAAGAGACTTAAGTCTGCTAAAATGTGAAACAGAGTTGAAAAATATAGCCTTCTAACCTGGAATGGCAAGATCCAAAATTATGTAGCATTGCGGTAAGAATTAACCATCTTAAGTTCTTCATTAACTTAGTATAGTTTAACAATTTAGCAGAAACTAATACGCGGCAACATAAAGAGAGTATCATTAGTTTATAGTAAGAATTTAAAGAAGCTTCTAATGACCGCTTACCATCTTTTATTTTCCAGAGCCCCTTTAACTAGCACCGTACGTGGTACAGCGAGTAGTATCGGTGGCTCAGAGTATAGTTTTCCGCCCAGTTATCGTTCACGTAATATTACTCCTGGTACGATAAGTAACGATCGTAGCATTGAAATTGAACCATCAGGCAGACTTTTAGCCAACGAAGATATTCCCGAGCCTTTAAGTGTCGAACAAGTATCTGAATACAGTTCATTGCAGCAGAGGCGTGCTGCTGCCAGAGCTACTGCTATTAGCAGAGAACAGAAATCGAATAAAAAAGACTTTGATGGAATGGAAGAAAAATGTACGGTAAAGGAGCGAAGAACAAAAGATAAATTAAACATAAATGAGGATAATCAGGACATGGTTACTATAGTTACGATCACAGCGCCCAATGGAATGGGAAATGGAAATGAGACAATTGCATCAACGTTAGCAACCAATAGCGCCACCACCATCACCACGACCGCATCAACCACAACTATTGATGAGGCGATCACAACGGAACAAACAGAAATTCTAGCACATTTATAATATCTTTAGTACTTACACAATCAATACGCCCCAATACAAAAAGTAACATATGCAACATTAATCCGCTAAAAACTTCAATTATACGTGAAAAAACTATAGTAACTTTCTATTGTATTTGTATTGTTGTTATGCTCGAATTTGTGTGCAGGGGTAGTAGGCATGATTTATATATATATTGTAACATATCTCTAATGTTATATTTCTCATTAACAGTCCAAAGGTTATTTAGGCTAAACTTAGGAAAGATACATAAAATAATTCATAATTTACCTAATTTTTTTTTATATTTTGTTCTTTAACTGTATATAAAAATGTGCAAATATGTAAAGAAAAATTAAAATAAATGTATTAATTCGATTTTTTCTTTCTTTGGTTCAACGAGGATTTGTAAAAAATGTTATTTTCTTTTTATATATAAACGCGTAGTATTTGTACATCCTCTTACTAAGTACCAGCAATAAGAATAGCTTAATTATGTGTGCTTTATTAATTGTTTAACTGACATTTTTTTAGCTTAACTTTTTTCTTCCTTTTGTTTTACAAAGGAATTGTTTTATATGTACATTTCTCTTTTTAAAAATATATTTACAAATAATAAAATTTAATTATTTAATAAATGTATATAAAAATTGTTAGCAAAAAATATATAATGGGCTCAATGGTTTTATTAAGATTCTCGCGTGTATGGGCATTAAATTTCTCATTTTTTTCTTCTAGGCCAATGCTTTAAAATTTAACAATCTTGATATATACGTGGTGCCTTTAATCAGAGACTTTATATGTATCGGCTTCAAGTTATTAGTTTTTTTAAAAGTTTTGTTAAACAAGAAAACGATAGTTTTGCAAAAAAAAAAAGTGGGAATCGGACCTTACACTTTATCATGTTCCCACACCAATCAAATAAAAGAAAAAAAAACTGCGGTTTTTTGTTATAACTATGATTTTAACGTTTATCAATTATGTGGTTGTAGGACTTTCCGCAACGCTTAGGTCAATGAAATTAAAATCAAGTCTTTCGCAATGACTGACTCTTGCGCTCCATTTCAATAATCATATCGAGCCGCACTACTGTGCTTATTATCATTTAACATGCAACCAAAAACAAAGAGTCAAAATCTCAACAAAAACTCCATATATTTTATTATATACGTATATTACAATAACACTTTGAACAAGGCAATAACGTCTCGCAGAATTAAGAAGAAAATTTATGATGTTTGTGATGAAGGTGCTTTATGAAAATCATTCGACGCGTAAATGGTATCGATGTTTAAAACACACCGTTGCTGGGCAATCGTTGACAAAGTTAATAAAATTTTTAACAAAATGAGAAGAATGGCAGATTTAGTCGCTGTGGAGCCAAGAACAGTGATCAACTGATATTTAGGTAATGTATGAATTAACAAGTAAAAACACAGTATTCGGTCCTCCCTACACCACATACAATCACTCACATAATGACCTTTAAAAATAAGGTGCCGTATGGGAAGTGGTCGAAAAGCTGCTCCGTTTCGAACCATTTTTAATAGCGTTCGTTCTTTGGTCAAAAAAAGCTAAGATACTAAGCTTCCTCAAAATATTTTAAGAAATATGGCCTGCAGGTTAAACACAAGACGAATAGACGGACAGACAAGTCTTCCTCTACGTTGAACACATCCGCAGAAACTATATATACTTGAACCACACATAGTGCAAAGTATAACAATGAAAAATTTAATAAAACGAATTTTCACCATTTTTGAATAAAGCAATGAGGGAAGTATATTCACATGTGATAGCACATATTTTATTTAGTAAAACTCTTTTAAAATATAAGCAATGTGTTAGAAATTTGGATTATGTGTTTCCTTTTTTTTTTAACAAATATTATGCGAATATTTATATGGGGTGGTTTTGATGTAAGGTGAGCCAATAAACAGAGCAATATTTCGTGGAATAAATCTCATATCACATTAAGAAAGAACCTTGTCTAGCTCGGAGACGGAAGAGTAGAAAAAATAGGGCGTAGCTGTAGTGTGTAGTGTATGCATCAAGTAAAATTAATGCGATTACATTCAAGGGAACCCATAAAAAATTATGAAATAAAACGTAAGATATCTCCGCACAAATTTTTAACCAATAACGCCTCATTCTATTTGTTTATTTCTTTAGCCATTACCAGGTCACATCTCGCATAACAAAATACATAAGTAAAAGATTGCCGGTAGATTTGAGGGTAGTACACCTACGCCGGGGATGCAAAGCAAATGTGAGAGCAATGCTTCGCAACTGTCAATTTACGTTATCGCTTAAGTAACATACGTTCCATATATTAATTTTTACCCGAAATGTAGAGTTGTTGATCATTTTCATTAAAGCGTTTACAGAGCAGAATTGAAATCTGCTATACGGTGGACGCGCTATTACAATATCTGAGATACTGTAATTAACTATTTTAACCAGCGCACCGTAGTGGCCAGTACACCTTTTAAGGTAAGGTAATGATTGCTTTTGCTTTTTCCTATTTGAATAGAAACACAAACAGTTTCCGTTTTCTACGAATTGATAAGTGAAATACAATAAGTCTACTTTAGGTAAGGATTCAATATTTAAATAAAACTTACCTTCATTTGGGAATGCAACAGCGAAGATTCAATTTGTTCGTAATTCATTTGAGTTCATTTTTAGGACATACGTTTTTTATATAGGGAGCGCTCGATATTACTAATGTGTTCTCGAAAGCCCTAGCCCTTAAATTGAACTTTGAGTGCTTGCTAAAGGCTATGTAAAAATGTTATGATCCTAAACAAATTATCAAAATCTCATAAACAATTTATTTCTCAACGAAACACGAAACGAATTTAATGCAATTTCTACAATCGTTGATTGTGCGTTTCTTACGTTTATCTCATATGTGCAGATTACACATAAAGCAGATGTCGTTTGACTTTTGACTGCTAAGTGAAACTAAAATTGCACTAAAATAAATTATATTTAGGTGTGACCGAATCTTCTGCACTGCTCGCCGTTATCCTAAAGAAAACCAAAATAAAGGAAAGGAACTAAATATTCATACTTCATAATATTGGATAGGCGCGGCTGATTTTTTTCGTTTGTGTGGACTAACTTTGTGAAAATATGCATAAAGTTTATCTGCCGTAGTTTATGAGCAACGGCCAAAAACACGTAAAGCAAAGATTTTTTCAATTTCTTTTGCTTACGCGTGGGGTAGGCGTGTCCTTTGACCTGGTGGGTCAGGGGTGGGTAGGTGTCCTTTCAAAATCTGCATGTTTTGTAGGCGATAACTTAATTTTTGCGAACAGGAGAGTTTTTACCAACCACATAGCTAGGCATTCCAAAATTGAAACTGGCCAAGAATTTATATACCTTAAGAGCTTTTTGAAGCTTGCTTCGCCGCCTTGTAAAGGTGTTGGAAAGAATATTAAATTTTGATACACTACAGTATTTGATGAGAGGGGTCAATTTTTCACTTTTTTTGCACAGCTGTTATCGCATCGCCCATAGAATACACGCTCAAATTTTTGTACATTTATCTGCCGTAGTTTACGAGTAATAACCAAAAAACCTATTTTTTGTTCCTTTTGAAGAATAAAACTGTTCTCTACTTACGTGATACCGTACGCCTGTCCTTCGACTTCAATGTTTCTATTAAATTTAAAGTCCATAGCTTTGCTTTTGCGGCCAACTGTCGTTACTCTGCCGGACATTGGTAAATCAATTCAGTGTTTGATGCTGAGCAAGAACGTATATACCTTTCCGAGTTTTCTGAAGCTTCGTTCCGGGCGTTGCAAACGTTTTGACAAAAGGAATATTTCCTCCATCTTTTGGTGATGAGTATACATACATCACTGTTGATTTTCCTTCCTTTACATTAATAGCATCGAATTGTCAGAATGTGACAGAATTATCATTTCTTTTCTACATGCACGTATACTATTTATATGAGTCTATTTATACTAATTTGGGATAAGCATGAAAACATTTAAAAAGCATTACGATTGTATTGATTTTTTGGCTGGAATTTTTTAATCCGTTCAATAGCTTTTAATGTTCAAGAGAAGAGACGTTTTATTGACGTTGTGGTTTGGTTTCGATTCCCTGTTTGGCGTGGATAGAGAATTGAAAGTATGAGGCGTAAAGTATAAAAGTGATTCTAGAAAGGCTTATGTATAGGTATGAGAAGGTGGAAACACCGTAATTGACAAAAGGAAGTTAATTCAAAAATTTTATTTGGCAAGCAAGAAAAGCTCGTTTCTAACGATCAACTATATTGACTACAAAGAATCATAAGGACGCGATTTGTATTTGATTATATAAAAATTTTCAAGAAGATTACACGGAACATGAGATTAGACATTCGGTTTTCGTTGAATATTCAGTAGCGAAACTTTATTAAGCTCATGCCCCCATTAGAGCATAACCGTCCCATTGTTTAAGAGTGACAAAGTTACCGGAAAGGTTCTTTGAGAGAATGTGCATGATCAACAAGCTAAGACATGAAAGCAAGTAGAAGCAAGTAGAATTCGTGCGCTCTTGTAAGGTGTTTGCAGCATACGCCTCGCTTAAATTATGAATTTATTGATATTTTTGATAACGAAATCGGAGAAGTCTTCAAACCCTTTACTCTTTGTCGACATTGTATTGATCCAGCAAGAAGGCAATAAGTGAGGCTATTTCGATTGTCCTCTGATAGCGCCTGCTCTCGGTGCCAAATTCAGTTTGGAAGTGAAAGTAATTGTTTTTTTCCGTACACATAACATCTTTTTAACAGAGTTCACAGCTGCTTGTTCATTCCTTATTGATAATCACAGTTTGATACCGATGATATTCATGGTATATGAGAGATTAAACAAAAGCCAGTTCCTCTGCTCGATAATTGCCGATAGTATTGCAATGTCCACGCGGCGACCTTGTTAACAGAAGCGTTATTGCTTAAAGACGGGAATTGCGATCATTAACATTTTAACTAAAGGTTTAGTGTTACTGGAAGTTCTTTAAAGGCGTTGGAGCAAATCATCAAAGCATCAAGTAGACATCAACAGGTTCCGATTTTGAACTTTTCACTTACCTTAAAGTCAGGCATAAGATTTGAAACTAGGCTGGACTTCACAAAATTTCACAATTAACAATTTCCTCTCTACAGTTCTTAATTTTTGATGCTGGTTGATGTTACGATAAGGCCACTAATGGTATATAATTTCCTTTCCTTCCCTTTATTTACTTTTGACGCTTGTTTGCTACGGAGACACCTCTAACATCCGTAGAAAAGTATTATTTCGAGCTGGAGAGTAAGTTAAATTCCGAGACCTTAATTCAATTCGCTATTCTTCTGGCAGACGCCGTGAGACGAACTATTAAGCAATCAAAGGAAATCATTATCTACTTCCTTAAAATAATTCAAGGAAAGTTGCTGTTATAATGGCATTGAAAGCTCACCAACTTATTTCCTAGCACTTACCATAAAAAAATTGTGTAATATTGGCAAAGAAAATCAATAAAAAGCGTTTCTCTCCGTCAGGGAAAGTTTTGAAAATAATTTTATTTAGATCGAAAAAAATTAAACTTAAGACACAATGTCATTATTGCAAAGTTTTAAAAGTAATCGTAAGGGATATCGATTGGAATTAGTGTTTGAAAATAGGATTTTAAAATTAATTAAAAATTAAGCAACATTTTCTTGAAGCATCAATTAATAGTTTGAAAATATGTTCGATCAGTTATGAAATAAATGAAAATATTATTTAAAATAAGCTAAACTTTAAAAATGTAATCCTCTTCGCCTTTATCATCTTTTAGTTATTTAGTTATTAATCATAAATTAAGACAAGTTTTCTTTTTTGTTTTTTCTTGTTTTAACCCTTTGCTAATTAAAGATTTAAATTATATTTATATTGGTATTGTCCAAGAAACAATAAACTTTTTATGTGCATAAATTATCCCTGATGATGCCGAGCGTTATGTGTTACATGTAAGATCGGTACTTATACGCCGGGAAGAACTATGTTATAACATTCTCTTAAATATTACAGATGCATTAAGGCATACACGGAGTCAGTTAACGGGCATGATTTTTACAGAAGGGACGACCGCCTTTATTGTAGAAGCTTTGACCTTCCAAGTTTTGTTTACAATACTTTTTTAAAATAAATTATATAGAAAAAAGAAAAAGAGAATAATTGTACATTTTTTCACTTTTGAAGACAAATAATAATATATTACACTTACGGTGCAATTGAAACACTGGCTATGATAGTTGTGATTCAAAGCCTCTACCCATCGATCGCCCGCTTCAACTGGGAAACCACAAGCAAAGCATTTAGTTGTAAATAGCTCATTCCAATCGGCCTCACAGTAAGGATTACCATCTTCAAGGAAGAAGGGTGTATTGCCGAACAATTTACCACAGTGAGCACAATTAAAGCATTCGGGGTGGAAGTGCTTGCCAATAGCATTTAAGCAATCACCCTGGTTTAGACAGAAGAAAACCATTTCGTTTGTATACATATTTTTTAAAGAATGCTTTTTTTGATTTTAATGCAAACCTTAATTTTGTTCCCGCATTTACTGCAAGTAGGAGCTAAGTATTTTTCGAAACAATACTCACAGTACAAGTCGCCCTTTTCTTCTACAAAGCCTATATCCTGCAAGGCACGGCGACAATTCGCATTAACACAAATGAAATGTTCGGGGCACCATATACGACCCAAAGCGGTAATGAAAGGACCCCTATGTATTTCAACAACAATAAAAATTATTTTCATCAAAATTACTTTCGCTTGTCATACATATGTAAGGAAGGCATGCGTTTTGTTATATAGCTTGCTTCTAATAAAAATTTTAACATGAACCTCACTAAGCACAAGCAGAATACTTACGCTGTAATCTCTTTATGGCACTGACAACACATAGGTCTCTTACCATCCTTAACCAACTGACTTACGACTTCTTCATTTTCCGCCGACATGGGTCTATCAGAATTTGTGCTTCCTAAAGCCTTCACGTATATTCCAAAGCCCGAATTATGTTGAGTACAATCATTGTTATTGGTGCGATTTTGTTGCGTATTGTTTTCAATATAAGAACGCCTATCGGTCGCATGGCTGGCTCGACGGTTTGAACCTCCATTGTTACGATATATCACAGTTTCTGAGTGTGGCAAAGGATCTGCATTCGTCAATGCGATTGATGCCAAAGGCTGCAAAGTCTCTGCATTCTTGCTTTCATGTTTGGAATGTCCAGTTATGAAAGACAAAGACTTGCTTTTATTATCGCACATGTCCAGCGCTTGGTTCGTAGGATGGTTGGTTAATAGTTTTCCTGCGTTTATGACTTCAGTCGAGCTTTGTTGGTTCTGGTTTGGGTTTCTTTCGAGAGTCTGCTGAAGCGTTCCCACTGGTTTTAAAGCTGCTGGCTCGGTGGGGTTAATTTCTTTGAAATTATCAAGATCCAAGCGTTTTCTCGCAACTAAAGGACTTCGGGGCGAAGTAGATGTTTGGTTATTAAGCGAATTTAAATTATTCTTGCTCTGCAAAGGTGGTCCCCCGTTGGCCAAACGAGCTTCCAACATATCGGATATCACTTTACCGGCCTCGATCATAAAATTATTCGTTTTCGTCCCCAAATTCATTTTACCAATCGATTCGGACAACATGACAGTAGCTTCATCATCGGGCGCGAGAATGTGCTCAAGTGTTTCAGTTTTAGTAGGCAAAGCGTATTTAACCTTAGAACTACTTAAAGCATTACTGGACTTACGACTGGGCAAAGTGCCACTAATATTACCCATCTTTAGGGCAGGCTCTGGAAAAATGAGAACAACACAAGACAAAGAGAACAGTTGCCGAGGTTAGTAAGATATAGAAATCATGCAAATTACTCTTCAAAATATTAAAAAAAAAGGGAACTTGAATTAACATAACAGTCACATTCGAAAAGTAACATCTCTTGAATTTCTGAAAATGCTTAAATTGGAACATGCTTGCTTAGTGTTCACCTGATCTGGGTATTGCAACTGTTGCACAATGGCACTCGGACCCCGGGTCCGACGGCTTTATTTATAATGCCTCGTCCACGTTTAGGAGCCGAAGTAGCTCCATAAGCGCCACCTTTAGAAGCCATTCCACCTGAAGAACCATCAGCAACATTAGATCCAATATTATAGTTAGTTGATGTTGGAACAGCTGTTGTAGTCGGAGCTGGTGCTGTTAATGGTGTTTGCATTACTGACTGTGGTGCTGCAAAGCTTGTAGCTCTAGTTTGCGGTGGTTCAAAATCAGTTAAACCTGCAGAAGCGTTTGGCCGATAGTTGTTATTGTAGTTGTTCACAGACGGCGTTTGTACCGGCTGCTGCGATTTGCAGCAAGTGTCACGAGAGCCACACAAAGCGCCCATTGTTGGGCATACGTTTTGAGACGTAGTGCTTGTGTATTGGTTAGTGGCGATGCTAGTCGCATAAGCTTGATTAGTAGCAGAAGCTTTAGTTAAACTGCAGCTAACGGCGTTAGCTTGTCTTTGTTGTTGTTGTTGTGAGCATGATGCGACTGAAGATGAAATGTTACTTGAATATGCGCTTAATGATTTCTGTTGTTGTTGCTTTGCGGAAACCACAGATGCTTCATGCACATTTGACAGGTGCTCTTGGGGTTGCATTGTTTTGCCTGCAAACGAACTAACCATTTTGATATCAGGAGCTCCAGAAACGACATAACTCGCGGTTTTAGATTCACTGTAAGAAGGTACCATTGGTTTACTTGGGAAAAGTGCAGCACCTCCTTCACCATGGACTTCAGGAAATTTTGTTTCTGTCAAGTTGGCAGCGCGAGCACTAATGGCCTGCGATTGGCTACTTAAGTTTGAAATTTCTTCTTCCAAACCCGACAAACGTTTTGCTTGATTAGCGACATATCCGGTTTTTCCATAGCTTTGGCGACGTTCAGAACTCGCATTCTGAGATCCAGTACGTATTTCAGTTGTTTTTGCACTTGAAGTATGTTCGAATTCTTCAGTTACTTTGCGTCTGCGCTCTATTTGTACGTTACCCATTTGCGTTTTTGTGTGACTTTCCAATTGGCTTTGTTTTTGTTCTTCCAATCGGGATTCTTTCTCGGTTTTTTGTACCACAACGTTACCGACTTTCAATTGATCATGTTTCTCAGGTTTTTCCATATAGCTTTGCATAGCCGATTGGCTGCTGGTCTCAGTGTGAGCCAAAAGTTGACCCTGTTGTTTTGCTTGTTGAGCCCCTAAATAACTTTGACCTGTGGTAATAGATCCCGCCTGCAACATACGTTGTGAGACAGATGCCATTTCATCGTCCTTTAATCGGGGTGCTCGTATAGCTGCCAATGGATTTGGTGGCGGACCAGGAGCTGGGGAACGTGCACGATCTGGCAAAGGAGATACTGAACAACGATCATAAAGTTTACCGTGAGTTGGGGCACATTCATCAAAGCATAACTTTTCGGGTGTTTGATAGGGTGGAATTATAGGCGCCGGCTTATTCGTGAAAGAAGATGGCGTATATGGTCTGGATGGTGTCTGCGATTCATCCCTAATCATGTGTTCATCTATAGATTGAAAAGCCATTGTTACTGGGCCAGACCGGTCTTCAATTATAATAGGTACGGTGGTAGGCACCGTGTGTTGCGTACAAGCGTTCGAATTTGCCAAGGTTGCAGATTGCTGTTGCCTTTGTTCACTGACTCTTTGTTGATAATTTGAGACAGTTGAAGCACTTGTGATTGAACTTTGGGCAACAGTGGAACTTGCACTTGTTTGTGCGCACAATTTAGCCACAGGCTTATGCACAGCATTGCTCTCAACTCCATCTGCCACTCTAGGAGTTTTGGGTGTATCTACAAAAGCTAGGGGGACGTTTTCACGCAATTCAGACGGTTCAGGAGTGCGCACAGGGCTTTGAGTAGGCAAGACTGTCCAGTTACGTTGATATTTTGGCAAGGTTTCTGGTCGGTGGAGACCAGATAATGTTGCTTTTTGCTTCATGTGACTAAGCGGGGACGGTGGTGGAAATATCACTTCAGAGTGTTCAAGATCTTCAGCCGTCTCTTGAATGATTTCTTGGGTATCGATCTTTGAGGAAACGGTTTTAGCAGTTGCGGATTCATATGTGGAGGAATACGATGACTTTTGCTCTTGAGTTAAATTCGAGGAAGCATGTGATCTGATGGACATTTGTTGGACTGCGGAAGAGGAGTTAGTGGAAGAGCTTTGTTTGGCAGAGGAATATAAAGTGGACTCGTCACGTTTGTTAGTTTGCTGTGTGGTTCTAATGTTGGTTTGTTGTTGCTGTTGTTGTTGTTGTTTTAGTTGCTCTTGGAGCTCTTGCTCCTTTTTTGTGAAATAATCACGTCTTTTATGATAGCGCTCGTGAGCGCTGCAATACTTTTGAAATTCGAGATTGGTTTCATCTTTTGCATAGGACAATGAATGTTTTGGAGGATCTGTAGAGGACAAAGGTTCGCGGGAACACTGGAATGCTTGCATGGCCGCAAATGCTTTACTTTGTTTTCTCTCGGTTGTGTAAAATTCCATTGCTGTCTCTTTCCTTAGACCAAGCTCTTCTTCCCTATCCAGTATTTGAAATTGCAATTTTTTCTTTTCTTGTTCTTTTTGTTTTTCTTCAAACATATGAGTAGCATTTTCAGGATTGAGTGGTGTGTAGGGCCGCTCAGGCGCCGTGGCCAAAGCATCGGTTAGAGTCAATCGCTCTTTAGGAGTAGGTAAATCCAACAGATGTATGGGTACATCGCGATCGAAATGACCTTCGAATGGTCGTTCTGGGGCAACTGTAAGGGCACTGACAAAAGGTGACTTGGGTCGATAGTCTTCACGCAGGTAAGGTTTCATATCGATAGGAGGGGGCATGTAGGCTTCAGTTTCTTCGGGTAAAGGTATACCTTGTGAAGAAGGTGGGACAAACTTCAACGGAAATTCAGGGGCAGTGGTTATAGCTTTTGTTAGCCATGAACCTTGAGGAGGATTTTCGCGAAATATTACAGTCTCTTCAGGCTCGGCAGAAGGAGGTCTTTCAAAGGGTTCGGGTGCATTATCATTTGGTGGGCGATCAGGAATTTCTTTGACGACTTCCGGATCGCTTCCAGCTTGACAACAGCACTCGTCGCAAGGAGTAGGTGGGGGCAAACAATCCATCATATGAAAAGGTACCTCAGGTGCTGTGGTCAAAACGGCGACCATGGGATTTATCCATTGTTTCGGTACAGGATTAGGAATTTTTGTAGGAGGAATCTGACGTACGGGGGCAATATCTATTTTAATTTCAGGAGTAGGTTGAAAGATTCTTTGGCTTTCAAGTATCTGGGAACGATCTTCTTTAATTAAACAGTCTTGTTCATTAACAGTCTCTTCTGTGTCGTTGTCTTTTTGTAATTCTGGTAACTGTTCATCTGAGTTTGATTCATTATCTTCTTTACCTTCACTAAGTTGCTCCGGTATTAAATCGACTTCTTTTACTTCGGGTTTATCGACAAATGCCACATGCCGTGAAGCTTGGTTGTTAGATTGCGGCACAGGGCTGGGAGTAACTTCTCTTACCATGTCCACCAATTTAAAAGTGTTTAATGAAGGAGCCAAAGTTTCTGCGCACTCTTGAGTGCTGCGACGGCCAGACAAATACTCAGCAGAGGTAAGATTGAAATGTTCATGATGCTCTTGCTGTCTTTGTTGCATTGCAGCCACTTCCATATCCATGTGATAATCGAAGTCAGAGCC
This sequence comes from Glossina fuscipes, assembly GCF_014805625.2. Lineage (NCBI taxonomy): Eukaryota > Metazoa > Arthropoda > Insecta > Diptera > Glossinidae > Glossina > Glossina fuscipes. Next base: position 2,224,471 of record NW_023998564.1, read on the forward strand.
AGACTGCTCATATAACTGTTGCATTTGGTAAGCATGTACCTGAGCGGCGTACATACGTTGGTATTCCTCAGAAGTTGTGGTAGTAGTAGTTGAAGTAGAGGTGTAACTATCAGAGCCAGATTCACATTCTGTATGCTGTACAGCGTTAGTTAATTGAGGCGCAGAACGACTTTGCCAATGACATTTGGTCGATTCTTGATTTTCTGAACAAGAGGAAAGGTGTTTACCTGTCGTTATGGATAGTTCCAACTTTTCTACGGGTTTTTCTTCGAGTGGCTTGACAGCAATGTGCTGAGTTCCCGGTGGTGCTATATAAAGAGGCGTTGCAGTGGGAGTTCGACGATTTTCATCCTCAGGAGGTGGCCAAACCAATGGCCCACGACTTTGCTTATTTGCCTGCTCAACTTCGTAATCGTCCTCAAAATACGTTTCGGCATGTTGCGGATGCAAGCTTTGCTCAGAGGGCTCTTCTAATTACGAGCACGTAGAAGACGGACAAGGTATTTTGTTTTCAAACAAAAAAAGAAGAAGCGTAGTACACAACAACAGACCGTAGATGTGAATACGAATTTGGTAATGTTGTTTGGATATGGTATGGATTGTCAATTGATTGTTGCAATGTGTGTGATATCAGTATTTTACAGAAAAAATTAGTAGTTTGTTTTTTGATTTAATACAGAGTTCAGAAGAGAAAAAAAATTTTTCTATGTTAGATTCGTTGTTGAAAGCAGCAGCAGCAATTAAACTAATTGTTAAACAAAGGCTTGTGCTTAAAGTAATGAAGGTGTAATGAGTGGCAATCAGTATTAGCGAACGTAGCAGCATGCGTTTTCAGAAGTAACAATTCAATATAATCTGTATCTTATAGTAAAATATTATTGCGCTTTTTATACATTTAGAAGCACTTATTATAATATTTGGGAAATTTAAGCAACACTTCGCGCTCATAATTTGATTACAAGGGGTACATGTATTTTAAATCATTTTTGAAATAACCTATCACTTTGCAGATTATATAATTAAAGCGGAGCAAAAATGTTAAAAATAACAAACTGTTTTATGTTACAATTAAGTTCGCATGAAAAGGCAGAAGGATTAAAAATGATTTCAATCAATTTAATACTTTTTTTATATTCTATAGTGAAGGGTTTTTTATTAAAGATTCCTCTCAACGGTCACATTCTATTTATTATTTCTGTTAGAACACTTTCTATAATTTCCCTAAAATTAACGAATATATGCCGGAGAAGCCGAGTGGATAAGAGCCGCGACTATCAAGTCAGTGTCCGGGGATCAAATATCAAATGCGATCGATATTTCTTTGCTCGTAGCTACGGTGTGTGCTCAGTCGGTAAAGGCATAACACTTGTCGATTGGACACACAAGTGCTACGCCACGGGCACTACCGCCCTATTTCTTACTCTTTCCGGCCTTTTCCTTCTAATAGTCACCGTCCTACACGAATAAATTTTTCGAAATTAAATTATCGAAGAGATGGCTGTTCTTCATAATATCGACTAGGCGATAAATTCATATTATTATTCATTCTCTCCCGTAAGGCTCTCATATTCTCGTCATTCCAGGCTAATTCCAAGTACAGGCATCCCTCGCTTATCAGGGTACATCTGGCATGATTTAAATAAAAGTTTGTATAACAAGGTTTTGATTTAACACGATACGATCAAACCGCATCAAGCGAGGGACGAATGTACAATCTTTTCATAAAACATTCAATTAATCTTCTCTAGCGACTGTAAACGAAAATCAGACCGCTGCTGTCAGAGCTACACCTGACTTTGATTAAAAATTTGTATAATACGTACCTGTTTGGAAAGGGAAAATTTGTCTATTTTCATAAGATGATACGAGGAAAAGTATAATAATTAATGTCATAACATAATAATATTAAAAGAAGAAGATAAGAATGAGATCCCACTTATGGAGAAACCCTTCATAAGAAAAAAAGAAATTATTACAATTATGCAGACAACTTTCGTTAATTTTTATTTGAAGTAAAACATGTAATGAATCAAACATTGAAAGAGAAAATAATTGGGAAAGATATTCAAATCATTCAACCATATTTTTAATTAAAAACAAGAGTATTTAGTAAACGCCTCTTTTTTAGAGGTTCGATGGAGTACAGGATAGAAAGTACCGATATACCAAATGGAAGGCAAGATTCGCTGGAGGCTTTTCACATTCAACAATAGGAGTTACCTACAGTTATGGGGGAAGAAAATGTATAGAACAGATAATTTAGTTTACAAAGAAATTTTTTAGATATTCGTTAGTACTTAAAGCGGAAAACATTATGATACGTTAGTTCAAGTAAATTACAAATAGGTTCGCTTATTACGTATATGTTTCCATAGCATATCCCCCTTCCTCTGCAAACAAACGATGACAGAAAGGTGTTCTACGCGCTAAGCACCTCACTGATTTAATCACCCAATTTTTGCTTGATGTGGACGCACGTTTTATTATGCTGAACTTGTCTGTCCGTCTATCTCTCTGTCAGCCCATCGTGTTTGTTTTTTTTCAACCTAAAGGTTGCAAATTTTCGAGATATTTCGATAAAATTTGGTACATCGACATATTTTTGCTTCAGGACGAACGGTATTGAAACTGGTTCGAATCGAGCCGCACTCTCTGGATAAAGCCTTATGTTGAAAAGTCGTTACATGAATAGCTTTAGGGTGGGAAAGGGTACTGGCTTAACTTTTAAAAATCAATTCAACTTGATCTATTCAATAACTAACAAGAAAGAAAATCATAGGGATACTGTCAGACTGACCTATTTACCGATCAAAAGTATATAGAAACATTTCGTGGTCCTTACAGGTCAGTTTTCAATTACTTTACAAAGCCCTTATGATGAAAAAGATAATGAACAGTATTTCTTACTTATCTCGGCATGGGGGTAAGGAAAACCTCCTGTTATGTATACTTCCTTTTTACCCATAACTGCAGACTCTTTCGTTTATAAATAATTATATATAGTTTCATTACTTTTGTACTGAATATGTATTTTTTCATAAACTGAAACTCGTTTGTATACGATTTCTTTACATGTATACTAGTTAATTTCAACGTGAATGCGAACAAATTTCGTGAATGGTGTGTTGCCATCAATTTCTATTTCTGTTTAACAACTTTTTCACACCTAACTTCGCAATGACCCTTACTCTTATTTTGAAAGTCAAACAGATGGAAATTGTGTACAGATAGCCTGCAATTCACATTAATGTAAATGAAACGTATACAAATATGATATATGCGACCTGCTTTGAGACGAATCCTTGATACCCGTATTTGAAAATTAGGATTGTTCTGTTTTCGGATCAAGGTCTTAAATTTGACATTATAATATTGGAATTTTCGGGGTTTCGGGTTAGTTACTAAAAGTAATGTGGGTTAATTGTTTTTCAGCAGGCATTTAAGGAAACTTCCCGGGATATATGGACGAACAGTGCACCGGGATATATACCAATAACGGTCAACTTTACAGACGCGCAAGTTCTTAAAAAATTTCGTGATTGCAGATAGCAACATCCAGCGAAATATAAAGAGGAACGAATAAAGAAATAAAAATTCGGCTATGCATTCTTTTATTTTCAAAACTGCCTCGCTTTGGAAAATGGATATCAATCTTCAGCTAAAACAATTTTTACTGCTGAGACGGGCAAGGATTGTTATGGCAACAAAGACTACATAGGATAAATATATCAGTAATACTTAATATATAGACTGTAACGACTGGAATATCAAATCTAGGACATCCTTATTAATTATACATCCCATAAATATGGAAAAGAAAAATTACGACCGTACGCAATTGTACAACGAATGGTGCAAATTATGAATGCACTTGTATTGAAATTTACTTTTACTACCATCGTACAGCAATGCACCTCTGTTACAGTTGTTGTCAGTTTCCGTTTCCTCTCTGGTTATTCTTTTTTCTTTATTATATTACATTTAATTTAACATTTTTTTATACATGTAAGCAACGCAGGCGTTCACACGCATACACAAAAGTTTCTTAAAAAATGTTATATATGTATATACATATACATAGATATATAAATATATATGTATAACATATATGTATATGTAGTGTTTGTATGTGTGGAAATTAATAAATTTATTGTATCAATATTGAAGGATATTCAACTTTATAAGCAAATAAAAATACATACGAAGGGATATGCATCTAGGCGTGTGTATGTATACATATCCATAACCGTATATATAAACATATGTATATACCTATACATACGTTTGTAGATATGTATATATGTGTAATTGTATATGTAAAGATGATAAATACACAATTATGTAAATAAGCCTTCATTTTTGCGTATACAATAAATATCAACACGAATATAAGTACACACACATATATATACAAATATATATACAGTAACATACAGACCATCCATACACAGCAAGAACAGAGTAGAAGTGTTGACAACTTTATTTGCACCTAAGGTTTTGAAGAAACAGTAACTACGCATACATATGTACATACGCATAATAAGTCACGGTTTAAAAAAACAATTTTCTTACAAAGTGTTGCTTAAATTATTTTAAAGCGATTTCCACTAAACTCTGGGGTGTTTTTAAAATTTTTTTTTTTGAAAGGAGAATGCGGTTTAAAAGGCAGAGAGAGACAGGGCAAGATAGATAGCAGGTATATAGCAAGTTGCGTTTTTTTGTGTTCTGTTTTAGTATTTTGCAAATAAAAAAGAAATTAATTTTCAATTTGCTAAAGGAGTTTACCTTTATTATAGTAGTTGTTTTTGTAGTTAAACTCTTTATTATAAGAAACAGGCATAACAGTAAATCTATTGGCCCCGAAATTGGGAGTTTTTTTGTATTGTGTTGTTGCGTAATTGCTGCTATAGTTGCTGTTGTGGTACATTGATTGAACTTTGCGACCTTCGTTTTTGTTGTGGGATATGTTATAACATTCGTAGGGGTTTCGTATACACACAAACACACACACACACACAAAAAAATATATATATATAAATATAAAAGACAAGCATTTTTAACTTCAATTCATAGATTATTAAAAAAAAAAAAAAATAAAATTTTCTTTTACTTTTCGCTACAAATTAAAACTTTGAGACGAATTCATAACAAGTCTTTCTCTAAACGATCCGTTAATTAGTTTGTTATTTTAATAGTTGTTTCTTAAGTAGTTTGGTATAAATTTTTCCTCTTGTTTTATAAATCACATTTTTATAATTTAATGGAATATTTATACATATATATATATATATATATAATATATTAATATTATATTCTATTTATTTGTGCACATATATATACAAATATTCTACATAGCAAGCTTACCTTGTTGTCCTACATTGCTACGAGGCAATGTGGCGTAAGGATTGCTAATTGGCTTCGATTGGGTCGGTGGGGGTGCCGATGCACTCCATTGTTGAGGTTGCGGTGGATAAATAACTGATGATCTTGGAGTGGTAGTCGCTGGTATAGCACCAAATGGACGTACGTATCCTTGGCTGACCTGTTTTAAAGAAAACAGAAAACAATATATGCTTAAGAAATGAGAAAATATGCTTTTTTTTAAAGTAAAGTTTAAAGATCAATTATATTTATACAAATTTAAGTTCTTTTTGACATTTCTTAAAAAAAAAGGAAATATTTGCTTACTTTGAATACTCAACCTATAACAAAGCGCTTTTGTACTAAACAAAGTTTGTTATTATGTTGATAGCGCATTGAATAAACTATCAAAGACTGCAGCTTTAAATTCTAAATAAATTTTGCAACCATGTTTCCTAATTACGAAGTATATGTACATATATATCTAGCCTTTATAAACAAGGGAAGGTATACCTTTTAAAATATTTAATCTTGTCTCTGTTTCTTTGACGTTTTTATATTTATTCTACACTGATTTAAATCATGCCGACTTTATTCCCGATGCTGATATACAAGTCGACTCCACCTAAAAATCCATTTTATTTCCGAAAATTCCCTATACGACCTGTCAAAATCTTACGTCACTACGACCATTGGTTACCCTACCTTTACTTTCAAAAAAAGGAAAAGTGCGATTTTCGGGCCTTGATTAAACTTTGCTCCTGGATCGGAGAAAACACCTTTCACACTCAACCTCAGAACGCATTGGCAGGAAAACTGTCACGGTAACTATTTGCCGTGGAAACTAATAGCATGTAACCTGGCGATTATGAACTGTATCATACAGACAGAATTTGTAGCAAGGGTTTATCGTGGGTTCCTGCCTGAAAGGCTTAACCCCACGGTGGCCCAAGCCACATTAAGCGTATTACGCCCCCTGGCGAGTTAGACAATCCCCACAGAGTAGGCGCCTATACAACACCAGAGTCCAGAACGGTTTATTGTGTATGGAACAATGAACCCCACTCTGGTCAGTGGTGAGGCCTAGCTGCACTCAAATTGTTCCACTTTGGCTAGGAACTTGCCAACCACAACCGCCACGAGTACTCCCCGAAGGGCCGCACCCAAGCAGACAATTACAATCGGCAATAAAAGTAACCACTTCGCATAAAACATTAAAACTTATTCTCATTAATCAAAAACGGATATTGTAAGAGATAGCTGACATTTTAAAGATATAAAAAGATAATGTATTCATGATTAGATGTGAGCAGTAAGCCATGGGAAATCATTTTTCCAAAAGAGCGTAGAATTTAATCAAAGTGGAACAAAAATATCAATGTGCTACTCATTCGGAACTCTGTTTGGAGCTACTTTACCAAAATAGAACGGACTACCCCGCGTTATATGGTGATGGATTAGACGTGGGCTCATTACCATCCCCTTGAATCGGCAATTCGGTAGCTGCAGAGATCCCAGTGAAAGCTTTGCAGGGAATCCCCCAATTGAAATAAAATATCAGATCAAAGGTCGTAATAAAAGCTCGGTTAGAACCCGTTCCGAAAAGTTCGAATTGTTCGCAAATTACACCCAGTCTGGCCGAAACTACATAAATACAGATAACCGGATTTACGATTCCACGGCGGCGGGAAACAACTTGCGAATGCAAGATATCTTTATCCCCGACCATAAAAACACAAAGAACCGTATAATGCATCGTTTTCGTGTAGGATAGTGCGAATTACTTGCATTATAAGAGACATGATTGCACGAAGTTCAGTTTTTCCATCCCACTTTTTGTAATGGTGACCTTCTCAATAACAGGCAACAGACGAGTCAATGAATGTGGATTTCTCGTTTGTTGAAGAATACATATATGTGTATCGAGTGCGTATTGTTTCCGTCTTCTCTTTCTCTTCAACGATATTTGATTTTATTTTAATTAATATTTTTTGATCTCAATAAATTACATTTTAACTATAAAAATATTAAAAATAACTAATGATACATGAAATTATAAAAAAAATTTTTTTTTTAAATTTAAAAATATTGAGAAATAAACTTTTGTTATATAAAACACAATAGGCATGCATTTTAGTATATTTTATAGCCGTGCAATTGACATAACGTATACAACAAAAACAATAACAATAATAATACGTTTAAGCGTTAAGCGTTTAATGTTTGCTGTTGATTGACACTTACCTTGTAATTAACATTCGATCCCTTGCCGGGAGGTACGACGCTACGTATAACATTACCCGTTAATGTAACATATTCAAATGGTTTATCGCCATTATCGGCGGAGGTAATATTCGATGGCATCGTAGCCATTGTAGGGAACATTTCGTTAGTAGCGTTGGTGACGGTCGTGCAGTTGCTGTTGCAGTTACTATTAACCGAATCTCTTACTTTATCTACTTGTGATGAACTAACTATTATAGATGTTGATGCGTTCGGTGCAACAACCTGGCATGAATCAAATTTCAATTGATTATTGAAAGATGCGGCCAAAGCGGCCACACTTGTATTGTTTGCCGACGATGGTGTCGGTAATAATGAAGGTGATATAAATGGTTTAGGACTTTCGTTTCTAATGTATGTTTTAATGTTATGATTTTTTGTTTCCAATTGTTGTTTTAAAGTGCTATTGTTGTTATTAACGCTATTGTTACCAATAGTGTTAGTGTCATAGTGTTGTGTTAATAATTTATTTGAATATTCTTTTAAAAATTTATTATAGACTTTTTGTGTGAATGGCTGCTCTTGCTGTTGTTGCCGTTGTGATTGGAGATGCTGTTGTTGTTGTTGCTGCTGCTGCTGTTGACCATCATTGCTTTTATTATATACATTCAATTCATTTTCATTTTGTTTCTGCAGCAGTTGTGCATTGCTATTATTGTGACGCTGCTTCAGCGAATTCATACATAGAGCATTGTCCGACTCAACGGTTAAAGGGGGTGGTGGAGGTACTGGTGGCATTGAGATATAATTAGAGCCATCAGCTAAACCACCACCGCCGCCATTACCACTGCAGCCGCTGATTGTGCCACCCCCCCCATGGCCTAACGATGATGAAGATGATGACGTTTGCCTTGAGTGTATGGGTGAACTGCCAAAACGATCCAATGACAAAGTTGATGCTGTCGTTTCATTATGCTGTTGCTGATTACAATTGTACGGTAAAGGCGATAGGGACTGAGAGGAATTGGTGATATTGGAGCCCGTGGATAATGATGATAAACTACTATATGTACGTGTATGCTGATTGTGAAGTTGTTGTTGCTGTTGTTGTTGTTGTTCTGTTGTGATATTTACTGTATTCGGATATGTTTGATTTTCGTATTGTTGCAATTGTGTCGGCGATGGCGGTGGTGGCAGTGGTAAGTCTACAATAGAATTGTCTTCATGCTGTTGTTTAAATATTATCATCGAAAAATCGTAGGTGCGCACAACATACACCAGCGTTGGTACATGTTAGCAGATAGAGTATGGTACAAACAGAAGCAAGCGATAGCAGAAAAAAAAAATTTTTTTTTTAAATTTTTTTCGCGAATGAATGCAAATTATAATTAATTATTATGATGAGCGTGTAAGCGTGTTGAAGCTTAAATATGAGAAATCATGACAGTGTATCGCCTATACTCTAAAGATTGATTAGCTTTATAACATGCTCGATACTTTAGTTGGTTCTAAATATCAGTCGGTAAAAATTCTGATCGCTTAATTTAATCTTGACTAATATTTAAAACGTTGCCGTAAGCCTACCGGTAAAACTGTAACGCATGTATTTGGACAAATGCATATAAATTGTATGACGGATGGATTTACTAATTGAATTTTTTCCTGTTCGTTTCAGTTCATATGTCATATAACAGTCAGTCATTCGTGACACTAATCAATATTTTTCGTTTCTATTTTTTCTTAATGAAAAAATAAATCAGAACAGATATCTCAATATAAACGCATATATATATGTATACATATATATTTATATATATATATATATATATATATATAATATAAGTTCATTTCATGTCAACTAACAGTGCCAAGTTTTCTCGATACGGAAACCGATTCACCTGGCGTCTATTTGTCGCTCTTTTTAATTTTTTTTACAACGATTTTCAAAATTATCGCAAACACTCTTAAGAATAGAATTAATTCCGGTATTTATTTATAAACTGCTATTTAATAACTTTAGTTTGGTTATGAAGTACAATTAAATATAAGTTTCTTTCTTTTAATAAAAATCTTTTTAAATACCCTCAGCTTTTACGGAGATTATTAGGTCAAGGTCACTGACTTTCAAACACAAAGGAAGACTTTTTGAAGAGTTTTATACAAAAGTTTAAAAATCTTGAAAAAATCCAATTTAGCCACCCACTGTCAACATCAAAGCACTCATGGAAGAATTCCGGTAATTTTTTTAAAAATATTTTAATTATTCTATAACTAGTTATGTAATTTTATTAGCACTAAATAAAAAAAAATTACAAAAACCTAATAATTTGTTTGCTTGAAAGTTTAACAATAATATTTTCCAAGTTCGTTTAAAATAGAGTTCGTAATTCAGCCTAAAATATATCAAAAAACCAAAAAAAAAATATTATATATAAGAAACGAAGAACTCGGAGCAGAATGCGTCGTTTTCGCCAAGCGATTGAACCGTATTTACGTGAATTAGAACGAAAGTAAAAAATCAAACTAAACGTATATTGACAATATATACTACATAATGCTATCCGCAGGTATCAACCAAAAAAGATGTGTTCACAAATAGCTCGACAACAGATAACTTCCGTTTAACGAAGTACCCAAGAATCGCATGTCATTATCTTACAAAAAAGAAGGAAAAAACTCTCTTAAGTAGTATTACTATTGCATACCGGAGGAAACGAAAAACTGTCCCCAAATAATTTTTTCTAAGTGAACATTTCATTTTTTGAATTAAATTATATCCGCGTTATACTAAGTTAACGTTTAGATATAAATAAGTACACTTATCCTTCGACTTACGTAGAACTTTTTCTAAACGCTTTGTAACAAGTTTACTATTACAGTAAAAAATTTCATCTTTTAAACGACATTTTATTCGCATTATTTTAACTTATTTTTCATATAAGTAGATAAGTATGTCTTTCCTTTTAATTTTTGTATACGACTTTATTTTTCAACTCGTCACTCAACGCTGGATGGAATTTATGAAAAACTGGTTTAAACCTCACATATTTTCAATGCCCATAATCTTTAACATAAAGACTGATTAAAATGATATTAAAATCGTCCTGCTGTAAGACTTCCCTACTAAACATTAAGACTAGTGCTGCTTGGTCCCCTGCTTTGTCGATATGGTGGAATTAAAATTTTATCGTAAATAGTGGCCGTACTATTTTCTGACTGAACATGAAGATGATCCTGACGAACAGCGTTTCAGAAATATTTTCACAAGATCTTTCACAAGTTGTAGACATAGATATGAAAGAGTTGTCAGCAGTTTCTCCGAGGTTTAGTTTTAATTTCTCCCATATTGCGGACGTGCAAATAGCCAAATCACATCGAATTTTCAATCTCACATTTTTCATCAATCGGAAAGTGTGCGGAATTTCTGATTCGTTTCCTCCTTTTTGCGACTATGGTAAGTCAGCAAAAATAGGATCAAAACGAGCGCTTTTGTTAGAAATAGGCGTATAACATGGGCATCTCGAAAACTAGGCCACGTAAGAAAAAAGGGATTCTAAGCATTTAGAAATATATTCATATAAATAAACGTCACCGAAAAGGTTTGGAAAATTACATGCTTTATAACCATCTTTTTATAACCTCAAATATTGAAAAGTGCTTAGTAGTTCTAGTATTAATTCTTCTTAGTTGTCAAAAAATTGTTCCATCTTTTTTTTAATGCGGCGAATCGATCAGTGCGTATCATCTACTCATGTAACACGGTAGCGGTCAGGAAAAAGCGAAGAAAGGGAAGATATACGTATATCGGGAGGTGACCGCAGTCCAGTGTATGTTTACAATCGATCACTAATTGAGTGCCCACTGTATCTCCACCAAACTAGAAGTCTACCGCGCAGAGATTTGCACCGGCGAACGCATATTTTGTTAGACGCAACTCTTATCTACCCATTTACTTTTGCAGATAATATAAAAACTATGTCAAATATATAATAGCACAAGTCATACTAAATGTATTTTTAATTTCCTCGAATCCTTCTCTGCCATTTCTCATGTCTCCACTTTCTAGTCACAGATACATAAAACCCTTCTCGTTCCCCTTTCTTCTCTCCTCTAACTATAACGTTTTCTAAACACTATGTAGAGAAGGTTCCCTGATTAAAGTAAAAAAAAAAAAATTATTCCGCTAGCCTTCGCTAGCCTCCTTGAATCGCGTTTCATATTACTCTCATCTATTCTATTATTATCGCACTACTCATTCATCTTTTTCAATAATTTTCTGCTCCCGATGCGAGTCATTAACACCATCCAAACAGGACGATACTCTATTCATTGTGTTGTCAAAATGAATTTCACTGGGCAAGTTCATACAGTTAGAAAAAGAGTTTACTAAACATGGATTATCAGTGGTTTTTTATATGTCGAGTATTTTCTTTTAACTATTCATTGCATCCCATTCAATGAAAAACTCGTTCCCCTTATTGAATCCTAACATTGTTTTCCACCACGCTGTAAAGTTATGAAACTACCGATGCATGTAAATGAAATTGAAAGCAATACTGTCAAAATATTAATACTTTAAAATTTGTTCTTTGAATATAGACTTGAAGCTAACAGACTTTTATACAAGACTTTGCACTCCGAAATTTTCCTTAGTCTTATACAAGGAGAGAGTTTAATTGCATTAAGAACGGTTTTTTGCAAATAACAATTGAGATTTTGATTACATTTAACACGTCGACGGAAATAAATGCTATTGCATACGTTTTCAGCAGGACGCAATATGACGTAAATGCTACAACGTTCCAATTTTGAAGCCAATTACTTTGCATTTAATTTTTATATAACTTTACTATATTAATAATAATTAGTTGAAAACTAGGACCTATCTTTTTGGGGATGTCACGCCATTTAATGTGTATATGCAATTACATTGTGGCTACCCTTACAAAATATTTCTAAACAAATTTCGAGTATTGTTACTAATTTTAAAACAAATGTCAATTTTTGGACGTGACTGAAATTTTCACGGTCCCTCAATGTTTGGAAAATGAAAACACTTTTCAAGAAGTGAATTCACTTTAAATTTCCTTTAAGACATTTTTCAATTTTTTTATGAATAAGAACAAGTGTACACTTTTTGTTTTCTTTTTAAATAGTACCCTTAAAAAGTATAAAAATCTACATAATCAATGTTCATAGCTTCTTAAAGACAGGATCTGTCACGCAATTCACAGCATAGGTGTATTCGCTTATTTACTTGTTATTAGTAAACAGGACATGTATACAATGTATTGAGAGATTTTCATTTATGTGTTTCGAATATATTTTAGTTTTACTCTTCTAGAATAAATTTAAATTGTCTTTGTTGTTTTCTTTTAGCTACATGATTGAAAATAAAAAAAAAATAATTATAATTCAAAGTATAAATAAACTTACGAATAAGTGTGCAATAGTCGACTTGAAAAACTTTTCGTGATTTCTTAAAATAGTTTTAGTGAGCATATAATGAAAGCATGAGAAACGAACCTTTGCATACGAATATTTTCGAAGGAACATAGAGAACTGAGCGATTTTCTTTTTCTCTCAGGAAAAAACTTTTAACTAAAGACTTCATTGATCACTTTCAAGTCTGAGTTGTAATTAACTAAAAGTTAACCAAAAGTAATAATTCGAAATGAATTAAACTATAAAAATTGAACACAGGTTAAATTTAACTACCATGAGTTAAAAATAATGTTAAGTTAACTTTACGTAAAATTAATTAAATTTAAGTAAATTTTAAACACAAAGTAAATTCAATTTAACTTTTGGTTTAGGAACTGAAGTTAATCCTAAGTTAAAATTAACTTGTTTAAAATTACTTCCTTAAATTTAGTGTAATTTTAGTTTTAAGCTAGCCAAAGTTTATATACCGTTGCAAAGTATGACTGTAAAATGTGAAATGTGTGATAAGATCTTTTAGCTTTAAGTTGGGCTTAAGTTAATGTTAGAGTCTTTTCTGTAACTTTGCTATATCTTTTATAACTATAGTATTGCAAATATAAGCCTTGCCTGACGAAGCTATACAGGAAATTTGTTTAAGTCCAATAAACAGCTATTCTGTATTTATTTAAAATGAAAGATATTTGACCTAAACTATCCAAGCCCTTCTTAAACTTGTAACTAGTCCATCTCAAAAGATGTCGTTAGTTTTTAACTTCAGCTAAAGTCAATCTTATTGTTATGAGTTAGTAATATGCTCGCGAATTCTGATTGCATAAGAAATCTAACTTTTGTCTAACAGACTATCCGTTATATGTGCAAAGGAGAAAGTGATTTTTCGATCAGTATAAAATTACTACTCTTATCTTTATGAACAAATTGGGATACAAAATATTTAATTTATTTCCTAAAAAAACACTGTTAAGAGGTATTAAGAAAAATTTTTTTAATCTTTAATCAGCTATGTCTAAGATATTTTACTGTATTGCACGATAAGGGGAAGTTAATATACGTCCACCTAAAAGAGTGTTGAATGGGAATGGGGATATACGTTCTCTAAACCCGGAATTTGATTCAAGCTTAAGATATTGGAAGCTACTGTTTTTGTCCGTAATGTTATGATTAAGAGAAACATCTAATGTTTGCCTATTAATTAGAGGAATTTACGTATATAAAGAAATATAATATTAACAAGTGCAAGTTCAATTGTTCAGATTAACTTTAGGTTAAAGTTTAAATTTATTGAGATAGTAATGTGTATAAATATTTTTATTCTACAAAATTCTTAAAATTATTGAAATTAAGCTCACGTTAAAGTCAAAAACCTTATATAGTGGTAGGTACGCTGAATTTTTCGTAGGGTGACTGTCAAGTGAAATAAAAATAGAACAAAATCAACACCATGAGGCATACGTTGAAAAAATAAAAACAGCACACCTTTCTTGCTATGAAGTATTTTATATGCACATAAGTGCATATTCTTTCAAATAGCTTACGTGTATACGGTATTCTGTGTGTTAATCGGTGCATGTGACAAATTTAAAAGCAAATCAACGAGAAGAACAAAAAAAAAAATCAATTTAAATTTAGTTTTAAGATTAAAATAAAAATGTCGACAAAAACATAAATGAATAAATAAATGAAATTTCAGTTGAATGACTATGCACAGGCAGGCAGCATTCGAAAAAGGTTTAAATTTAATCAGTAAATCAAAATCCATTAACGCGTACATTTAATGCATCGATTAAATCGTAATCACATCATAAAAGTTGAAACAGGTGCACAATAGCAATCAAATAAAACTTGCTAACGGCAAACATAAATACAAAGCATTTATTTTCTCATCATACATAAACGCATCACACACATATATTTTTGTAAGTAGGAACATATATTAAATTGCACTCGCATCCGTCGCACCCTTTTAGCATCATTTAAGCAAAAACACTTGTAAAACTAAATGAAATTATAATAAAAAGCATTTTTTTTTTTTTTTTTTTTGATAACAAAAATAATTAATTTTCTTTCTTTTTTTTTATTTCATTTTTGTACGTAGATGAGCGAAGCGCCTAAAACAGGCTTTATTTTAAAAACCGGTTTTTCCTTCTTTTCTTTATTTTGTGTTTGTTTTGAATGCTTATATTATTAGAAGGGTATTTTTTTACGGTTTTTTTTTTAATGGTATGTATCCTGGAGTACATTTGGCGTTGGATACGTGTTTATGTTTGCATTTCAAGAAAATGAAATCCGTTATCCCTTCTTACGAACTCCTAGCATCGTATATGGGAGTGTGTTCCATTTTAAATTTGGAACAATTAAAGAACGAATATTTCTAACAGAAGTCTGCATTCTCCCCTCCTAAGGTGACAAATGGAGAAAGAAGAAAGGAGGAAAAAGGTCAGAGAGGGACGAAAAAAGAAGGGTGGAAAGTGATAGATAGGGAAGAAAGGGAAAAACGGCAAAGAATGTTAGAGGAAGAGGGAGAAAAGGAAAGAAAGAAAGCAAAAGAGAAAGCACAAAAAAAGAAAGAGCCAAAAAGAAGGATAGAAAGACAAAAAAAGCGATTAAAAAACGGAACAAAAGATGGATAAGAAGGTAGCTAATGTGTTATTGGGTCGATCGTTCAATTTTAAACTTTCGTGCTTCATGACGATGATTTTAAAAACCATAAGAACAGATGGATGATGAATAGAATGATCGTCACAATTAAATCCAAAGGAAAGACTTACGCTAGTTTATGCGGAAAACTTCTCTGTTTAATTTTCAGAATTTAATGAAAAAAAAAGAACTTTTCTGTTAGGATTGAATTTTACATGTCTGAGACGACGTTCAATCAATGATCCCGGGGGTCTTGTGTTAATTGCAAAATATTTTCATATATCTTTCTTTCTTTCGTTTTGATATAAATAAAGCCCTTTGCCACCTCGATAGGAAAACAATGAGTTGGAAGGATCTTTTTACAATGTATAAATTGTATTATTTACGTAATTCAACTTTTGTTTATAAATGCAGATTGTTGGTTCTTTTTATAAGAGCCTCTAGCTAATGTGTCTTTCACTTTAGAATTAAAAAATGAAATAAAAAAATTCGTTTCTAGTTTTCGATTTTTTCCTTTTCTTTTGTGAAGTGAGCAGAAGCATGGTTTCGTGTTTTTGTTCTAAAGTTTTACAAGTGATCAAAACAATATCTCGTACTTAAATGAATGATAGTATGCGGTATTCGGTAGTAGTGTTACTAAGTGCAAGTAGTGAAATAAAGAAGTTAGTGTTATCCTCTGTGTTTGCCTTTCTTCGGCAACTTCTTCTCCCTTTTTTCGCTCAAACCATCAATACACAATGCGTTGTGAATGGAATGTTTAATCACCTATTCGACATATAATACGTACGTATACACTTACCGATGATGGGGTCGGTGTTCCGGAATTGCCATTAGCTACGCCATTGTAACCGTGAGCACTCAAGGCCGAAGAGATTGTCGAGGCGCTTAATTTAGTGTTCCTGCAATAAATAAGTAAGAAAAAAGAAAATACAAAAAGATTGTATTGCAACGTACATTGGATTTCCATCTGGAACGATATGTAATAAATAATACACGTAGGAAAACCATATTGATTGGGTAGGTCGACTATTACATACCCTACACCAATTCGCTTTATTTGGAGATAATTGATAATACATTAAACATTGCACATTACTTTTATGTAAACGTGTTATTTTCATGAAAGCCCTTACATACAAGGATGTTCAAAACATTAATTAAAGTGGCCGAAATTTAGCAAAACCAACTTACTTGTCAAGGGTCTGACTGGAGGTTGAACCCTACAGGTTGATAGACCTCGGACAGACAGAGGGACAGATAAGCTTTGATCAATTTGCAAATATACTCTGTATAATAAAAGATGGGTCGTGGTGTTGCATACGTCCGCAAAAGTTAATATACCTTATATAACAAGTGGTGTAGGGTATAAAAAGTAAATAAGAGAGAGCACTTCATCCCCTTTTAAGTGAAGCTTGAATGCATATTGTTGTTAGATAGTAACCGTACACTCTCCATTCCTCCCTGTTTTTAGTTAACACAAATTCCAGATCTGGGGGAGATGAGGGGACGGTTTTTTTTGATCTTTTTTCAATCATTTCACTTCCTTAAAGCTCTTGGTTGACATAAATGTTATCATTAACCCATAAAATTATAATTGAATTTTTTGGGATTTCTAGTTATCGTGCTTTGTTTTTGTGACAACATGTAGAACATGTATGTCAGTAACCCGAACCTTATAACTTGTTATATGTTGTGGACAAAAGATTCTTTAAATTTTGTGAAAGAATGTTTGAAATTAAATATTGTGTCTTCTATGGTGACTAATGACAACTGATCAGAATATATAGTGTCAGAACACATAAATATATTAATTGCGTTATCTTTTAATTCTTCAACACAAAAGATATGTAGGCGTATTACATCAACGGGAACGAAAGTCCCAGTCTTTTTATTCCCACCAAAGAAGCTTGGAATTATATTGATTTTGGCAACATTTTTCCAATACTCAGAAACGAGCTTTAGACATATATTTTTGGTCAGCATCAAGTGTTCAGCAGCCTGAATCATCGTCTCTTGATTTGCTGATTTCTTAAAGAAGAAGCACCATCATATTTTTCTCAACTTGTTATTGAAATTGAGGACAAAAGACACGTCGACACTTGAACATAAGCTCACAAAAACCTCTCCTCTTTGGATTTTTTCTTTGCTCTTCATAAACTAATAAGGGTAAAAATTAGTTCGATTCCTTTTTTGTGATCGAAAATACGTTTATTTAAAAAACAACAACAAAATAACAAACTGTATAGAAAGGGTTATCAAAGTTTTGTCCGACAATGGCTACTACCTTTTGCCATTTCTCGGGCAAGTTTGGAATTCAATCTCGAAAAAATAGCATATCTTTTGAGACTATCCCAAAGCAACCCAAATTCGAATATCGTGAAATAAAAAATTAGTAGCATCATTCCAACAAGGAAAGTTAATGGGAAACTATCAAAACTATGGCAGAGATTGATCGCGAGGCGACTTTCAGTATGAAATATCAGAAATTAAACTTTGTTGTCATGCAGGGATTTTTTCTGTTGATACATTAGTACGGCAGGCGGTTAAAAATGTGGTCTGAACCCATCCAAATTTAATGCACCTATTTAGTATGCCGATTATTTTGAATTAGTTTTTGCCAAGAAATATTGAAAATTGCAGGCACTACGGGAGAGCTGCTTGTAAATCCATCGCCAATAGGGTTTACATTTAGACCAATACATATCATTGTGTATCGAATTTCGTACAAATAGCAAAAAAGTTGCAACTCACCGGCTTAAGACAAAATTACGTGAACAGAGATCAAACAAAATAGACTGATGGGCTTATCTTGACTTCGAAAATGATTTTAAATCCAGCGATATAAAAAAAGAGTAAGTCTATCTAATAAAACCTTCTCGATGTCATATGTTTTCGTAAAAACTTAATGTACCGCATGGTAAATATAAGAAAACTGTTTTTAATTATTAATCAAAAAATGTGATTGATTCAAATTTTCTTTTGAAAAAAATATTCATAAATATTTAATATTAGATTGTAAAACAGTATAAACGAGTAATAATAACAGGAAATGTTAACAAACGAAATAGATTTTTTAAATATAAAAATAAAATTAATACAAGTTAAGAAATAAATAAACAAGTATTTTGTGCACATAGTGTACACGAAAAGCATATAATCAAAATTGTAAGCATCACCCAACGTAGGTAAGTGTGTATTGCTTATCGGATACTGTGTGCCAATATTCATTGAATGATGAATTGTATGCATATATGTAAATATTCATAAAACTCACAAATGTTTGTAGATGAAATTGGTTGTGCATATACAAGTGTACACAACGTAGCTATGGTGCATTTATATGCACATCAACAATAAATTTACCATATCATGATATACAAAATAACAAAAAAAAAAAAAATTTAAAAAACATACAAATATGATAAATTCAGACAGAAAAGCAAATGTGAAAAGAGAGAGAAAGATGAAGACAAGCACAGTAAACAAAATCAAATAATAAATGAATGACAAGCATTACGTGATACATGTACGAATGCATTACAAAAGTAATAATACGAATATATTTAAATATATTTGAATTATTTTTTGTATCGCAACGCATACACACGCACACGAAAGCAAAAGCCGTCATTCCAAATTGGTGACCATGTATTTCAAACGACATACTTACGGTTTAATAGGCACTGGCACATAACCCTCAGTGCCGGCTGGTGGATTTTGTAATGCCGCTAATTTAGCATGAATGTCGCAGTAGAGCTTGTTATTGAAATTATAGTAGCCCTGATTTTTCAATGACGTACCACAAGTAGCGCACTTGAAGCATTCAACGTGTAAATTCTTATCCTTGATGCGTACAAAAACACCACTGCAGTTTACATATTAATTGGTACAATAGAGCACAATTTAAAAACAAAATAAAAACAAAAGAATACTAATTAATAAACCGTTTTATCAACTTGCAATTTAAAAAGAATCATTTAAGTGGCCAGAAGGAAATGGTGGGGAAAGAGGGTATATGAGGACGTACGATCCTGACATAAAAAGCCAGTAAATTCAAACACATTCGTCATGATTAAAAAAAAGAAGAAAAAAAGACGAATAATAATGGAAAGATAAATAATAGCATACATAATTATAAGAATTGTTGTAACCACAATAGCAGTGAGAGTGCATACTAATAACATCGCATGCACTTGTAAAGCTTGCTAACCGATTATCATACATAACAAATGATATGGATTAGCATTAAGACTTTAGGTCAGTTTTACTATTTTTGTCCACCCCTCTATTTACCTACTAGTCTTGGTATTGGGATGCATGACCTGAATTAGCAATCTGACAAATGTCATTAGGTAGGAGTCATGAAGAAAGTCTAAAATATACATTCGGAGTGAAGGAAGTGCTTGCGCCAAGTATACCCGTCTTGAGTCAGGTTATCCACATAACACTACCCAGGCATTTGTGCACCCTTTGGCGGCTTATGTAAGATTAAAAATAACTTAAAACAGTCAATAAACTTACATCCGTTCGAAAACTCTGAGAAAGATGGATTGTATGGTTACAGTTTCCTTGCCCGTCTTGGCTATAAGCCGGTAGTGCGTACTCCGCGTTCCTCCACTAATTAAAAAAGTATATGTCAAACTCTAGGTTTCCTTCCTAATACTTGCGGCGTTGGACGTTCAAAAGACAGATAAAAGCCAGGTGAGTTAGATCTTTTTCAAATCGACTCGTGATTTTATATTGACCAAGAACAAACACATACATGTTTGCGTATGTATAATCTTACTACGACTTCTGGTTTCTCTAAATAACCAAGTTCGGTCAACTTTCAGAAACAGCAGCAACATATAAAATGCATTACAGTGATCACGTCCGAAAGCCTAACCAAATAATTCAATTGGTAGTATCGACAGGCAGTGTGTACAAAGAGCAGGAACGCTTGTTAATGACTCACGCTTACTCGAAATCCCAAATTCACCTGAACAACTTCAGTTCAGAAGACAGTTCCCAACTACTAAAGTAGTTCAGGTGTTTAGCCGGACCACGCGGTCTAGGAAATACACGATGAGACTTTCATTGTAGCGCGAGTGCAGCCCAGGGCATGTAAGAACTCTTATTGCTCGATCTCATTATTGATAGATACAATTTGCCCAAACCAACAGGTACGACTTTTCAATCGCTCACACGATTTACAATGCTTATAAGTAAAGGCCATAAAAGCTTCACTTCCATTATCCTGAAAGCATATGTTTAATATATTTGAGTCTAGTTCGTTATCGAAATTAACCAGACAAATCACTCCACGAGAGTGGAGATTGATCCCTCTTATAGGCTTACTTTCGGGGCTCGTAAATTTCATGTATATGTGCATACACATGTATATATTCGTTCATGGTTAATGTAAGATTATGAGTCGGTTTAACAAAGTCTTTCCACGCCTTTTACCCGTTTTTTGAACGCCAAACGCATATTCCTACACGTTACAAATGGAACAAAGGAAAAACACAAAATCCGGTTTAACTTTTTCGTCGTATTAAGATTAATGGTCGGAGAGTTCTAAAGTGAGTTATTAAGCAAAACGAATAAGCTCATCTAAGATTATTGAGCTTATAGGAAGTAAATTTTATATATTTCATTTGTTGACGTTATCCAATAGATCAAGCAAAAGTTCGTGGCATTTTTCCTTCCCAAAAAATTCCTACTTTTTGTTTTTAGTAATTTAAGTAAGGTTTATAAAATTAAATATTTGATATCTTGATCGAGTATACTTTGCCTTTTATCAATGAAAACCATTGTGAGAATTTTGAAAAATAAAAATGGAACTAGTTTGATTTTCACGGATCTGTATGAAAGTTAGCTTTTCACCACTAAGGTAGATTGACACAAAGTGTAGAGAGTGCAACAAAGAGGCAGGCGAAACGTGCAGGCTTTACTAAACTCCCCAACCAACCCCTCTCAATTTTTGCCAAGTCATTAGCGCTTTGAGTGGTCGGGCAACGTTATGATGAAAAATAGGATCACTTCTCTCAACCATTTCTGAATGAACTGCTATTGTAAAATGTGACGAATGCTTTTAGAATGTCGGCTCATGTTCCAAAGGCAATTACTTTCAACTGGATTAACAAATTGCCAAAATGTTCTTTTTTTGCTTATCGACAGAGTGTCACTTTTTGTAAGCGCTATAGCATGACATGATAGAGTTAGTGTTGTGAAAGTTACAAGACTTTGAAGTTTAAACTTCAACTTTTGTTTGATTGAATATCTTATTAGGCTAAATATCTTTTTACATAAGATGGCCAACAAGTGGTGTGCATAGGCGGAAACACTTTGGGTTAAGCGTTGGCTTCTCCAATTAGCTGCTTCCAACTCATCTTTGTCTTTTTTTTTATTATTTTTTCTTTGGTGTGGGGGCTTGCAAGTAAACACGGGAAAAAATATTCAAATACGGACGGCTTTGAAGAAATTCTAATGTGTCTTCAACTTCTGCGGTAAATTAGATGATATCGTAAAAAGATTTCGGAAGTATACTGCACCAAAAGGGGTGATTTACTAGACAATCTGCCGTTTAGTAAATGGGCCGACGACGAGTTAGCAGAAACCCGAAATTCCTCTTTCAGCAGTTTTCACAACTACAACAGCTTTCTCAGTAGTGACCGTAGAGGCACAAATTAGTGCTTATTTACCCTTAAAAACAATTCCGCCCGCTTTTTTAAAAATGTTAATAGGTGGATGACATTATTTGACCAAAATTCATGCATTTGCCACTTATGCATTCACTTCTATTTTTCGCTTGATGAGCAACGCCTGCTAACTAACGGATCATGCTCGTTTATAATTCGTTTTGTAAAAATGATAGAGAAAGTTTGCTATGTTTTCCCCTGCAGTTTTTATGATCTAAGCAATAGAAAGACCGACGGACGAAAAGACAGATGTAGACAAATCGGTTTAGAATGATATGTTGTTATGGAATCTGTGCTTAATATGTCATAGGTTACAAAATGAGTAACGAAGTTAATATATCCTCGACCGGTGGTTGATGCGTGCACTAAGCCAATAAGTACTTAACACAACATAACCTTTAACACGTATTCATATAAAACTTCTCATATATTACGGCAGTGCATTCGTTAACCAAATGCTTCAGTATATTTTTCAATTTAAATGTTAATTTTCCTGCAAACGCACATTCCCACAAACATATACGTTTCAGTAACCTGTGGAGCGATGTTGTTAAAAATTAATTTTTTTTTTTTTTTAGAATGTCTACGCTACGTATCCTATTAAGTGTGTACACGGAGTGAACGCATAAAGTTTGTCATAAATTTGCAACCTAGCGAAATATTTAATATCGCAACAGTGATAGATAGTGAATAACGAGTAAACATTATACACCAAACTAGAAAGTTAACTACAGTTGTTATGCTTTGTTTGTTGAGTCAGTAGGGGGAGAAATTTGTGATATTTTATTTCATTTCAAGCGAAAAAGAAGACAAAAAAGAAATTGGGATAAGAAATCTTTTATCGATTCGAGTTTCATGAAGTATTATCATGTAGCACCACGCCCCTAATTTGTCAATCTACTCATTTTCAAGTTATATAACACCTAACGAAATCTATAAAAAAAAAAATTACTGAATTATTGCACTATACGTACTTCCACTCGTAGAAAATTTATGTTGTTTTAGTCAGACTTTGGCTTCCCGTAGTAATAAACGCTCTTATTAATGCAAGTTTCAAAATAAAAAAAAATAAAAAAATAAATAAAAAAATGAAACAAAAATCAAAAAACACAACACATTATTTTGTACTATGTCTGCTCTTACACTATGCCAACACCGCACATTTGACAAGCCGGATGTCCGCCGGCCGACAATGGTCTTGGACTACCATCCTGTGCTGCAGCGGCAGCAGCAGCTTCCAATTCCGCTTTATATTCGGGTGTTTGTAATGCCGGACACACAGGCATTACAATTAAACGTGGGTCAGGTTGGCTAGCAGATGCTGTTGCAAAATCGTTATCAGTAGTAATCGCAGCTTCACTACCCCCTGATTGGTGTTCATCAATTGGCTTAAATTTATTGCCAGTTTGCGTTGCCATCGTTGCGGATAAATTTGGTCGATGCGTAGCAGCGGGTGCCAATGTTTGGTGTTGCAATTTTGTACCGGTACGTTCGTCATGTTGCTTTTGTGAAACGGATGTATAGCGACGCTCGTTACCACCAATCGCATGACTATGAGTCCAATAGAAATTTGATGTACTTGATGCGGCGGTTTCAACGCAAGTCACTATATACAGTTAAAGTAAGCAAATCATACAAAATGTAAAAGACAAAAAAAAAAAACCGTAAAATCTAAACAAATTTAAAATAAATTTTTTGCTCTAAAAATAAATTGTCCTACGGATAGGCGGTATCGACATTATAATCCATTAAATTGATATGAAGCGAACGAAAGAAACTAAATCGTCGATGGCTATTAAGGCTATCTATAGTGTGTTATCATAATTGTTAGCGCGTCATTGAAGATATTTTTATGTAAAATTCTTACATAAGTCTAACGAAAAAAATTTTGAATGAAAAACAAGCTTTATGTTTTCGGTCTCTTTCCATATAGCCGTTAGTTGAATACGTTAAGTACTAGAATGAACATACATCCCTGTGGCTTACAACTTGCAACGAATTCTTTTGTTTTTATCTGTAGTTTTTATTAATGTTGGGAATTTTCCCAAGAAACACAAAAAACGACAACCATAGGCGAACACGGCTGGATTGAATCAGGTCAGCTGGTCCCGCTAACCTTTATAATGTTATAAGCTTTTAAAATGCTGAGATAGTTGATTAGTGTCCAAAGAATCTGGCTTCGGTTCGTAATATTAACATAAAATATGCCAACTACAATTCTCCATGCACTTGTTATAACAAATGCCTATGAGACACCTTTTGAAGTATGTGCTTTTTCATTTTCAATTCAGTCTTTTTCTGCCTTTCCGTCCTATGTTTATTAATCGTCGTTTGAAATTGATACCATTGTGAATTAGAACAGACACTCGAAATTTGCTATACAGACAGGGTGTTCGAAAACTTTACGGCGCCCCATCTTTTCAGTTGGTGGCCACGAATCAATCTACAAAATCCACGCCTACACCAATACTACTGCAATCTGCGACAAATGCTAATCTTTGGCTTTGAGTTATTATATTATATAACACGCAAGAATGCAAGAGCGGTTATGGTCTGCCAAAAAAAACACGCCCACTTTGGAGGAAACGTCAACCTATAAAAAAAGTTTAGTCAAAGTTTGGTATTAATAGACTGACACGCCCAAATTAAACAAGTAAGAAAATGAGATTCGGTAGGGATCGCATCTTTTATATCCATCACCGTTTACCCAAAAACAAGGGAAAGGATGTAGTGGGTGCAGCTGATTTTTTCTACGGTCAGATGGACAAAAGCATAGACGGACATGCTTAAATAGGTTTAGAATTTGATGCTGATTAACAATACATGTACTTTGTACTCGTTATTTCTAACTTGCCAAGAAACACTACCTTCCATATCGAAAATATCTATTAACGAATTTAAACTTAGGTTCAAGCACAAGGTGCGTTACGGAAAAAGTTATTACCTCGAACTTAAGTAAAAGTACAAACAACCTTATAATTTGCATCCATAAACATTTCTTGCTTTTCTTTTTGAGTTCGTTTTAAAGCGTTTAGAGCAATTTAATATAACTGAAAAGATGGTAAGGTTTTTCTGATTAAACTTAAATTAACATATAAGAAGCAAGAAATTGTCATATGCACAAAAAGTTTTAAGAGTTTTCACGACGAGTACGACTCGTAAATACAATCCTGTTGAGAAAATTCGAAGCATTTCATTTACATTTGTTTCTGCGCTTGTAGATATCTCAGACGTGTACAATGTTCCACTTTGGTATGAACGAACTTTTTGTAATCCGGAGTAAAAGAGAAGTTCATTTATAACCTATCGTAAGCTTCAAAAGACAGTTGCAGCAAAAGAATGCAAGGTACGGAAGCGTTCGTCGCAAAGGCTTTAGAAAATTTTATTGGAAGTATTTTGATCTCCTCGTGGACCGCGAACCGAAGTCTTAGACAGTTGCGATTTTTGATGGCAGAGACCGGATATAATACCAATAGTGTCTGTACCGCACTGCACTTATGGTATGTGAACTTGTGAAATTTGTACGAATGAATGCAACACTCCGAAGGACTTGACGTAAATCCTTTCTTTATTATATTCAACTTTCAGGTCAAAATTTTCTTTTGATGAGTTTAGTACATTGACGTGTTTTGACCCAAGAACGAAGGCCACTTCGCCTACTTGATAAGGAATAATTAGTGGTTGCTCACTGTATTTTTATTTGTTTTACTTATTTATATATGCTTGGAACAAGTTTTTAGACAGTTTAACGTAATTCTGAAATAATGAAAATATTTCATTTTAAAATATATTTAAGCGCTGCATTTTGTGACCCCCAAGTTACAAGTTTCATATATTTTCTTACAAGTCTCATATTTCACTTTCAGGCACATCGGTGTGTCTTTCATTTGCAAAAATCCTTTGAAACTCATCAGCAATAATCTAGAAGCTATTTCTTAAAAAATGTATTATTCCAGTAGATCTATTTCAAAAGTCGTTTAGTGTTAGCGCGAAACATTTTTTATCCAATATATAACCTTAACAGAAGCACGAGCTTGTTTTCTTATATGGAAGATAGAGCAAGCGGATGCTTCTATATTTACTGCTAGACTTCATTACAGTGACGCGTAGACGTTCTCTTGTGACTTGATTTAGTGTAAATTTAGAATAAATTGTTTTTATTTTCTAAATAATGACGAATGATTTCATTCTTAATTAGTTTTTGGCATCACCAGCATTCTTTCTTTCTTTTTCTTTTTAACTCAAGTTATGTTTTAATTTATGAATAATTAATTGGTTTTTTTTGCAGTTTTATAGGATGATGTACATTTTAATGGAAAGTAAGGGAAGAAAAAGGAGAAAGGACTGAAAGAAATAAGCTCAA
The DNA here is from genome assembly GCF_014805625.2 of Glossina fuscipes. Classification (NCBI taxonomy): domain Eukaryota; kingdom Metazoa; phylum Arthropoda; class Insecta; order Diptera; family Glossinidae; genus Glossina; species Glossina fuscipes. The sequence continues at coordinate 2,251,177 of NW_023998564.1, forward strand.
TGAACAAAACACACACTTACGTAATGAGACGTTCACAATCACTACAGATATTTTGACCAGTTGGCAAACCACCAGTACTTGGAGGTTTTGGTGAACTAACTGGTGGACTGACATGCCTTGTAAATGATGGTTGATAATGTTGTTGTTGTTGCTGATGTTGTTGTTGTTGATGTTGTTGTTGATATTGTTGTTGTGGTTCTTGGTGTGGATGAATATTGAATGCTATTAGCATTTAAAAACGTTTGTATGATTCGTTTGTATATATACTTTTAAGACCGTTTTAGTTAAAAATTTAGATAAAATAAATAAATAATTGTACAAGCAAATCACCGAAAGACTTCGTAAAATAATCAATTATAAAACATATAAATCAAAAGTTTGGTAAGGAATCCTTATGCTTTATAGCTACAATCACTGCGTTTGGTCAAGGTCTTTCAATCAAAATTTTAAAAAATTTATGTGGTAAAACCTTAGAAACACAACCGCTGCTTATGATAGAAGCTTAAAATCTTTTTATTTTGGAGCACTTAGACGTCTGTTTATCGTTTTAAATAAATTTCCAAACTAATTCTAATTTTGTTTTCTTTTATAATTCTTTGCTGTCATCTAACACAAGTGGATTTTCTCCGTTATTAACTAATAAAAGTATTTGCGCCAAAGCATAGTAATCGTTTAAATTACCTGGAGTTGATTTTCCAGACTCTTCTTCACGTAGCAATTTTAAAACTTCCGACTTTTCAGCATGGTATTCCTTTTCGTTTTTCTTAAAGTTAACACTGCAAAAAGTGCGCAAGAAAAATTTATTTTGTTAATATATTAAGCCTAAGGATATGCTATGAAATTTAAGGAATAGAAACAACACTGTACTACAAATATACTATTCAATAGTTCGTCTAAAGGATAATTTTTTGTGTAAGCCGTTACTGAGAGATAATGTATGATAACACGTTGTGGTTGATCTTTTACCAACATTCTGCGCAATAATTAATTTTAAGCACGGTGTAAGTTCCAGCGATTCATTTCGCTGAAGTTATGGAATAAATTTCAGTAATTGACTCCGTGTCTCGGGTTCCCTTTTTAAAGTACTGAACATCGATGCGTGCACACCGGTTCAAATTTATTTATTTTAATTCTACTTATACTAGAAACTCAAGTCTAATTGGCTCATAATGCAAAACTTATATTAATTAATAATAAAATTTAGTATAAGTATAATAAAACAAATAAGAAGAAAAAAAAAAAGAAAAAGAAAAAAAATTATGTATATTATCAGCATAGAGCCACACTTACAACCGGTACAGAACCAAATTGCAAATGAACGCCTAAGCCATCGCAAACATGGATAAGCCTGGCAACCGATAATAATTAGCAATAATTCATTTTCGAATCGTAACGACTTTTTAAGGATAAAAGCTAGTTTAAGTACGACATAGGTAAATCGCGCGTATTAAGCAATGTTGCTTTAATGGACTTTAAAGAGTCCGATAATGAGAATAAATGGTAGACGTCATTTAGGATCTTGCAAACGACTCTGAGCGGATTAAACAGTTCACAATTAAATTTACATTGACTAAGCTTAACCAGGATAAAGTACCTAGAGAAGCGGTTAGGGACATTAAAGCTTATTTCACCAAGTAATGAAGGCGTGTCAATAGCACCATTTATTACTTTGATTACAAAGGAAACGCCAAGAACAAACCTACGTTTCTCAAGAGACGGTAAGGACAGCAGAAGCAACCTATTTTCATAGAGGGGAAGAGAGGCAATCGGATCCCAACCCAAATTTCTAAGGGCAAACAGCAAGAATTGCTTTTGAACAGATTCAATTCAATCCACATAGCACCTATATGAAGGAGACCACACAACTGAGGCATACTCGAGTATGGGTCTAACCAAACACATGTACAGCCTTTTCGTAATGTAGGGATCATCAAGCTCTTTGGACCACCTTTTTATAAAACCAAGCGCGGACCTAGCTTTGCTTATCGAGAGCTCAACATGCAAGTTAAAAATCTGTGATCGAATCGACATCCTCCGACTTATGCGTATCTATGAAATACTGAGTAATGAATGACTTTCTTCTTGAGAAAGAAAGCTTCTTGCAATTATTTAGATTTTGTTTCAGAGCACCATGCAACCAAATTATTCAAGTCACTTTGAAGCTGATGTGATTGCGATTCTACGGAAAGGGGAGAAAACAGTTTCACATCGTCAGCATAAATTAAGATCTGGCTGGATTTAATCACCGAAGGCAAATGTGTAAATTAAATAGAAAGGGTCCTAAGTGGCTGCGTACAATACATGCAAAATTCTTGATAATTGTATACGCTTATTCTCTAAAGGCGTACAATACATGTAAAGAAATTTATTCAAACATTCTCAATTGTAAACAATTTTTATTTTCTCAGATGGTTGGAATTTGTATATGGAAATTATTGAGAATATTCACATTAATCTCGCATCGATGAGGCTTTTTTATAAAGACCTGTTGAATTATTGAGAACGAATATGCGCTTATTCTCTAAACGCGTACAATAGAATGAAAGCTTCTTACATTTACTCAGATTTAGTTTCAGAGCACCATGCAACCAAATTATTCAAATCACCTTGAAGCTGATGTGATTGCGATTCAACAGAGAAGGAAGAAAACAGTTTCACATCATCAGCATACATTAAGATCTGGCTGGAATTAACCACCGATGGGAGATCGTTAATGTATAAACTAAATAAAACGGGACCTAAGTGACTTCCTTGCGGTACGCCAGACGTAACCGGGAATTCATCCGAGGTGATGAAGTTAAACAAAACCCTGAAGGATCTATTGTGCATATAAGAGCTTATCCATTTCACTAAGTAGGGTGGGAAACCAGAGGCTTGGAATTTAAAGGCAAGTAGTCTATGGTTAACCATATCAAATGCTTTGCTTAAATCAGTGTAAATAACATCTGTGCGAGAGCCACTAGAAAAAGCCTTGAAAACATGACAGGTAAACTCTAACAAGTTGGTGACTGTAGATCGCCCTTTCTGAAAGCCGTGCTGGTGCGGAGAAATATACGAATTAATGGCAAAGGCCAAATGCTGAGTCACAATACAACTCGAACAACTTAGGCAAGACACTCAACTTGGCTATGCCTCTGTAGTTCTCAACAAATTGTCTACTTCCACTCTTGTGGATAGGAATAAGGAAACTACTCTTCCAACATGAAGGGAATACACCTAAATACAAGGACATGTTGAAAATCTTTGAGATCACATCACATAACTCGACAGCGCAAAATTTAAGTACACATGATGGAATTCCATCAGGTCCAGGCGAACAACTGTATTTTAGAGAACTCAACCCTTTAAAAACATCATCTTCCGAAATAACCAAGTTAGGTATTGAAACCGAGTTAGTTATAGGATATGGGTAGTTTGCTGATAAATCGAAATTAGCAATCGAAAAGTTTCGTCGGAAATACTCAGCAAATAGATTTGAGATATCAAAATCATCCGAGGAATCAGAGCCATTAAAAGAAACATGAGAGGGATATGTGGAAATTTTTCTTTTAGAGTTAACAAATTTAAAGAAGAATTTAGGATTAGCAAACAGAGAGGATTTAATGAACTGAAGGTATCTGCAGTAATAATGATAGTTGAAGGAGTTAAATCTATGCCTCGCCACCGAGTAAGCGACATAGTCGAGCGCAGAGCCACTTTTCGAATATTTTTTGAATAGCGAGTTTTTTCTATTCTTGTGATATTTAATTGTCTTATTAAACCACGGGGGACACCTGCTTCGAGGTCGACAATGCTTGATCGGAACAGATGCAGCAATAGCTAGATTTAATGTATTGTAGAACGATGGCAATAAGCTTTCAATACTACCGGTTGAGAAATCAAGCGTCAGATGTGAAAGACGATGTTTTAGTAATACAATATTGATTTTATGAAAATCATAATAATTATTTTAAAAAGTTTGATGAGTTTAAGGATCCTCAGGTAAACTAAAAGGTGGACAACGATTTACGTTAATCTCGGGAAAATTGGCAAAGCAGAGATCAAGCAGTCTACCATTACAATTAGGGGTACGATTATATTGACCCAAATTATGATCAAACAATTCACTAAAGAACACAATAGCCCTATCAGACGTTGAAGTAGGAACCAAACAGCCAAAATTATCACTATTACACCAAGCGACTTGAGGCAAGTTGAAGTCACCCAATGTAACGACCAAATCGTTAATTCTAGACCGCTTGGCCACTGCACAAATGAGGGCAGCGGACGGGACTGACGCAGATATGACAATTAATACACCACCACCAATGCGATTTACTCGATCATTTCTAAACACTTGGAAAGAATTATGAAAATGTTCCGACGAATGTAGATCGGGTTTTAGCCAAGTTTCAGTAAAGGCCAAACAGAAAAATTCCGTGCTCACTGAATTTAGAAAAGTGGAACGAATTTTTGAATTTAGGCCCCTAACATTTTGATAAATGAGAGATAGTGGGCCTGAAGAAACAAATAGTTTTTTGAAGGCGACAAGACTATTGCCTTGGTATTACGGGGACGATCTCGAGGGATAAATTCCGTAATTAAGGATCCTACTGGCCACAGTGATTTGTTTAACAACATATCACTGTTTTCAGTCGGAACTAATATTTTACAAGAGGAGATTGCCCTAGCTTGAGAAGGAGCCATTTTGAAGATGCTAATGCGCGTTAAGTTAACTGATGGGAATTTCGTCGCCAGATAACTTTTTATGTTATCCACCGATGTTTCAGGTGCCAGTCTTGACACAAATATTGCTTTTCTGGGAAGAACTGCCGTCAGGCAAATGTGATTATTTGGAACAGGAGGGGGGTTCACGGTAGGAGAGTTTCGAGTTGGGGAGAATATAGATGGGGTTATCGCCCTTGTACTGGCAGCTTGTGAGACTTACCCAGCCTAGCTTAAAACCGACGGACTTGCCGGTTTGTTTGTAACTGTTTAGCTACCAACCGACTCAGCAATATCGGAAACATTACTGTTCATTTTAGAGTTAGACGGAGCGGTAACTTGTACCGACGAACCAGATTTGGAGAAAGCCAGAGGTGACGTCCCACACGCTACGCTACGAGTAGAAGATGAGTGGCCAATAAAACGACACTCATCGAACCTAGACTTAATTAGCTCAAACTTTTCCCACAAGGAGCCGAGATTTCTACTCAATTCCGAGAAACCATTACGCGTCTCCGTGAAAAGTTTATAAAAGTCAATGTCCCGCTGCCTACAGTCAGGACATGACCATCTTAAGCCTAAGCTGCGACTGCGTCAGCAGCACGGCCGAGAATACCGGCACACTTTGCATAACCAAAGCGCTCGCAGAGCCAACAAGAAACGAATCGATCAGATTCCGGGCCCGTTTTCGCCCGACAAGGTGTGTATAAACACTCCATGTCCAGTCAAAAATGCAGTTGTGGATTATAAAGAACAGACAGACAAATCGCAAAAAAAAAACAATCCTAAACATAAAAATTTATCAACCAATTTGTGCAAAACTTCTCTGCTACGTTGACACTGTAACGAGAGATCAATAGCAAAACAAACTACAAACACCGAAAAAATAACCAGAGAAAAAGAGAGAAAACAAAAAAAAAAAAGAGATTTATATCAGAGCTCAAAATTTTTTTTTGCAAAAATCCAATGAATCAAAGCGTAAAGAAAAAATATTTCTTTTACTTTGAATTCACTCACTTTCTTCTCAAAGTATATTAAAAATTCACACACTATAAGGCAAAATAGCCACGAAATTCAACAACAAATTAAAATATTAATTGCCGAAACAAAATATAGACGACTAAACCGCGCGACAGAGTTGCCAGACTGATTCAGATTGGATAGTTCTAGAACAAAAGCTTAAAAAACAAAATAATAAAACATGTAAAAAAACTCTGACACCCTCTTGCTTTGCCATCACAAGACTTAGAAAAGAAATTAAGAAAATTATATTCGAAGGTGTCCCAAAATTTAAGCAAGTTTTGACTTTACCTCAGTTTTAAAAAAAAAAATTTTCATTGTTGAGCATTATTGAAAAAATAATGAAAGTCATGATCATCCGACCATACAAGGAGGAGACTCAACGGTGCATCAACGAAACACTTATTTTCCTTATCTGCCCAAAAACCTTCTCCTAAAAAGCGAAAGAATTGAAATTTTGATAAAATTGGTTGGGCGCCGTCAATTTTTTCCATTTTTGTGAAAACTTTGGAGAATTACATGCACACGCGCAAATTTTTATCGACACTTATCTGATGTAGTTTATAAGTAATAAGCAAATTTTATGCTTTTCAGAATAGAGGCGTTCTCCATTTAACTTGCAAAGCGGGCGAGCCTTTTAATGGATAGTCCTCATTTTCAATAGCAAACTGCATCTTGCCACTTTGAAGTCGACATCTTAATTTTCAGAAACAGTGAAATGATGATTACAAATAGACAGATATACCTCGATTGATTCAAAATTTGACATTAGAAAATACATAAATTACACTGCTTCCAAAACTAGTTTCTGACTGTTGCAAACATTGTACCAAGAATATAACCCTCCCTCCACCTCCTCCCTTGGTTTTTAGCGAGAAGAAAAGAACACTAAAGTATTAATGAACTTTGGTGAAATTTAACGGGAGTCGCTTATTCAAAAATTTCTCATTATTAGAATTTGAAATTAGAGAACCAAAAGTACAAAGAATATAGCGTTTATTTTAAACGCATTCTGTGTTCTTGATAAAATTCGTTGAAGGTATTGGAGGTCTTTTTCGGGTTTGATATTCTGTGAATTGTACGGTTACCTATGGAAATGTTTAAGGCTTTTTAAACTTTAATGGGTCTGTTAGTAAACAGTGAAAAAAATTTTAAAAAAATTGTTTTAAAAAAACGGATTAAACCAAGATAAATGTTTTGAACATGCTCCTGGACGCTAACAATTGCATTAAGCTGCGACGAAAGTTTAGCAAATTTTTTTTTTTAATTACTTGGAATTTCCAAAACCTGTTTAGATATATGTTATAAGGCTATCCCGAACGTAATATTGTCTCTACAATGAATACTATAACACCTACTAATTAATGCTATTGCTTTCCGTATGAGTAGCCGATTAGGCAAAGAATTGCGACTAGTAATCCAATCGTCGTGAGTTCAAATCTAAGGTTTCCAAAATGGGTGAATTTTTGATCTAAGTTATCCAGCCAGCCTTTTTTGTAAATTCATTTAGAAAATTTATAGACCATAAAATAAATAAATAAAAGTTATGCTCTGATCTTAGAATTATGTAGAATCACTTAACTTTAAAATTTCAAAGCTACAGCATTTAGATCATCTTGCATTATAATGAAAATGAATGCTACAGCATTCAAGGTGACGAATGTATTAAAATTTTAGTTGTTATCTTAGACATAAAACTTGATTGAACATGTTTTATCACGCAGAAACACCATTTTCTTCAATAACCATGGATAAGAGAGAGAATCTAACTTTGCCTTTATATATAAATTTTGAGCTTTAGGCCACATTTTTCTTTAAAACTTTGCCGTGCGATTACAAAGTTCATCCATATACGAATGCGTAGCATAAATTCAGGCGCATACTTAATTTAGTCTTCACTCAGAAGAACATTTTACTTCAAAGCTTGTGTTTTATTCTTTTATTATTTCGCTTATTTATTATCATCCATGTCCACAATGAACGGTATTCCTGCCGTAATTCTACTCTTTTGCACCTAATGAGATTGTTGCAGCGGCATTTTTCAAGGTGCTACAAACTCAAAACACAAAAAGGCACAGGGAAAAAATTCTCTGGGTTAAGCGAGCAGCTTTTAGGTGCTTAACAAGTTCATCATTGTTATTTCTTATTTTTATTTTAATTTTTTTTTATTTTGCAAACATTCTCTGAGGTAAAATATGCTAAGAAAAAAACAACATAACGTGCAATAACAAAGAGAGCAGCTAAACTGAACCATATGAGATGACCTAAATGAGTTGTAAAGAGAAAGGGAAATTATGAAGTCTTAGCAAACACGTACACATTTGAGAAGCTCTTGAAAATTTTTTTGCAACATTTAACTTTAAGGCCTCGGGGCGAATGAGTGCCAAACTAAAAACACGCATTTTTGTAGACTATACAGTGCATGCACATTAGGGAAAACAACACTAGACAAGGGCACGTAGTCTGTATATGGATATAATAATGATAAAATAGCAGCAGTAAAAACAACAACAACAATTACTTTCTTTATTTTATATGCCTTTTTTAGCTAAAGGTGTTGACCTGATTTTTGTTTACTTATTTTTTGCAACAAAACTCAAACTTTATCAAACTTGGCGTAAATAACATCATATTTTCTAGTGCAAGTAGAGAAAGGCGGCATAACCGACTTGCTAACACTTACAGAGTCGCTTACATTTGTCCCCTAACCCATCTTCCTGTACAATATAAACTGTCTCTTATGAAGTCGTGGAAGGTGACAGAGAATGTTGTGAGATAATTTTTGCGTGTAAGTGTGTGACCGCCTTCAGCTCATGTATTATAATTAACACCCTTTTCTCTAGAAACCAATTAGAAATTCGTCAATAGCTTAAGTAAATCAGTTAGCGCTTCCCCAATGTCTACAATGAACGTTAGCCTTCCTGCTATTGTTAAGTCGGTCGATAAGAAAAAAGTTTCAAAAAAGACGGGAATTCCTTCTGGTTTTAGCTATGCTGAAGTGGTAAGGGTATCTCCTCCCGGTGGCGTCACTCACTCACTTAGGCGTCATAGCCTACAACTAATAAAGAAAATGATACACCCACTTCTCGCCCGCCTGTTCTGGGCAGTTCGCACAAGCTGCTTGTGCAAGTGTGGTTACCCATTCTACATTTTCCACACATCCCTCCAATATTTCTTTTAATGACTGGCTCCTGACTCCTCGGATGACAATGAAACCTCAAAACTCTTTGCTGAATACTTGCACCGAAATTTTTGTACTCCTAATTCCGATTTAACCATAAACCACCCATATTCGATAACTAACTCGGTTTCAATTCTTAATTTGGTCATTTCAGAGAACGATGTTTTAAAGGGGTTGAGCTCTCCAAAGTGTGTGCCTGGACCTGATGAAATGCCATCATGTGCGCTTAAATCAATCTGTCCGGAGCTATGTGGTATTATCTGAAAGATTTTCAAACAGTCCCTGGATTTAGGTGTTTTCCCGTTGTGTTGGAAAGGTAGTGTCCTTATTCACAAAAGTGGAAGTAGAAAACTCGTTGAGAACTGCAGAGGCATCGTCAAGTTGAGTGTCCTGCGTACACTGTTCGAGCGAATTGTGACTGATCATTTGGCCTTTCTCAACAAATTGCATATTTCAACAGGGCTTTTGAAAAGGAAGATCTACGCTCACCAATCTTTTAGAGTTCAATCGCCATGTTTTCAAGGCCCTTTCTAGTGGTTCTCGCAGTGATGTCATATAAAGTGATTTTAGTAAAGCGTTTGATTTGGTTAACCATAACTTACTGATCTTCAGACTCCAACCCTCTGGCTTCCATTTCTATTTAGTGTATAATAGGTCATTCAAGGTTTTTTTTAACTTTATCACCTCATATAAATTCCCTGTAACTTGTGGCTCACCTCAAGGCATATATGTTTTTTACAACTGCAACAAGCAACGTTTAGAACATTTAGTGTTTTCACCTGCTCTCACCTAATGAATTTTTGTTGTCAAGTAAAACTTTCAATTCAAAGCGACTAATTCATATAATCCTTTCAAGGTACGTGAGTTTTCTTTCGATAACTACGAACAAGAAGAAGATAGCCGTGCAGTTGATATTACTAACGTAGTCGACGTAGATAATCAAATAGCCGATGAAGACGATGACTCCGAAGACGAGATCATCAAGCGTACCGATAACTTACTCTTAGTAGGTCATGTGCAAGATGATGCAGCTTACATGGAAGTTTGGGTATTCAATGCTTTTCCTTCTTAATTATTTATACCTGAATTATTATTTAAGCTACTTTGTTTTTATTATTCTTTTTTCACATCTTCCATTATATTGTATATTAGTTTTTAAGATAATTAGTATAAGATTTACTATTAAGATTATATATTATTATATATATGTATAAGTAAATAAATAAATAAATAAATAAAAAAATAAGTAAATAAATGAATCGCCCGAATGGTTTAGAAGAAACTAAAACCCTAATAAGAATATGTTCTTCGTTGCTCGACAAACCGTTTCAATGCTTCGAAAGGTTCAAACTTTCTCATGGTGAAGGATATATTATATTCATCTTAGCTTAAGATGCTTTTTTATAATGATTTTTTAGTTTTTTTTTTTTTTTGTAATCTTTCCCAACAACAGGCAATAACAGCATTGATACTTTGCGTGAATGTGTGTGCGGTATAAATAAATAAATTAAATAAAAATATTATGTAAGATGATTTATTTTTTGGTACTTAATCGCGCTTACATCTATCAAATGGCAAAAGTTTTTAGAAATTTTTATACAATAACTTACCCGAGGACACCGCCCGCCAAAACTTCGGCTTGAGCTGAAAGTGTTTCCGCAATAGATTCATCGCTATAAATGCCAACTGGGCTATTGTATTGCTTATTGACAATACTCTTGACACTGCCATCAACGCCTTGGGTCTGTACGATGTGTCATTGAAAGAGAAGAGAAGAGAGAGAGAGAGCAAAAAAATAAGAAAAATTTGCTAAATATCTCTTGTGTTGCAAAAAAACATCCTTCAAAAAATAAAAGCAAATAAATCAAAAAAAATCAATATGGAAATGGCAAAAGTTTTTCACTTTACTTCAACGGACCTCAAAATAAAATTTTAAATTTAAACCCCTATAAAGGCAGTGGAATGTGTTCGTTTTCTTTCTTTATACTTTTTTTATTTTACTCTTGTGGGGAATCTTTAATCATAAGACATTTAAAGCCCTTTATATGACTTATTTAACTTTTATTATTATTATTATTATAAATTTAGCCAGAGAATAAATTCTAAAAGACTAAAGTCTTAAAGCACTAGCATCTAGGGCTATCGGCTGTTATTAAAAAACTCTACCGCACTTGAGGTTTGAACCCACGACTATTGAGTTGCTAGTCGAGACTCTTGCCTAATCGGCCACTCGGGCGGATATATTTTACTTTTATAAATGCTTTTTATATTGAAATCAAAAAGCAAGAAAAACTGGAAAAAATGAAGTAATGGGCCTTATTCCGGCATTGTTATCGTTCAATAGTCATAAAATTAGTGCATGTGTTCGCTCATCATCGCTCAACGGGCATAAAAATAGATCTACAGTTCGCTCGTCATCGCTCAACGGTCGTAGAATTAAGGCTTGTCGCTTGTCAGTAATCATAAGAATTTATGAGCAATTTTTCTTGCCATGATATTTGTAACCTTATCTCAGGCTCCTACTCTTCTGTATCGGTTTCGTTGCAAAGTAAAACTGTTCATCCAGACGACGTCGTGGTGATATTGCTAAGCATACGACCTTAAGCCTATAAGTCTTAAGTAGAACTGGCCATTCTTTCCGCAGGTATTCTCTCTTTTTTTGTATGAAAAGAAAATATTTTCAATCCAAGTAAAGGGCCCTTGATTAAAAGGGAAACTCATTAGAAGAGCATGATGCTTTTTAAAATTTGAAACCAAAAAAAAACAATTCAACGATATTCAAATATATAAATATATTTCAATTCAAAAGTATAATTACATTTTTAAAAAGTATCGCTCTTAATCAAGGTCCATTACATTAAATCCAATACTAATTATATTTTATATAATTCATTTCGTCGAAACGTTTTTAACGTCCAGCGGGAAGCATCAGAGACCCCACAAAGTATGTGTATTCTTAATCAATATCAAATTCTAAATCGATTTATGCATGTCCACCTACCTCTCCGTCTGTTCGTCTGGCCGTTTGTCCGTCAGATGGGCTAAAGCGACGGACACGCTCACAGCATCGTGCAAACTGAGAACACCTCTATTTTTTTAAGGGAATGAAAAATAGGTTTTTTGCTCATTACCCATAAACTACAACGAATAATTGTACAAAAAGTTGAACTCATATTCTGTAGCATTTGTGTAAAAAAACTACGGCTACCCGATATTACAGTGTATCAAGGTTTAATTATATTTTAAATACCTTTATAACGGGCATAAACAATCTTCAAAATCCACATAAACTATATATAAATTCTTGGCCAGTTTCAAATCTTGAATGCATCTAAACATGTCCGCCCGTTCGTCTGTCCATCAGTGTGTTTGCGTAACTTTGTAGCATTTGTTGTAAACATTTTCTCGTTAGCGAAAGCGAAGATATCGCCTACAAGTTTGCGAAAGAATTTGGAATTGATATAAACTGTTCGAAGAATGCGCCTTCAACGCGTACATACTTCTACGACAAAAGCTTTTGTTTTGAAAATAGAAGAAATCAACTACGCCCACTCCATATTATAGAGTATGACAATTTTGTTCTCTTTCTTCTTTTGTCTTTTTTTGGGCTAAACGGTGATGGGTATAAAAGATATAGTCCCGACCGGATTTAATTTTCTTACTTGTTTTTTTTTTTAACCTTACCAAGCTGCTTGTTTTTTGAAAGCATTTATCATCACATATTCATACATTTCAATTAGCATTCCATCATTTTTACCACATGTACAAATATGAAATGCGTTTTATTGAAAGTATTGGTCAATCGCCAGTCGCTAGTTCTTTCTTTTTTTCAGTTTGTAAGCACCATGCCTCTTAAAAGCTGCAACAAATCCGTTGACCGATTTTTCTTCTAACAAAAAGTCTTCAAATTGTCTTTTAGGGCACAAGGGGCGACAAAAGCAGGATTCAATCAGATAAAGCCACAGCACATAAATACGGCGGGTATGGTAAAAGTTTCCGGCGAAATGCTATTGACGTAACATTCACCGCAAGCTCATGGCACACAAAGCTATACTGATCACTCCAAACGCATTCAGTGTTTTCTTTCGAAATCGATTCAGCTTTCCAGTAAATATGGGCGATTATCATTGGATTAATCCGTCCGCGATTTTTTTATGCTTGTGCATCTCAAAATAAGTTGACATTGCAGCTTTCATTCGATGGAGTAATTCGGTGACTTGATATATAATTTAGATATTGATCTTTTGCTTTCTTGTATCATCTCCCACGCGGTTTATGTTGCCGACTTTTTCAACTCGATTCAATTGTTCTCATACTTGCCTTGTGAAGTTGGGTTGATCTGTAAGTTGGCCTTGAGTTGGAATATCGTCTCGACCTTAACAATCTGTGGATTTTGGATCTTCCAATGAATATTGAGTGGAACTGAAGTGAACCACAACTTGAATATGAGTTTGAATGTCGTCTCAATATGTTTGCATTTTTGAACTTTCCCATATTCTTATCGCTCTATAACGCTTATCGTTAGCGTCTATCTTGTGACGGAACATGTTCGTTCTGAATTTCAATAAGTATGTCATTATTCCTGCTGTTTTTCCTTCGAAATGAAAAGTGCGACAATTCACGCAAATGTATTTTACGTTTTACGTTAGGAACATCAAGGATAAAGTTAGCATAACTTGCGATCTAGGATCACAGAACGTCTGCAAAGCGCGGTAAAGTACAATTTTTTTCACAAAACTCTTTCCGTATAAGAAAAAGTTTAAACCTAACATCGTGGAAATTACGCGATGGCCTTGGGTGGTATAAATCACAGCAAGAGTTTATTTGCTTACTTCGTGAGGAGCTGAAAGGCAATGGTTTATTTCTGCTCGCTTTGCAGAGGAGCAGAAACGTTCATATAGACGTCTCTATCTCGTATTCGTTTACTAAGAATTCACGGGGCATTGAGTCCCAAACCGTGTGCTGAACGCGAAAGCAGAGCTACGACTTTACATGCCACTCTTGTGAAACACCAAGAGACATCTGTCATTTTTTGGGTGGCGAAGATGCACTAAAGGAAGAACTGGCACATCAGTAGTAAAAAGGATGTGGTAATTATTTTCAGGTATATACGACTAAGTTAAAAATGCCCCCCCCCCCCCCCCCCCCTTTGCCCCTCTTTGTTATCATAATATCTAATGTAATATTCTTTTATATTCATAGCTAAGCATCTAGTCTAAATGAAAACTACAAATGTTTATCTTATGAATTTCATTTCATAAATTTATGTTTTCATTTCATAAATTTATTAAAATTGTGTTTAGATAGTATTCTTTCTGCTTTTCGTTGAGTGCTAACAAATACAATTCATGTACATATGTGCACACATTTGCATGCATACTTTATATATAAGCTTACATATATTGATGTATATATAAGTTGTTATGTACATGTGGTTTGTAATCTATTTAGACTTTGTTTTTGTGGTAAATTTTGAGGTTATGATGAAAAGAAATAGGACTTCGAAAAAAATTTGACAAATTTTGATACAATCAACAGCATAACGACAATGAAGGCAAATGTCAAAAATCATGACATGTATGCAAACAAACATGCATGCATATATGTACATACGTATATATATTACTACTAGAAGATAATTTAGGCAAGAAATTGTTGAGAATTTAATTCTAAAAAATTTATTTATTTATTTGTTTGGTTGATTTTAGGCCTAAGCGAATTTTTTATTTTTGTGAAACACAATAATTTTTGTTTCTTTCTAATGTATTCCTTAAAATTATTATTATTATTATTATTATTATTAATTTCGCCAGAGAAATAAATTCTAAGACTAAACTCTTAAAAGCACTAGCATCTAAGGCTATCGGCTTTTTATTAAAAACTCTACCGCACTTGAGATTCGAACCCACGACCATTAACTTGCTAGTCGAGATTCCTCCCCTTCGGCTACTCAGGCGGATATTCCTTAAAATATTATGTTGTAATGTACTTAGTTTAAAAAGTATTACGCTGTTGACATACGGAGTTACCTGATAATATAAGTTGGTAGGCTCGCAAAATAAACACGAATTTTTACTACACGATAGCTTTGGTGGTATAACTGACACCGGTTTCTTCAGTAGAATAAAGGGATATATAGAAGTCTGCGAGACACACGAAAGAATAGTTCAGTAGTTTTTTAAGCAGATATTTAGACATTTCAGATAAGGACGGGACTATGTCTCTAGTGAAGGAAAGGCTAGCAGGAAAACATATTATACCTGACATATATGCAACATTTATTTGCATTTTAGGCTATTATTTTCTTGTAGAGCAGATGAAATAATTTGCGGAATGGATTCGTAAAGTGGGTGTATAGTTCTCAATGTAATATTGTCCTATTTTTGTATCAAAACATGTCCCAATTGCCGGAATGATGTTTGAGACGGAAATTTTCCCGTCGCCCGTGCTGGCCAGGGAAGCTATTTGATGATATTCTTATGCGCTTTAAACCAAGGTTGAACTTTTTGGCTGCATGAATGGGCGTACTCTCATCTTGGAATAAGGCAGTTTTTGGCAGCAATATGCTAAACATAGTAAGAATATCGTCGTACAATACTGAAATTGGCATGAAAAAAGCAACTGGATCGCACCGTATAGTCTGCCCAATGCTTGGCCGTAATAAGTACGCAGTCTGGATCATAGACTTTTTTAAGAACTCTCCGTACCGCCCGATCGCTTGTTGGAACCAATGTAAACGTTGCTTTCATTACCAAGGATGCCGTCCACTGTACTTATGAAACGTTAAACAGTTCAGGGACTGTCATCACAGACGCTTGTGCTAATCGAGAACCAATGACTTGTCCTCCTTCGAAGTCTAAGTAATCTCACATTTAACCGAAGCCTATAACACACTGATCTATAACATACAAGTGTTGACACGTAAAGTACACAATTCATACGCGTCGGATTATTTACATGGAAGCTGTATTGCGATCAAATAGCAGGATAGTGCTTCATTGCATAAGGATTTATTTATTTGTATCTAAAAAAAAGTATTCTTACGGGGCAAAAAATCGAAAATAAGAATCGTCCAAATTTCTTAAAATCTAGGACAATCAACTAAACCGCCCATTACGTATGGGCAGTTCCAGCAGTTGAACATACTGTTCAGCCGTAGAACATACGTTGACCGTATTATTTTTCTAAAAGTAAACGAATGATGGAATTATTTGGGCTACAATACTACAATAAAGCTATTCTTCTTTTTAGCCCTCCTAAAAAATAAGAAAGCAAATAAATAAGGCACACTAAGCGAACACACTCAAGACTCTAAGATAAATAACTTGGTTAGAGCCATGGGGAATTTTTAAAACTTGTTCGAAGCAATAGAATATTTAAGGAAGAATTTTCGTCAGAAGGATTGAATGTGAAAAAATTTACTTGCTTTCCTTTTTTTTCTTCTTTGGTAGATAAGATACTTACGAAAGGCTTGGCTGCGTTGTTGTAGCCACAACCAACGTGTTGGGATTCTAATTGTTTGTGAGCAAGAGAAGTTTTCGTCACTGTTTGCAAATAAGGGGAATTAGGTTGAGGTAATTGACCGGTGGGTGTAATCTGAGGACGCCAAGTTGAGCCACCTCTGTTCATAAATAAAGAAAATGTATTTATAATAATTTTTGAATTTGATGTTTTAAGACGGACAAAAAGTGGCTTGCTCACCTTTGAACTGTCATCACGAAATTATTGCCAGAGCGTACTACAACATCTTGGGCTTCCTTGTGGCGTAAGTTGAAAACATCGACATCATTAATCTTAACAACAGAATCGCCGGGCATTAAACCGGCCTGTTCAGCTAAACTGCCACCATTAACCTAAAAGTAAAAAATAAAAAAACATAATTTTATTAATAATTTTTCTTTAAAAAAAACTCATAATTTACATGTCGTCTCCTACTGCGTGCACACTAGATATTGTACATACAAAAACAAATAAGTATGTATTGTTATTGTTATTGCTTTGATAACTTTTGTTCCATGTATTTTTCCTTTTTTTTTGCATTTCTTTCGATAACAACTCAATTATTTGCAACATAAATCATGGTTGAGTGCTTGAGCTCATATTACTTGCTCTATTGGCTATTTGTTCGCTACTGTAATAACCACAACAGCAACAGCAATAGCAACAATAATAACAATAAAAACAACCCAGAGACAACGGACAGCAATAACAAGAAACATTAAAGCCTAACAGTAACCTAGCGGATAAAATACTAAAAGTTAAGCCCATAACTCCCGTTGTTTGTCAATTGAATTGTGTGACCAATTGCGGTTCACCATGAAGTCTTCACAAACGTTGCACTCACGGTCACCCTCGGAGATAATCAAGTAATATAACAGTAACAGCAACAGCAACAATAGCAAAAACAAAAACAGCAACCAAGCAAAGTCACAAATGTTATATATGAAAACGCAAGCATACGCATCAGACATGCTGATGAGTAACATATCCATGGTTAGAGGTACGGGTGGCTTGTAAGTTATAGTAAGTCCTACTATTATTTGGTTTGTGCACATAGGTATATGCCTATATATATATATATTAAAATATGTATATATGTACCGTTTGCCAGCCTTTTGGCTTGTCTGTCTATCTGGCTGTCCGTTTGTCTATACAGCGACAAATTTGGTTTTTCTATTTGTTTAAAGCACAGACCACTATTGTGTTTTTGCTACGCGGTCGTGTCATTAATTTTGCTACCATTGTATATACACGACAGGATGTATGCGTATGTGCGTGTGGGTGTTTGTAGAATATGTGCTGGTGTTAGGCATCGTATATACTTTATAAAAAATTCAATGCATTCATTTCCGTTCATTCTTTTTCTGGGTTGTTCGTCCTTTCTTTTGGGGTTGGATGCAAAATGTCAACAATACTCATATATTATTGCAGATTGTGTTATTGTCTGGTTAGAAAGTTAAATTTGTTTACTTTGTAGCAGATTTGCACGCATTGTTTGCCGTTTGACGGTTTGGTTGGGATAAACTTCTATGATTAACATTTTCATAACTAAAGCATGAGCTAAACCTATTTTCCCTTTTCTCGGACGACAAATCACGTCTCCGGGTGCGGAACCTGAATGAAAACTTTATATTCAAGAAAAGCTTTTTAAGCTTCTGGTTCTGATTAAAATAAATCTGTACCGTTACGTCTTGCAAACATAATAAGGTTGAAAGCTCTTTGGAAAAAACGGATTTAGTTACGTTGCCTTTATATGGGATCTAAGATACCTTAGTGACCAAACACATTGCTTAGTTGCTTTTTTTCGATTAAAGAACACAGGAATAGGTCCTACGATGATAGCAACTGCTGAGTGCAATCAAAAAGTTTGTGGTATTCCGCGGAAACCTCCCTGCTTTTAAAGTCTCATTGTATCTAAATGTTAATTGTTTACGAAAAGTGGTTTATAAAAAGAAAAATAAAGAAAAGGAAAGGAAAAAGAGAGAGACTTGACGACGTTTACGGTCGTCATTAGGTATTGGGCAAATTGATTTTGTTGAAACCGCTTCAAGGGAGACGAATCTGAAAGTGGCCCGGAAAGACCCTTCAAAATTGCTGGGATTAAGAAAAGACTACTTTACATAGATTTTTCTCATAGTTCGCCGTACTAAAAACGTCGTAACCGTGCAATCAGACTAGGTGATCGAGTATAATCAAGATAAGAACCCCCGAAAGATTCCCCGTACGTGCTCAGCATCCACAATATTCCTAATTAGCTTCGTTGGTCAATGCTTTGTTGGGTTTAGAAATTGCCTAATTCGTGAAAATTATAAATTAAATCAAATGAATGAAATGTATTGCATAAAAGCCTCTTTATAATTAAAAAAGTAATATCGAATAATATTTTTCACTGAACAGGCAGACCATTGCGATATTTGATTTAAAATATTTTTTATCAGCCCATGAAAAGCCAATACGGCAACTTCAACGCAAACTAAGGTATTTTCAGTCATGGCTTTCTAAATATTGTCATACTTTCTTTTTTTTTTGCTTCTCCTTGATTCTGTGAGCAGGCTAAAACCGATCAAACTAATACTTTGCGACTTCAAAAATTGTAAACTACAAATCTAAACATTGGTTTACAATGTGCGAAAAGTATAAATATATAGCGAAATTGATTTTTGTGCTTTCCTTTGTAGTTTGCAACAATTAATTTTAGACAATTTGTTTAACAATCTGTAGACAATTACAGGCAGTAGTAGTTGATTTTAGTAAATTAAAAATGACAATTTTTGGCAAAAATTGCCGACAGTTGATACGTTTGAACACTAACCAGGCTATGAATTATATTTATACGTAATTGAAAATGTTAGTGCTACTGCTACTGCACAAATGCGACCAACTATTAGCCAGACTAGACTATCTGCACTTTTCACTTCTCCCAAAAACTTGGTTGACATAAGAACAGACACATGCTAACAAGGCCTAACGCAGATATATAATACGTACAGTAGTACCTGGTTGCATGTGTGAAGTAATATTACTGCCACTACTGCTGCTCTTGCTACTACTACTATTACTATTACTACTACTGTTGCTACAAGCTGAGAGTGCTACCGATACTTTTATGGCACGTGGTTTATGCTTTACATTGCCTTGTCTTGGCAGGCAGACATATAGACAGACAGACAGATGGGTATATAGATTGAAACGAATGTGAAAGACAATAGGAAAACCTCTCTCTGAGGTGCCCATAAAACTGTCGATAACAAAATTTATTATTGAGTCAATAAGAGCTCTCCTGTGGTTTTGGATTTGAGTATGACAACAAATTTAAAGCGCAACAGTGTTCCAAGTGTGTAGCCATTTGAATGGATTGTCTACGCAAATTTTTTTTTAACAAATCACCAAATAAGTATAAAACAACGGGTAAAGAAAGAAGAAAGAAAAAGTCACTAAAAATCGTATAATTTACAACATGTTCGATATTATCAATCAGTGTCTGACATAGTTGGCCGCATTCATACACAGGTTTTTGGTATTTTCATCTTACTTCAGCTCTCATATGTAAGTAGCTTCCAACGATTTCATGACAATTGAATGGCACAAAAAATAAGCAAAAAAAGAAACGGAGGGCTAAGTAAGCTATGTACAATACAAAGCGAATTTTAGTTATCTATCATCGACAAAAGTTATCGGCAAAGTAAATGGATTTCGCGAACTTACTCCGAAATAAGTCTCTGTCTCCACAGAAAAAAAAGTTCATTAGAAAGCTATACATGAATTTTCGTTTTTTTTAACTCTTCTTTCATTAGAAGGGCAAAGTGAGAGAGAGACAGAGAGTACAACGTTTATATCGGATAGATTACGCTGCGTACTGTTCAAAGCGATTGAGGAACTAAAAGATTTGATTAGATCGAATTTAACTTCGATATAACTGAAAAGACCAGTTCGGGAACAACATTGCGACTCGATTGAAGAGATACAATAGCAGAATGGCAGCTTCTTTTATTTAATACCTACATCGCTGGTATTATTAAGAAAAAATTAATCCACCAGGTCTACCATATTCATTTGAGAATTAACCGATTTTTGGTCAGATAATATATCTTCACTGGAGAAATGTACAAAATAATTTTAAACATTCTGTCTCGTTTGCCTGATGATAAATAAGCATAAAACCTTAAAATAGTGAAAGAAATAAAATTTATTCACTTGTAACTTTGTGTGGGCATGGCCGAACTTTTCAAATTTTAGCATGTAAAGTGCATAATGTGTCGAAAAGTAAACGTGGAAAATTTGAGTCTTCTAACTCTTATATTTTCTAAGTAACAAGCAAAAAATCACCACACTCATACAGTTTATGCTCCATTGCGGGCTTCGCCTCTGACCAATTTACACAATTTTAAATACCAATCTGCACGCGAAAGCTTCCAATTATTTCACAAATTTAAAGTCGATATCGTCAATTTTGCGACCAGGAGAGTATCAACAATAAACATTACGCAAACGCAAGGACGGGCCGATATAGCTTGAACAATTCATCGGGCATTTTCGAATCGTGTTATAGCTGCAGAGGCTGCGGAATATTTTCGAACGATAGTTAGTGATAGATTTTTTTTACAATTTATACAGTAAACAGCTAACTTCTCTTTTCTTTAAGCAATCGTTAAATTACTGATGGCAGCATTCAACTTTTTTATAGATAAATCTGCAGATAACGTAAGCGCCTGCTAGTCAAAGTAATGCCTAAAACACCTTATGATATTTTATCAAAAATCGCACGCTCTTCACCGCATTGCTTGACCGTTGTTGCCGTTAAGCGAATTTTGGATGGGCGTCTTTAAATTTATTTCTCGCATTCCACAAAACGCTAAGAAGCATAAAGGAGCCAGTGTTATGAGGCGACTTTGTACGAATCTTCGTCAATAAAAGGGGAAATAAATCAATCTGCATGGGGCGTTTAAGTCAGCCTTGATTCCAAAATCATCGAAAAGGCCCGGAAGTGTTTACTAGTTAGTTTGTCGAGTTAAGCTAAAATAAATTTTCGGCAGAAAATGTGAAAATAAATAGATTGACCGACTCAGTGGCCGAGTAGATAAACAATCTTGACTAAAAACTCAATGGTTATAGGTCCAAATCTCAAGTGCGTTTATTTATCCCACTAAACTAATAATAATAACAATAAAAAGACAAAACTCCAACGCATGAAAATTTACTCGGGAGATTTATGAACGCAAACTTCAGTACTAGGATTGTCAGATCATAATACATATCGAACAACTCGACTTGCAAAGTGCTGAGAATCGATCACATGCTATTGATTACGATTATTTAGTGACTGTCGATTATATAGAGAATTTTTCAATTTTTCAATCGTTTCGGGTAGGCTTCGTAAATAGATAATTAATATTTTAGTGCCTCCTCTGAGCTAAAACCGTGTGCATGGAAATTTGGCTTCTTTCTATATTCAATGAAAGTACAAATAAAAGACGAAAAAGTGGTAGAATTCTTATTTGGGCTCACGTTTCTCTTCGATTTGTTTGCATGCGAGTCATGCTGCGTACGGACTTGTAGATCTATCATAGGAAAACTTTTATTTTTCAAGCATTTCGTTAAAGCGAAGACGAACAATCCGATGTTTCGCGTATACCGGTCTGCTATTGCTAAGTTAAAAACTGAATATCGGTTTTACCGTTGCCATAACCATAATGTGGAGTAAGCTTCCTTCCGTTTTTGCTTTCTATATTTGTTTTTTAGTTTCTCCTTTTTCTTTTTTTTTGGTCAGATTTTTCTTCTTCCCTCTTTTTTAAACAAATTTGTACATATGTGCACTATTGGTGTGCGGCGTGCTTAAAATGACAAAGAGTGCCACAAGCTATAGACTCCAGGAATACAAGCACATATATATGTATATATGGACAAATGATTTCCACACATTTATGTATAAACGTGCGCATATATATTTCAATGTACACAATTAATGCTGTTGGCTGCTACTGCTGTTAGTGCTGTTAGTGCTCTCGGACCTTTAACAAAATGCATTTTCATATCTTTGTTTGTGTGTGCTTGTGTATGTGTGAATGTAGATATGACTTGTTTCGAACACTTCTTCTGCACGGAGTTTGTATCCTGGCCTCGTGTATAGCTGTCATAAGAGAATTTGTCTGTGTATGAATGCATGTGGGTGCATATGTTAAATGGCACAGAAAAACAGCGACAGCAAATGAAAATACATTTACATTCACTTGTGTACACAATTTTATGTGAAACAAAAAATAACAGAAAATAAATAACAAAATTTTGTCTACATATGTATTTATATGTATAATATATAAATATGTATATAAAAATTGTACAGACATATATATATATATATATATATGTATGCAGAAATCGTTAACGTGCGCTTTGCCTCATTGCACCTGGGTACCCATAATATGATAAATTGCCAACCAGCGCAATATGACTTTATTGTAGGATGTTTTAAAGTGCGCCGTTTCTTTCTTTTTTTTTGCTTTTTTCTCTGATGTTGTTGCTTTTCGTTATTACGTTTGCTTTGTTATTAAGAGATGATTTAAGTTTTAAAAATCATTAAAATAAAATTAAGCTAAAAACAAAAAAGAAATAAGCTTTTCAGAGGACGTTTTAAATTGGGAGGAATAGCATAAAACTGATTAAATTAATTCATCGTTTTAAGCTAAATTAAATTTTTTTTTAAAGAAACACAATCTTTATAACACAAAATTTTCTTTCCTTTAAGGCAAAGCATTCATTTTCATTAAAAACGATTTTAAAATTAGATTTTTTCTAAAAGGTTAGGATTTGCAGTTTCCTCCTGTCAGAAAAAAAAAAATATTGCTTTCCAGATTTAATCCAAGCAATGTGCTGTTGCAGAATTTTGTTAATGGCATTTGTTCATTTCTCTAATTGACGCTGCTCCTTTGTGTACGTACCTGAACGAGTTGGTTGCTCGAATCTGGCGTATCGGTAGCGATCGTTAATACATTGCTTAGAAAATTAATGCTCTTTCCATGCCTTGGGTGAAAATGGATAGTCGACAGAAGTCTTTCATTATATGTCGCGTATTTGAATCTAACACTATCTTTATATGCGATGGTGGAAAGGCTGTTCAGGTTTTCTGCCTCACCTGCGACCTCATGAAAAGTAATTAGGCTGAGATATTAATTATATTAGTGAAACTCAAGCGTTTATTACTCGACTACGGGAGATGTGTGGCTCTCTTCAAATACTTTCATCGAAAATCAAGGTCAAGAATCACATCAGTCATGTCAAATTTGTCTTCTTTATCATCGTACAGACGTCCGTCGTTTAAAACGGTTGACTCGAACCACGCTACATTAAAACCGTGTTTCACAAGTAAAGCCAAAGATAAATAATTGACAAATTGGCCAAATGAAAATCAATTCTTTTTTGCGTATTACATAGAAGACATGTCCATAACGATTTATTATGCTACGTTAAGAAACAAAACCAGCTAAACTTATACTAAACTAAATAAGACCAGAACCTCTTCTTTTCTACACTACGCCCCGTGTGATGCAGGAGGCATGAAGTTTTTGTCGAGGTATATATTACCCAGCAGGAATCAAGGCAAACTAATTTTTTATTGTGACGATTGATGCATGACCACTTACTAAGTGAATTTAAGCATGTCAGCTCGTCCATTTACATTTGCTTTTAGCCTATGCATAGCGATTTTTATTATGGGGTTCTTACGAAATTTCGCAGACAGATGTGCCCGTGTTCAGATGGTCAGATATGTTGTCACGGCTCCCATATAACGCATTACTTTGGAAAAAATTAACAATTTTCAATTGCTTTTCAAATGCCAATTCTTTGAATACTCGTAAATATACTAACGAAAAGTAAGTAAGTAGGCCTTCACAAGGAAAGAAAACCTAATTTTTTAATATTTTGTGATGAAAATGGATCCGTACTAATAATATGATATGAAAACGGATTGTATCAAATTTGAACTATGTAAATCTGGTTTTTAGCCAACACCATGTAAGAGTTTTTATGAAAGCTAAGCCATCTAGCTCGGTAGCAAGACAAGCAATTGTTACTAAACTTAGATAATGCCAGTTAATATTTTAGATCTCCTCCTAAATAAGAAAAATAGGCCTTTACATGGAAATAAGGCATCATTTTTGGGTGAAATGATAGTTACAAAGGCCGATTTTGCTCGATTGAAATGGTTTTAAAAATTTGGCAAAGCTTTAGTGCGTTTGTGAGAGAAATCACCACAATCAATAAAGCATGTAATAATTACAATTACTATACATATAAAGGATCAAATGACCACGAGATAATAGGTTGCAATACAGTAAACGCTTTTTAAAACTGGAAAAATTTTATAATATATGGTATCAATAATCGACATCGATCGTGTAATATATATGTGTGTGTGTGTAATCTTCTATTTAAAGATAAAAACAAAAACGTTCTCAGAACATTATTTTACGGTGTAATTGCTTAAAACCGCATTAATGTATGCGCATCGGTCACACATTTAGAATTTAATTGATTTGCCTGCTAAAGACAATTAATTTAAACATAAATATAAAAAAGCAATGATAATTGCGGAAAGTGTGATCTAAAATTAAAAAATTTTTCTTCACAACAACGTAATGATTTCAAGTCCAACGTTTAACTCGGTGAAAAGATAATCCATGACGATCAAAACGATCTGTCAAGTTTTCTCTGATGTTGTTGTTGTTTGTGGTGTAAGGTGTTTCGTTACAATAGTTTAATATATAAGTCCTACATGCATACCCCCTATAAATCTTTCCTCTTTTCGTCGCTTCCCATCCGTACTCCTCATTTCTCGCCTAGCCAGTGCTATCAACTATTTCAATTCCATCCTATATGTGTGATCGAAGTTATATATGTGAATAATTAAAATTGATTTGAAGCGACAATTCGTTGATTTCTACAAACAAACAGGGTCAAACAAGGGTGTAGAACGCGATGTGAAGAACATATAGAAATTTTAAAAACAACCTACTTTTGCAAAAAGCTGCACTAATGAATCATATCAATTTTTAATGAAAGGGATGTCCACGTCAGCTTTTTAATTGGTATTTCAACCGCATTTTCTGCCCGAAAAACTTGATCGAAATTTGTACACTGTATACAAAGGGCTTTATCCAGCAGATCTAAGCAAAGAGTTCGTTTCGTTTTACACATAAGTTAGACTGGATAATTATTATTATTATGTGCAAGATCTGCGGTAAAATCCACTATAGTTAGATACATCTTCTTGTTGTTTAGTTTGTACCAATCTAAACTCTAATATCATAATTAAGTACATACTCTTACTGCTGCAATATCTTCTGCGTGCCTGTGGAAATTAATATTTAAAAGCTTAAGTTTTTTTTTACACTTCTCTCTATACGCAAAACATATTCAAAGATTCCCCCTAACAAAATACTCATTTTATTTTACTCATTCTAACAAAATACTCATTTAACAGGCACACATATTTGTGCTTTGGGTTGTTCATAATAGACGTTAGAGTATACTCGATATATATGTATTCCCTCATATATACCGCGCATTATAAAAACTAAAAAAGCATTAACAAACAATGCCGTATGTGTAGCATGGTTAAGAATTCCTACGTCATAAATTTAACACTTTCGGTATGACAAACAAAAAACAAAGAACTTCTATTAATAATCTTAACGAAGAACAGGTGCGAGTTCTACGAATGGACACCAAGTACATATATATACAGGCGCACCTTTGTGCGGGTGAGTAAATAGTCGTCGTTGTGTTAACACCTTTGCAGCCTGGTAGTTACCAAGTTTTTAAACGATTTAGCATACAATGTGAATTCATTTAAAGATTTTTATGCATATACATGTCTATGATGTGCCTTTGATATTTCTTCAAAACATAGAGTACCCAACGTTTGATTATTAACATTTATTTGTTTAGCCAACTATTATAACTATATATGTATATATAACAACTATTATAACCTCATAGCGAACGTATGGCCAGGCTAATTTAAAAAGCGATAATGCGGTCTCTCATTTCATAATGCCAACCTAGACTTTATCCAATTATTTCCAGGCAGCCTTGCGAAGAATTTTATAATCACTTTAATAAATGACAATACATACTTAATGGGTTGCCAGTACGAAGAGTTAGTAATCTAACGTTAACAATACGAAATTTTCTATAGTTCATTAAGTTGACTGAAGATAATTGCTTACTGTAATATGGATTCTTATTCACGCTTGCAAAGGATTCTTTCATAAGCAAATGTAAAGTCACAAATGAAATGGATTTACAAAAGATAAAAAAAAGCACACCCAACATTAGCCGAATTAGGATCAAGCTTTAAAGTGTGAAGATGTGCTTTGAGTCTCTATCCCTACCTGAATTCAAGTTCCGTGTGGCAAGATTCTCGCGTTAATATTTCTTACACATCTAATCGCATCAGTTTATTCCTTTTAAATATATTTACACCGTATTTCGAATATCCATAGGTGCAGAATACTACATACATTTCATATTCAAAGAGAATTGCTTAGTGGAAAATAAACATTAAATAACCATGTATAACTATGTTAAATTAATTTAAGAAAGTGTATACGTAATCTTGTGTTTTGTTCGATAGAAAATTTTTTACTTTATTATGTTGTTATGTTTTGCTTTATAAACTGTTTTTCCATACGCTCGCCTTTATAAAATCCGTATACAGCTACCTTTATAATGTATACATGTACATCAACACATCTGATGCATTCTAAAATATAATAAGTTTGTAAACTTTTTGTATTCATGGATACGACGGGTGTTAATACATGGGAATCCGTACAATTGTGTGTGTGTATTTATGAATTCTTTACGATCTTGCTCTTGTTGGCCCGCTGCAAATGATGATTTACTGAGGCAAAATTATTGAAACAAATCCATTTAGGGATTATGTAGCGTATATTTGTACTTAGAATTTTTTTTCTTTTTGTTTCAATCTCCCATTTTGACCATTTAGATACCGACATACATTGAAATTTTTAAATAATCAAAAGCAAGAGTTAAAGAAAGACTTGGTATAAATAAAAATAAAAATAGCAAATCGGACTTTTCAAGAAATTATAAAGTTTTCTATTAAAAGAAAAATATATATATGACGTGGCGTAACCTTAATTTATTATTAAATGTTAAGTTAAACTTGTTTCATGTATATGCAATTTTGAATGATTTTTAATGATTTTAATAGGAACGGTGTAAAGAAAATCCAAGAATTTGAAATTTTCCCCGTTAAAACCTAATAAACTCTGGTGGTAATCGATCAAGTCATCGACGGGTAGGACGTTAGCGATTAGAAAAGTTCATCATCAAAGCCTTTGAAGAAAGTCTGGCCAAATTTTCCGTAAAACTTTGCCACCTTATCACTTCGCCAGTGCCTATGCAATTTTATGCTATTGTTGAAATTTTTACATTTGCATTACTGAGCATTTAGATACAACTGCGCTTATCATTTCCACGGCAGTAGAATGTAGAATGTTTCCCTTGCAAGACTCGCTCGGCAATAGATTTTGCAAAAATATTCAAACAACAGACGCTTGTCTTGCATTCCAGTACAACTACGTCGCCTCTATTTCTCAGATTTTCGGAAGGGCACGACATGATAGAGAAAAGAAAACTTTTTCTGATAAAATCTCTTTAGTTTCTTTACGATTATCTTTAAGAAGAAACAAACACGGTAAAGTTCCTGTTAAGGATGCTTGGCATTGTTATTTGGACTTCTTAGCAACATCTGTCACTCATTTCCTCTGATTTGACTGACTATTGTTATTAACATGAAAACTCTATAAAGTGTTTGCGTTAAATTGTATATTGCCATAAGCCATTCAGGAGCACGGAAGGGCAGTAACCGTCAGCAGATTAAGCCCAAAGTAACCCTTCATAATGATTTTGGCTCTGCAACAAAAGAAAATGCAACGATTGACGTAACATAACCTCAAAAGGAACAATCTAAAAAGCACCAAGATCATCATCCATCCGTCATCTATTTTCAAAGAATGTATGCCACGAAGCCTCCGATGTCTTGCCCCATGGCAGGGCAGAGCAAGGCAGAAGATCAATGCTTAACAGGTTTCCCCTCAGTTTAAGTAGCTTCTAAAATGCTTGTGTGGGATGGTTTTACACTTACTGCATTTCTATAATTATGCTCGCTGCTTTGCATTAAAAAAGTAGGGTAAACTGCACCGTTCCTTATAGCTACGTAAGGGATTCGAATGTCTGCTTGAATCGTGGGCATATTGTAATTCTTCCTAAACTTCATTTTTTTTGATTAAAGTCCTTTAACCTTGTAATGATGTGGATGTTAATGTCTATTTATTCCTTCTGCTTTTATTTTTGTTTTAGTCATAAAATTTGTTGCTTTTGTGTGATTTTTTCATATTTTCCTTTTTTACTTTGCTTTGCTTTATTACATACTAGATAAAGTAAGTTACTAAAGTTAGTGGCTTGAAATTTATAGGATTTTTCATGCACTTAGGGATATCTATAATAGTGAGTATGTATGTGTGTGCGTGCGTTCGTGATTGCGTTTGCCTTGAAATATTGTATTGTTGTTGGAATTACGTTTTCCTTAGTCCACAGATACACATTCAACACGCACACCAAAACGCACATAAACTCTAAGTGTGTACACATTCATCTAAATTTACACCTTAACATCCTCCAGCAGAGAGAGATTAAATTATATTAACAGCAACTGTAGAAGCAACAACTAGCAGTGGCAATAGCATTAGCAATATGCTGAGTTGAAACAATTTTATGGTTCTGTATTATGTTAACAATTTGCTATTTTCTGTTTTGTTATTGTTGTTGCCATAGTTGTTTCGAATAAAGATAATTAAAGATTTTAATTAAGATTACGGAAAAGTATTTTCTACACTTTTTTTATTTCAAACGCTTTAAATATGTTTACAAAAAAAATTGTGTAAACTTTAAGAATTAAAATTTGTGTAAACTTTAAGCTTTAAAATTTATTAAGATATTATATAAAAAAATTTTATAAAAACAACCACAAACTAAAGGCAAGTAAAGTTTGGATTGTTGATGCCGCGTAAGTTGAGCGCATAAGGAACAGTGCAAAGCATTTTATTAATTGCAAACATATGTTATTTAGCAAGTTAAGAGAGTTAAGAAGAGATGTGGGTTCGTTTTGAACTATTAACTTGTGATATTTGCTTTTATCGCTGCGAGAGCACAGTCAGGAAAATCCCACTTACTGGTAGGGAACATAGTCCATATTTGGTTCGGTCGAACTTTTTGGTTACTCCCTGACAAATATTCAAAAATCGCTGAGCGCGAGCATTCCGGTCTTCCAAACTGAGTCTGGCTGGGGCAATTTTTTGAATGCCCTCTCCTATTAACGTTCCTACGAAAACTGAATCTTTATATATTAAAAAGCTGTAATTTTCAATATTTCATTGTTACAACTGATTTATTTTAATAGTTTAACAAAGAAATCGACCGAATTTTGACCACATAGGTCTATTTTTTGGATAACACGGCGTATAAAGATTCTCAAAAATCGTAATCCAAAAAATGGGAATATTTATACTACCCGAAATGGTACGATATATCTGATGTTCTTCTTTGTTAAATCTCTTCTTATTTAAGAGTATCCCTCCGTCTTATTTTTTGTGTTCAACTTACAGACTACAATTTTTTACATATTTTAATGAAAGGATGAACGCTATTGAAAATGGTTCCAATCGGACCACTTTTTCGATCACTTGCCAACATCTAAACATCTCAAAGTCGTTATATGAATAACTTTAAAGTTATGTAAGGCGTTTAATTGTGGATTACGGCATTTGTTTTGTTTTGTTTCAACATTTTCGAAATTTAAGCTAAGATAAAATATGTGAAACTTTTCTATGGGCGCAGATAGATGAATACAACTAAATCTCTTCAGAATTTTACTCCATTCATTTAATGTATAAAAAACACTGATTGACCTTATCGTATATCCAACGGCGATTATACGGAAAAAAACTGTTTAATTAAATTTTGATATGGCGAAGCCAAATTATTACTAAATTAAAAATTTCTTTTTTTTTATCTATCATGCATCAAACATGACGTTTTTCGTATTTTGACGTAATTTATACGTATTTTATTTTATGCCGTGAAGTGAAACACGGCTACCATTATATGCACACGCAATAACAACCTGCAATAATACACAAAGCGTTTTCCATCAAATTGTCAATTTAAGCATGAACTCAATATCCGCTTAAAACTTGATGTACTTCATATATATACCTTTTTTTTTTGTTTTATGGCGTCACAATTTTTTTTAACCATATTTTCTATTTTGTGTTTGTTTATTCATGGTTTACTTTGTGCGCATGCATAGAGCTCGGTTTCATCAGACAAAAAAAAACAAAATCCTCTTCCATAACCTTCAAAGCGACTATTAGATACTATTCATCAACTTCGGCAGATTCCCGGCTTAGTTGTAAATTTCTACTGAAACCAAGAACGATCCTTACCACTTTCACATGCTAGATCTTCATAGGGCTTCGAGCTACATTAGGGAAAAATTTAAGATAAATATTTGGCATTTGTTTACAAAAGTAGTCATGGTTGCTAGTGCTGATTCTATTTTTTGGTCCTCGAATTTATTTATTAAGATCGCTTTACTTCTTTTTGATATTTTAGATAGGTTTTAGTTTTGTGGAAAGACTGGATCTATTTTGTATCTCGTGAAGTTTATTTACCCATTTTTCTGCAACTATAACACAAGCTACAGACATATGCGTAGGATGGGCGACATTAGCTCACAAGTCTATCCTGATCAGGTACATGAGTAAGCCAAATATAATTCTCCATTGCTAGCTGACTCGTATTTGTCTGTTTCACAAATGCGAATACAAAATTAGTAGACTCTTTTTCGTATCCTTTAGAAACACGTTTGAAGCAGAAGCCATAGCACTATTCGCGCTCATGTTTGCTTCAAACTGAAAACAGTAACAACGACTAAGAAAATCATATGCAGCTTGAGGCGAATCTCTTACACCCACCATAACCTCATTTAAAAAAAAAAAAAAATTTTTGATCTTGTTTAAATTTTGGCGGGCATAGACTGCTGTTGTGTTCAGACACTTTATTAAAACTAACTTACATTTACTTCTTTGATAATGGGTTAGCGAATACTTGTTCTTTGATATAAAAGAGTAGCTAACATTTCATTCATGCCAGACATAACAGCCTACCACGCCATTTTTTATTACTTATGTTAAATAAATGTATTGATATATAAGTACAATTTACTTAAAAGCAGAATAATGGAAACTTTCTGGGGGTATACGGGTGCGTGTTGCACGACGGCACTCAAGTGTACCAATTCCTTTGCTTTTAAGTATAGGAATGATCTCAATTCATGAACGTATTATGGGCGTGTCCTTGCACTAATTTGTCGCACCCTCAATATCAAACTGTAGGTAAGGATTTCCAATATATTAGTTTGGGGAAAAAGAAATCAATTATTTTTATATGAACTTCAGGACTTTATTTAACATGCTTCGGATTGTCCGATTTGGGTCAAATATGCACCGTTTTGTTGTATGATTTGTTGCCATTTTAAAGGTAACTTCAAAATGCATCTCCCATAGAAGTCCTGGTCTCTATTTCCAAAAAACTCTAGTAGTCGATTTTCACAATCCTCCCTAGATTCCAATTTTTTATCATTAAAGAAATTTTGCAATGCAAGAAAAAGATGATAATCGCTTGGTGCCAAGTCCGGACTGTATGGAGGATGCATTAAAACTTCCCAACCAAGCTCCCGAAGTTTCTGGCGAGTCACTGTAGATGGCCTAGCGTTGTCCTGGTGGAACACGACACCTCTCCTGTTGGCCAATTCTGGCCGTTTCTGGTCAATCGTTATCTTCAAACGGTCCAGTTGTTGACAGTAGAGATCAGAATTTAGCGTTTGGCCATATGGAAGCAACTCATAATAAATAATCCCCTTCCAGTCCCACCAAATGCATAGCAAAACCTTCCTGGCCGTTTGAGGTGCTTCACCGCTCTTTGACCACGATCGTTTTCGCACAGGGTTATCGTATGTGATCCATTTCTCATCTCCAGTCACCATCCGTTTAAGAAATGGGTCTATCTCATTCCATTTGGCCAAGGCTTTGCAGATGGAAATTCGATCCATCATGTTTTTTTCTGTTAATTGGTGTGGCACCCAAACATCGAGCTTCTTTTTGAATCCAGCTTTGTGTAAATGGTTTAAAACTGTTTTATGGTCGATTTTTAGCTCGTGGGCGATGTTACAACTGCTAACATGCCGTTCAACTTCGATCATTTCTCCGACTTTATCGACATTTTCGACGACCGGCCTACCTGTGCGAGGTGCATGTTTAACATCAAAAATTCCTGAATGGAATCTACGAAACCAAAATTGCACATAATTGGCTGTTACAGTATCGGAACCATAAACAGCATTCACAATTTTAGCCGCCTGGCTTGCATTTTCGCCTTTGTCAAAGAAAAACTGTAAAATGTACCGAATTTTCTCTTTGTTCACTTCTATTTTTAACACGCTGTAACTCACAACTGAATGCACCAAACAAAAAACAGCAAACGAATTTTTTTCATTGCGAAATGTCACCTTTCCAACGAGCATAAATATGAAATTGTTTGATCGATACTTTACGAGAAATCTATCAGTGCAGCCATCTACCGAAAAAATAATGGATTTCTTTTTCCCCAAACTAATATTTTGCTACATCTTAAACCAATATTTTCGCTCTCCGCTCCAGAGTATGTTTAGCAACGAAGGACCCACCTACATCAATGCAAAATTTGATACTAATACATTTAGAGCACATATACATTTTAGAGTTGCTTAAAGATTTTGTTCGGAGTGTTACAAACGTTTTGTCCAAAATCAATATACGTCGGTGATGAACCTAAAAAAACTGTTGTTTTCTGATTTTCAAAGTGCTGAAATACTAAAATTTTGATTTGTTTGCCTCGCTATCTGTATTTCATTTCCAGCTCGCTTTAGTTTATATGGAATAGTATAGCGCTGTTAGAGATTGCGAAACTTAATTGCTTCACAACTAAGATTCACCATAAAGTTGATGCAATTTCCCCAACTCAGTTTTTATTTTATTATATTGTGCTAATGGTTTCGTGTGCACAAGTTTTGCAATATGCCATCATGTATGTCATTGGTTGTTTATGTAGTTTCAAACAATCCATTTTAGATGTATTCATATCGGCGCCTCTAATGGTTATACAGGTGAAATTCTGTAATATACAGTGAAATGTTAATACTAACCCGTCGCTCAAATATGACGAACATGGTTCATGGTTGAGATTGTTTAAAATTGAGAAATATTCTCTGGCCGGTTTTCAATAGCAGCTTGGATGCAACAGCTCTCAACATTTTTGCCAAATTTGAAATCGATCGACATCTTAATTTGTGTGACCGAAGAAGTGTTCACAACAAGCTGCTCTTTTGCTACTATATCCCTTATAGATCATCTTAAAGTGATTGATTTGCCTAGGGGTAATTAGCGTATCATACGTAACGTAAATAACGATATTTCTTTTGGTGTCATTGAACATAAATATTTTCATTCCACACACACTATATACCCGCGAGATTTACGAAAAGTTTCGTATAATATTTGATATAATCACAGTTTATAGTCTATGCCTACGTATTTGTCCGTTAACTCACAGTCCGTGAGTACACTAACACATACACACACATACACACACTTACGTACCCATTTTCATGAAATCTTCTCTTCTTCTACTCAGAGAACATCTTTCAACTTTGTTGTTATATTTTACGTTACACTATTGTCATTTATAATCATAACATTATACATGCTAAAAAAAAGAAATCAAATAAGTTATCGTTTCATATGAGAAAATAATGGAACAAGTTCAATGTCTCTTCCTCTTCCTCCTTTCATTTGGCGTCTGAGTATGTTTTAATTTCTTTCACATTAAGTATACGAATTTATGTGTAGTTGCTGCTTTTTGTGCGGTTATTTTTTTGTTTTTTGGTATTGCTCAGCTTGTTTTGTTGTTAGAGCTATATAATTTTGATTTAAAGTTCATCAAATCACAATTCGCCATTTGTAGAGCTATTTCACTTTTCTTAGCTCCAACTTCAATTTTAACTTATCTTCCAATGCTTTGCTGCTCTTATATACTTTTATTTATTCTTCAGTAGTTTTATTGCTTTTTAACGTACTTTACTTTCTTTACAATTTTTCATTATTTTACTGTTTTTAAGGTACTTTAATTTATATTTTTGATATACGTCTCTTTAATTTTTAATTTTAATCACTTTTCTTGGCACTAGATATCCGTTTCCGAAAGAAAAGTTGGAATGTTTTCTTTTTTACTTTCATAAAGATTCACGTGGTGCAAGTATACATAGGCGACATTTATTAGAGTCTAAATTTGAGTGTTTTTCCCTACCCATTTTTTGCTAACTTACCAAATTTCAAAGAATTCTTAAAAATAGTTCTCATTGGCGGAATTTT
Source organism: Glossina fuscipes (assembly GCF_014805625.2). Taxonomy (NCBI): domain Eukaryota; kingdom Metazoa; phylum Arthropoda; class Insecta; order Diptera; family Glossinidae; genus Glossina; species Glossina fuscipes. The sequence goes on from NW_023998564.1 coordinate 2,286,136, forward strand.
AATTTCTTTAGCTTGTTTGAGAGGTGTTTTCACATATTATTATTATTATTGTTATTAATTTAGCCATAGAATGAATTCTAAGACTAAAGTCGTAAAGCACTAGCGTCTAAAGGCCTTCCGGCTTTATTAAAAAGTCTACCGCACTTGAGTTTTGAACCTCCGACAACTAAGTTGCCGGTTGAGACTCATGCCTACTCGGCCACTCAGGCGGATTATTTTCATGTAGATTCATGATATGGCCACAAACATATTTCACGTTTTTTGATATGAATGTTTTTAATACCAAGGCGTTTACAGAGTTTTGTTAAGGATATGATAGGAGCTCTTATCTTTGCACCCTTTAATTAATAGTCTCCCATTTCACATCATTGCTGGACGATAATAAATTAACTTCTCTTCTTAAAACCTGAAGTATATTACATACTTATGTACGAATGTTATAAAATAAAAATCTCGTTAGCTTTTACGGTATAAGTTTCATAAGAAAAAAAATTCGCAGGCTACATTTTTATATTTCCAGATATTAAAATTATCAACATATTAATAAACAATGCGACTAAAGAAAAGTATGGAAAAAAACAATTTTTTCAACATGTAAAACTGAAATTGCGACTCATCGGGTATAAATAATCCATTTTTTTCAATCTTCAGACATATTTTTCCTTTTTTTGTGAAATATTTTACAGCATTTTGGGTATTAAGGATTTTCAGGTTAGTGATGTCGTTTGCACCGATGTTTTCAATAATACGACGGAACAAAAAAATAATAACAAAATGATTTATAAAATAATGATTCTCTGTTTTATGATTTTGGCTGGCAGTTGTTGTAATAATTTTGCTTGAAATGATGATATGTTGCCGGAGAATAAATTCTTCTTATTTTTAAAAAACACCATTTTTGTTGTTTTTTTTTTTTGCTTGAAAGATTGAATGAATTTTAATACCCAATAGTAAAATTATTTTTATCTGATTGTATGTTGTGGTAAATTGGTTGTTGAACATGACGGAAGTTACAAATAGCTTATCATTGGTTTATATACATACGTAGGTTCAAAATATGTACAAACAAACGAAATCACATCGTATTAACTATATTTACAATATAATTATACAAAAATTTAATCTGCATAAATATGTTTGCATGGAATTAAATTATATGAACCATAAATTTAATCCCTTATATAGACATATAATTGCATTCATTCATATACATGTACACAATAAATACGATATCATGATAGAGCTACGCAAGTCTTGTCTCATGTAATAAAATGTGGTAGCACTTTACAGACTTTTCACTTAAAAACACTCTTTTTTCTTTTCCTAAACAGTTTTCAATATAACGCACTTACTAAGTCATAACATGTAGTTGTCAAGCTTCCATAAACGTTTTCTACTAAGAATATTACTACGTGAGTATTTATTAGAAAAGGTTCGGAAATTAATAACTAAGTGTCTTTAAGCACAAAACTGGAACATTTAATGCATTGTGTTCAGTCCAAGCTTATAGGGCTCAGCTAAACATAAGGTGGCCTATGGCGAAGATACTTAGTAAAGGGAAGAAAAAGATCAATGATTTACAGTACAACACTTTTCGTATGTGATGTTTGGTTTTATAACATTGCGTGATGCATTACATGCACCGAAAAGAAGCAACAAAGCACATTACTTGAAAAAATCAAAGGCTATGTCAGAAGGTTATCCATTCACAGCAAGATTTCCTAAATATATGATCGCACTACTATGGCGACGTGCGAAGCGATTTAATTTTCATAGACATAGAAGGTAAAAGTTAGGCTGAAAGTATGTCTGCCGGCTGTGTCGGCATATTGCGGCGGATGTTGAAAACCTATGAGAGGAATTAAAAGGAATGTGTAGAAGATCCAAATATCAGTGTATTTTTTTTGTTTTTACTTTAATATGACCAAACACTTAGGGGATGTCCCTTTTCTTGTTATAGCGTGATCATTAGAAAAAAGAAAGGAAAAATGAAAAAAAAGGCTGGCGGTAGCCGCAGTCTAACAGAAGCGTGCTTAATCAATATGTGTTCTGCCTTTATCGACTGAGCACACACTGAAGCTACATCCAAAGAAAAATCCCGTAGCGATAAGTGAACACGCGAACACTGACTTGATAGTCACCTCTCCGCTCGGGTACTCAGGCATATAATCTGCACGCTTTTTAAGGTGTTTACCTTCCTTTTTCGGGGAATATGGAAGGTGCTCAATGGGGACTCTTTTCGTTTTTCCCCCGTCGTGCCCTTTGGGAAAGCACCCTTGGAGAGATTGATTGTGGACGCGGGGACATAATCGTTGTGATACTAAATAGACTTCGCTTTGCCTACTGGAGAGGACGGGTAGTCCTAGTAGTAGCCTTGTTTTAGCGGTGCAGGAATGGTGTGGATCCTTATTCAGTGGAATTACCTTGCTTGCTAAGGAATCCAACTCAACGGTTCTCGTTCATAATCTCATCCAATCCGTACCTTTTCAATTAATCCGTGCCTCTGCGGGCACTGTGCTATTAAACATAAACGGTAGCCGTTCATGTTGAACACTATCTGTACCCATCACAAAGGGTGCATTATATCTACCACTGAAAGAGCGAATAACACCCTTACTTAAACATGCATGTCTGTCTATCTGCCTGTATATCGGATATAGACATACATCGCAAAACCCTTTCTATAATAGCAAGGTTAGAGTCGTGTTATTTGCTATTACTCTCTGCAATAAAACAAAAATAAAACACCAACTATGGATCCGCCCACCGTTGTTGGAAAATTTTACTCAATTTTCTACATCCGGCCACAATTACCAAAACATTTTAATAAATTTGTCGATTGTTCTTAAGTTTTAATTTTGTAATTGTGAATTGTTTACTTTACAAACTTTACGTTTGTTTCTACATTTTCTTCTTTTTAAATCCTCCGTATTAAGATCGAAAATCAGTAAAATGGGACCAAAGATTTTAAAAAAGCCATATAAAGGTAAAGCGAAGTACGTAGGTATTTTTCTTACTTTGTACAAAGTGGTTTCATATTGCATACAAATGTCGTTCAAATATATATACGATGTACTTAATGGTCGACAAACTAAGTGACAAGATCTTCACTTTAATCTGTAAATGAAAACTTTTTTCCGTTATCTTAATATATTTTCTCTACATACCGACAAACCTCAGCATGGAACCCTTGCAAAATTCGATTTATAATATAATCGTTGTTAGCAGATAATCGATAATACTTTTTGTCAAAAGTTTTATGTGAATCGTCGTTCTTTTTCAAATTTGTATCCTTACAAATAAAAGTGTACTTTAAATTTTACAAAATTTTATATGAAAATCCCTTACAATGCCCTATTACATCATATTTCTGCTATAACATCACCAACAAGTTTTTAAGTTAAACTAAAAATTGGATCTTTTTTTTTAGTAGGTTTTCATTTTAGTACGACTTTTTAAAATTTTGTTCCTTTTCTCACTATCTGCTTTATATCATTATAAAGTTTTTTTATGATTATATATACATAAAATATAAAAAATAAAAAAAAAAGGAAACGTATTTGGTTATCCATGTTTTATAGTAGAAGTTCAGCTGACGCTGATGATAAGAGTTAACGGATGAAGTTTATGCATTGGAGTTTGTAATCAGCTGAATACATAAACTTTCTGAAGCATATAATTTATTTAGGGACGCCCGGGATAAAAGGAGTGAGGGAAATTAAATTAAAGTCAACTCCGTATATGTCACAAAGAATGTAAAGGAGAAAATAATTGTAAAAAAAATTTTTTTTGGGTGAAATTATTAATGACTTTTATCAAAGTTTAGTTTCAGTTAACTTCAACAAAAAAGCTTAAGAAGAACATCAAGTTGAGTTAACTCTTTAAATAAACCAAAGAAAATTCTTTATCAAATTGCATTAATTTTCTTAAAGCCGGGAGGGAATGCATTATATTTTGCTTTAATTTTTTAATTAACTTTTCGTAGAGCCATTAGAATCCATGAAAGTTTATTTCGTACGTAGCTCTCGCTTGTTTAACTGCTTATGTTACTATAAGCAGGATATTATGCTTCCATTATTTCCGTCCAATTGGAAAGAGCGTAAAAATCTTTCTATGAGTTTTTGGATCTCAGTTACATATCAAACGTTGAAAAAATTTCATAATGAAATATAGAAATTGCATACAAAATGTTATATCTTGCGGGGGTAACACTCCTTAAAGTTTATAATAACTAACCGTTCAGCAAACTACCATGGAGGTACAAGATTTACGGCAGGTCTTTGTTTTTATTACGAAGACCAGAGAGGTGATAGCGTGATTGAACGCCTGGTATTTCCAAGGCGGAAAAGTCCGGAATGTATGAGCAATCGAATCCACTCCAAATGCAAGAGTGTGTAAATGCCATGTAATACCAACTAGCCGAAAGCGCAAAAGTGTCGGGGTCTTGACAGCTTAGTACGGTCCTATGTGGAGGATCGGGTTCGTCGTAGTTATATTAAAAACCCGCGGGTGCTAAATAATTAAAGGTTCCATGTGGACCTCACCACCTCCAATCTCTCATATCCCGTCCTTCTACTTGCTGTAGGTCCTGTTAGCGATGTAGGATTGTCACACACGCTGAAGGGCACGAATTATCGCTTGCATATGACTCTGTATACTTAAGGATATCGTCAACAAATTCAAGTATTGGTTACCGGGGGTTCCTACTGACGCCCGAGTTGCCTTCCCTACAGCTTTCGGGTGAAAATATTTCTCAAAAAAAGCAAAGAAAAGTTCTTAAGAATACAATTTATAGGTATTTCCACGCTGCAACTGTTCGGAGATTGTTACCTGTATATGAAAAAAAAAATCATCCCTGAAAACTTCTTTTTTGTGTACATAACTTTTTTGCTGCGCTTGATCGCTTCCTGCTGCTATTTCAGAATCCATAGGCAATAAAATTCTAAGTAATCCTGCGATGCTACAAGGTTTTAGAATATCGACTTAAGAATAGACGAGACTTGCTTTCGACAAGAAACAAAATTACTTTTCTTAATATAGACCAATTCCGGATCATTTTTGATGACTGTGAATATTAAATTATGCAAAATTAACAATTGTTGTTTTAGTAAATTTTAATTTACCTAAAATTGAAAAGCATCTCGATTGTCAGTTTAAAACTGACAACTCAATGTATTAATTATACGCACTTGCATTTCACTTCCAATACGTTTGTGTTGGCCTTTTTTGCAAAGAAGACTTATGGATTTTGAGAAATTGCATTAATCATAAAATCTAAAGTAGGCATAGACTAGCAATTGCGGATGTACAAACATACATTTATCAACGTGCAAAAGCTTTTACTTATGTATGACAATGAATTCTTAAACAATTGCTCATTTACTTCCCTGACAGACACACAATCAGATAACCAAGAATTCACATGCGTTTTTGCATGTGCATGAATTGTTAACCACACAATATGTCCAGCAGCAATAAAGGTGTATAATGAAGTGTCAGGAAATACTACACTTCGCACTCTTGCAAATGGTTAGTTATGAGCACACATATACACATAGTGTGTACCGATTTAGAACAAAAAAAAAATAAATAAATAGATAAAAAAATGAATGCACCCACCCATCTAGTCACAGAATAATAACAATGCTATGGTTGGCATTTGTTTAATAAAACTTATATGTAGGAAAAATATGGTTTTGCATGGTTTTATGATTTTCTTCTTTTTTTTTTCTTTTTTCTATACTTCCTGATTACAACAGCTGCAGCTGTTGTTCATCATCAAGAAAAGTGCTGACTCTTTGCTTTTGCAAAAACTGTATACAGTTAACAGTACGTACGCATGTAAGTATATATGTGTAGATGTATATGTCTATATGATAAAGCCTATGTGTGCGTATGTATAATTCAGTCAAACCTCATTTAGATGATATTTTCTGAAAAGGCCGTACCATTGCTTGTCACAAAACTACAAATTGCAGAACGACAAGGCAATAACATATAACGTACCCCGCTCTTACCATAGTATATCTTTCTCGATTCATGTTCATATGAACAAAACCAGTCATCATTTTAAAGCCCTCAAGTTCATATATCATTACATTGTGTAGATGTTTGCGCGTATTTGGTCATTGAATAGACCAATCTATAGAAGCCCTGAGCTTTCTTTGTTAAATATAGTCAAACCGACGTTCTGCGGCCAAACCAAAGCCCATATAATGAAACAGCACGTGCAAAGCGCATCAATTTCCACATGTAGCCCCAAAGGTAGATTATATCAAGTAGCATATCTCCTCCTAAACCTACCGCATATATACATACATGCGTAACTAAATCTATTCTCAAGCACATTCATAAATTTGTAACTATCCATTATCAGCTTGAAAGAGTAAGCGGAAGACAGCTAAATTTAAATCAGTTTAAATTAAGTTATGAAATTTATCTTTGAGAGGATTTTGTTAAGAGAGAAAATATAAAGTTTTGTGAATTTTCTTTTTAATAAAAAAAAGGAAAATAAATTTTCCTAAGAAACAAATGTAGAATATTTTCATAAGGATTTTAAAAATTTTGCATATTTATGAATTTAGTCATTTTTAGAAGTGTTACGAGGACAAGAAAATAATTACATTATGTGAAATTTGCTTTAAATTTTTATGAAAGCAACAGCCAAACAGTATGCTAAGGATTTTGAAAATAATAATTTGTTAAAAATAAACCGTAAGCCTAAACCTCTTAGCCACAACAATATTAAAAAGCAAATCTTTACAACAATTTACAAGTTTATTATAATTGAGGTACGAAAGTGAATAAACAAAAAAGGAAAAAGTGAAAAATGTCTTGCCGGGAACAATGTCTACGACCTAAGGCATTGCGAGTATGTAATTAAATTAAATCGAAATAAAAAAAAAAACCTATTAACCGGAGCTGCCTATATGAGTAATTTTAAGAAGGAAGAGAAACGAATCGTTTGAATAACTTTAGAAAACACTTCAGTAGTACTCATCGCATCATTGATATAAACATCTTTGCATTTAGGTCGCAAGCCTATACTCTATTCACAATAAAAGTTTCATTCTTTCGGACTATGATTTGTACGCTGACCTTAAGCCTTGTGTAGAGACGTTCTGGTTCGAGAAGAAATTTTCAAGTTCGAGTTTCTTCCTCTGTTCAAAAGTCTTCGTTGAAAATATAGCGCAAACTGGTGGGAACAACCATTCTAGAATTCTTTTCATGACATAAGCATCTTAACACAAGTTCACATTAATTTGAATCCTTTCGAAATTTCTTAAATGGATTGCTAGATTATTCGGAATTATAAACACCAAGAAAATTTTTGCAATCTACAAGTTTTGTCGAACATCGCTTGCGCTGTAAAAAGATTCCACGGTATGAGTACTCTTAGCCGTTAGTTTGTATTATGATTAAAGTTTAAGCTCAGTGGATTTTTGACTAGGGAACTCTTAAATTACCATGGCTAATAAACGCCTCTTGGAACTAATCTTAATGCCGGCGCAGTTTGTAAACCCCCAGTAAACTAAAACTTATAACAAACGTAGGCTTTCTATCTAAGAAAGCTAGCTCTTGTGTGATCTGCGATGTAGATTTTATTTCATCACTTCTCTGCCTAACTCCTTGATAATATCCTAATCGCGTCTTCATCATCCCTTTTCACTTTCTAAGAATCTTCATTCTTCTTTCTGACCTTTACACGCTTTGCTGCCTATAGCTCAATTATCTTAATTAATATTTATTAAGATCTGCTAGCACATTTAGAAACATTATTTCGATCTTTTGCTTAACAAAAAATTTTTCCCAAATTACAGTAAATCAAATGTAGATTTTCAATTTGAGGTTACAGTATCTATCTCATGCCAATTATGTTACCACCATAATAAAATTTTACAAATTTTGCACTCAAAAGTTCGTCTTTACTGAAGTAGAACATTACAAAACTTAAAACTTGTAAAGCCGCTAAAGCTTTGTCATTCCACTTATTACCTACAAGAGGTTAATTAGATTCGTTATTCAATTTGTTGTTTTTCAGAAATTCAAAGAGCAGATACGTCGTTATTCTGCAAAATATTTTCATTTTCTTCGTTTCTCTTTGCGTCAGTCCTTATCTTCACTTGGGCTTCTATCGGTTTGGGTGTATGACTTTCAGCACACTCCTCTTTCAGCTCAACTTTTCGTCCCCTTTTAGCATTAGCTAGTATTTCCCTTCTTTTTATAACCTATGTTTTTCTGCTCATTTTATTCTTTCGCCTACTTATTCCTTTTTACATCTATACATCTGCCCACTTTCTAAGTATCCGCTCATATATCCTTTTGAACATCTGTTTATTTACCATTATCTATTTAGCTTTTCTAAAGCATTTTTTAAGATTGCAAAACTTAAAAGTCTTAAGCCTTTACCGACCGATGATTTGTTAATAGCTTTTTGTCGCTCGCACTTGCATACTGACAGTTAGTTGTCATCGAGGTGCAACTACTTACTTTACTCCGTAAGCAATTTTAATAAGAAAAGCACAGATATTCCCCGCGCCAATCTAAACCAAAACAGAGCCTCAAACGGTCGGTCAGTTATTGAACCGCACTGAACGAACTGAAAGAAGGCGCTGTCAATCAAAAACTTCTGTAACAATTAGCACAATCTAACAAAGCTTAGAAAGAAATCATAAAATTGTATCATGGTTTCGTCAAAAAGTTGGAAATTATTGTAAATAATATTCTAAATTATGACGTAAGAAGCTAAAAAGGCGATTAATTCCCCATTTGGATAAGGCAACGCAATTTTTACATATAGCTTGAGATTGAAATTTATCGTAAGGGAAAACGTATATTTCGTAGGCGCGCGTTAACCTAACCGCGTCAGTATTTAGTATTTATATATTTATAAAAGTTTTAATCTTTTAACGAAAGAGATTTTGAAATACTTTTAGCTGCGCTATTTGAATATCAAAATATTTTCATCTAAAATTTTTCCATGAATTTTCATTTTCATTTTCATTTATATTTGAATGTTCTACTTTTTTGTTGTTTGTGTATTCGTCTGCAAGCAAAAATTTAACCGCAAACTACTTGGCAACAATGTTGAACAGGCACAACGTATCCGCCGTTAAAAGTTGTTGACATAGCGGTTGACGGAGTTTTGTAGTTTGTTCTTGTTATTGTTTTCGTTTTTATTCTCAATGCTGATAATGTTCCTGTTGTTATTGTTATAATGTAGTTATATTGTTGTTGTTTACGCTGTCGCAGCAGTTAGTAGAATTAACAGTATATAGTAAACAACCATGAAATCTAAAACTTATTTTATAGAACAAATAAACGAACTGGGTTAAGCGTAGGCGTCGGTATTTGTTATTTGCGTGCAAAGGATTCGACTTAAAGAATCGTGTATATCTACTTTATATACATTGTAACTTAACTTATTTAAAACTGAATGCTATTAAAGGATATGCAAGCAAACTTATGTTTATTATGTACATAAATGCATATAAATGTTGCGTATATATGCGCACACACAACAAGATGTGTAAGATTAATTTACCAAATATATTATATACTTTTAGGTTTATTGTCTATTAGTGCATATGCATTCATGTGCAAAATTGAGTAAATTAGTGCGGATGTGCGTTTGTGTTCTTATTTATGTATATATGCCTTTAACAATTTCTGCAAGATTATTAAACAATCCGCTAAAGCGACGTTTAAAAACACACATATTAAACACCTGTGTCAAGTGGTGCCCATAGTTGGTAAAATAATGTTAAGCACATTCAACCCTTAAATTATCTGGTGTGAATTGCTTCTTATAAAATTGCGAAGCAAATAATGGAAATAGAAAAAGGCAAGCTTTATTCTATTCTTGTAAATAACTGCTAGATTAATTTGTTTTTTGTTGTTCTTTTTGTTATTAAAAAGTTAGTCAACTTACAACACCAAGACAAATTAAGACAGATCCGTCTTTTACTACACCAGTCGATCAGAGAATCGAGAATCACTTTCTTTAATAGTCTTAAATTTGTCTGTCCGTCTGCATGTCTTCTTTTCTCGTATTCAACATATAGATGGCAATTTTTGACATATCTTGACAATATTCGGTATATTCCCGTGTTTTGGCCGAAGGACGGACGCTATTGATAACTGTTTGGATCGAATCAGTTAACGCTCTCATGTGATGACTATATGATGGTCATTTTGAAAAATAATTTTATAATGGCCCGCAATAGCGTATTTACTAGTTTAACTCTTATACCTGCAGCTATAGGTACACATCAGAATGGTACGTATTTCGTAAGATATTTTACTTTTAAAGTCAATCGATTAATATACTTTGAAAATAAGTGACTCATATTATTCGCGAGCAAAGCAGTTTTAAAATGAAGGTTTAAAAAGCAAAATTGTTACAGGATAGACAACAACCAAAAATTTCGTGCGTAGTTTTGTAACGAAGTTGCGGAAAGTGATGTTCACGCTTGTTATTTCGGGCGCGTGTTGATGGATTCGTACACTCTTTGTTGAGCATAAGAACAGATGGATATAGAGCGCGATTAAAGCAATTTTATGGGATTTTTACTAAGAAGTTCACTTTAAAGGATTTGTTAATAATGGTACAGATCAAACCAGCAATTGATGTGGATTCATTAAAGATGCACGCGGTCTAACGTTGCCGTAATTGAAGATGATGACTTTCATGTCGATGTCTTCTCAATGATTTATCTTAATTATTTTTTATAGCAGTACAGAATCACTTTTCATGACGTCAATATGAGCCTTATCGCCATTTGCGCCATTACACCCACCCTATAACCCGTTATTGTCCACCTTTTTTCATTCGTTTTCACTTTCGTCAAAATTGTGAGAAAAATATTTTTTCTGTTTTTTAATCAAATCTTATGCAAACAGTTTGAAACTGCTTTTTAGTTAATGTTTCGCTCTTCATGTGATATCATAAAATGGTACATGTCGGTCTTCCCCTACTTCTTGAGGATTTTATCGACTTTATCAGCGAGTGAACGATCGGAGCACGGGCCATGATTAACATTGAAATGTCTAACTTTGCGCACTGCTGATCTTGTTGATCTTCACAATCAAAACCACGAGTTTTGCGCAAGCCTGCAAAGTATTACCGACCGTCGAAATGATTATGTAAAATATTAATCATCATTTATCATAATATCAATTTTATCAGCCTTGAATAATTTTTAAACGTATTTCCGTTTGACTGAATCAACAAATTACTTCTTTTTTTTTTTTAATTGTCTCTGCCCATTTTTATATGTGCTTTCGTATGGTCTTATAAAAGAGGTGTCACGAAAGTTATGTGAATGTAAATTCAAACATTTGGAAAGTGTTACGATTTTTTTCCCTTAGCTAATATTACGTTTTTGAAGACGTAAAGGGATTTTATCCTAAAATGAAGTGAATTGATCCATTGCTATTAGCATAAATAATGAGTGGCTCCAATTTTCGTATACTTGCAATCCTAACACATGAATATCTCTTTTTAATTTCGCTTTGAACATCTCTTTTTTATTTCCTTTGATCAAAAAATTTCACCTGTGTGGGTAACGCGGTGACAGTCACAAAGAAATGAGAAAAGAGAAAGAAAGAACCAAACAGTGAGGCGCGTGTCTGCCTTTACCGTTTACGTCACATGAATATTTACACTATTTAAGCGTTATCGTTATGGTACTGAATGCCTTAATCTACAACGATATGCAGTTTATAAATCATTCTAAAAAAAATTAACACTTTGGACTTTGATTGTCCTTTAAACTGTTGTCTTATTGAAGAACGAGAGAGACATATGTCCCGGTTATAGTTCTTTAATCAGAATACGAATCAATCATGAGCCAAAAGGCTCATGAAATGATTTAGCGCATATTTGGCATAGCTTGTGTCGCCTTTACGAAATGGAGATAAACAGTTATTACGACGGTGCAGTATCGTTTTTTTTTAGTTTTGTCAGGGAATCTGTATTCTTTAAGGGTGGGAATGATAGTTGCTCATTTGTTCAAATTGGTGATAAGCTATCTACGTTGAGTAAATCGTGACTCGTCGGTATTTGGCGAAGATAGAACGTAATCTCAACATTGACTCATTTATAGCGCGAATATATTTCAAAAACGTCTGTGATCGATGCACTACTTGGTCTTGCAAGCAGGTAAAACAGAAAACATTTAACTGATATTCAAAATTGCATTCGAGTAATGATAACGGAAATTTTTTATTTACCTTAAGAAGAACTGCAAAAGATATTTAGTTTAATATTTATTTATTTAAAAGTCAAAGCACCGGCTGTCAATCAGCTTCCCCTATTTAATTGGGTCAAAAACTTGAAATTCATTAAAACCATCACATATATTGTGTTTGCCTAAGGCATCAGTTCTTCAAGTTCAAGTAAATTCTTGCAAAAGTTCGCATTAAAACGACGAAGCAGAAATGAAGAAAACTCTTAATTTAGTCGAAAAGAAATACATATATTGATTTTCCTTTGAAACGGTAAACTTTGAACAATTTGGTATAAGAGAAAAAGAAAATCATCCATACGTATACCAAAAAAGTTTGTTAGAAATGATTTAAATATTTATTGGATCATTAAAGAATTTCGGGATTGACTGAGCAAACATTCGTAAAATGTTGAGAGAAAATTATTTTTGAATTTATTTTAAAGGTTTCCTTTGTATATTTTCCCTTTATCGTTATCGTTCTCTCTTTCCCTCTCTTTTGCGCTTTCATTCCCTTTCCTTTTTTTTTCATTATCCATAGTTTATTTTCCGTCATTAAAAAGTAAACACATTATAGACAGGCAAGTCCAGTCATTAAGCATCCTACACCACTTCACCTGATCAAACCCATAATTTTTTTTTTTTTTTTTAGGTTAGGAATTGAACAAAAATAATATATAAATATATATATATTACATGAAAGATCTTAGATGTGATACAAATTTAGTAAAATTAATGTTCTTGCCAAATATCTTACTATTACTATTAAGCTATAAAATATTAAATATGAAAGTGCTATGCCGTACAATGGCTTATTTTTGATAAGGGACGGGACCTCAACTTTGTACAGTAATTTTTCTGTCGAGTGGCTACTAGGAACAGAGTTTTATGATAATATAGAAAAACATTAGACGTTTAGACACAATAGCTTACATTTCGTAGGAAGATTCTTATGAAAGGGGATTTAAAATATCGGTACATCTGAGGAAAATTTTTCATGTTAATTTATCAAACCTAATTATTTACTCATCGACTTTTCTTGACGAATTATCAAACTCGTTAATTGTGTTTTGGGCGACTTTTTCGAAATATGGCTTCATATAGTGAATGATTGCCAAAAAGATTTTGGACTATATAAAAATGGCTGGGAAATTAGTAGTTGAACAGACGGACATACAAGCTTGCATCGATTTATAAAAGGTGAATGCATCTTAAATCCCTCTAATTATTGCATATATATGGCAAAACGTAATTCACCACAAATGCTGCAGCGCAATAAAAAGCGAAGTCGAAAAACCTTACAAAATTAACATTAAAGAACGTCTATGAATGAGTTAAGAAAGATTCACTTTTCATTTTTTTTCCATTGCTTTTTTATATGTTTTACTTTTTTCAAAGGTAGTGTCAAAAAACGTTTTGATTTAAAATCAAAGGTAGAAACCATTTTCGCGGTTCTTTCCTTATAGCAACAAAAGATTTACGCCTGAGTTCAAGCACTTCTAAGCATTTATTTGTCTTAGGAATAATTAAGGCTTTGCTAAAACGTGTAGCAATCATAAAAGCAAAAATCACAGACTTTTCAAAATCAACCTTAAGAGAAAAAAAAAACTTCTTTAACTTACTACTTATAACGATTTATTTCCATTTGACACTTTACGTCAAATGTTTACCTGAAATGGTGCGAAAAGATAAGAAAATTGTTAAATGAAGTTTTATTCATTTTTTTTTTTTTTAAATTTTCCTTCACATTTTTAATCGAGAATAGTTCGAGTTTTTATTGTCAAAAAAATTCCGAAAATTTGAAGAGCAAGCCATTTCACTAACGACAAGAAAAATGCAAACTTTACTTAATAACAATAATAAAAGTTGAGGTTTCATTGCAGCTCGCAGAGATGCAATTCCTATGTACGACTGGCTTATTAAAGGTAAATCTTCTTTAAAAATAAATGAAAGAACTTTCCGCAATACCAATTTTTAATTTCATCATGAATCTTATTATCATATCTCTATTATAGCTGTTCTAACAAAAAAGAGTTCACTTTAACTTTTATTTAAGGAAAATAGGCATTAAATGAAAACTTCCAACAAAGTTTTTATGTTAAAGAGCAGAAGCCAATCTAATAAGTAAAGAAAATGCTTGAATACGTTCGAAAATCTTTCTCATATCCACCCATGTTAGGATAAGTCGAAAAGAAAACGAATAATTTTGCTTTTTTTTTAAATAATCGCTAACTCATTTAAAATATGTAAACATTAGTGCAAGCATGAAATTCTGTAAGAAATTGTTTCATTTTAAAATAATTTCGTAGTGGAGCCATTGTGTGACGATCTGCTTGGCGGATGATAACGTCTTGCTCAAAATACACATTGTCCTTTGGGCGACATCTTTATTAATGGCAGCCGTCGAATCCGCAACGTATCCGAAAAAGTCTGATTCAATTAAACCGCCAAAGTTCTTACTGAATCAAACTGTCACTAATTGCGAATGAAGGAATGGAGGTTATTGGGCTGTTTCTATTGAATTTTCGAAGCTTTAAATGCGAAATTTTTTCAATTTTATATGTGCGCAAATTAGCCTCCATCACTTGGAACAGTTAAGAGTCCAGATATTATGCAAAATTTAAAATAGCATTTGGGTTTGAAAGATGGACAGCAAGGTATAAAGGTATAAAGCGAAGTGATAAGTCAACTTCTTCGATTTTAAAACACTTAACTTTCTTTGTATATCTAAAAGTGCAAGTTTACACGGGTAATGAGTACATTAGCTTGTTTTTGCTTTGCCGCTGGCCATGCCTATGTGACTTCCAGTGCTGCTCTTCCAGTCCGGCTTCAAGTAACTGAGTAAAATGAACGGAATTTTGCATTCACTTGCGACACTCGGATTAGAACACCAGCATTAGCCTCTTGCAAATATCTCGTTTGCTCGTGGAAGTTCTATTTAAATCATTGAGCGGTTCGTTTGGTCCGGTGCTTGATTCGTATAGACCAAAATGCATTCCTTGGATAACACTCGGTTTTCTCGGTTGGGTTTGGTATGTCAACGTTCACCCTATAAGACTTGCATAACTTTTGTACATTTTCATTCCAGTAATTCTTGACATGCGTTGTAGATAAACTTTAAATCGACATCATTGAAATATTGTTTAAAAAAAATGTAATATTTATTTTTTGGATGTTCTTGCAGGCAAATTTCGCACGTTCTAAAACTTAGGTAAATTTCAGATAAATGTATGACATTTCAATCTTTTATTACAATATAAGCATTTCAACAAACGGCGGATAAACTTTGCCTGTTGAAGTGACTTACAATCTCTAATAATCGCATGGCACATCTGGTAGGTACTTGGAAATGACACAAACCAAGAGAGATAAACGCATGTGCTTTTCTTTCGAGAATAGGAAGGAATAGATGGAAATGAGGACCACGGTCAACGACTAAGGGCAAATGCATAAATATTTGATAGGAAATATACTTATATTTATTTCCCTCTCTCTAACGAATTCTTTTTCACAATTTTTTTAACAGGGGAAAGCGTTTCAAAGCGATTGACATGAGACGTCAACCATTTTTTCTAAATTTATTTTTTCATACCAATATTTTCAAATCATTCTATCCCTTTAACTATAGGACGAGAGAAAGAAATTTTAAATACAATTTAAAGTCAATCGATTGAGAATGTTGAGAAGTAAGTTAAAACATAGATTCTCTTAAAAAATGCCTTGTATTCATCCCTTTCTCTTTCCTCCCTGATTGTCATTCTGTTACACTTACAAGCAACATCACCTGATTGATTGGTCATATGAAAAATCTTTTTGTGATCGATTGTCAAAAAAGTATCCCCAGTTTGCTACTCATAAGACAGTGGCATTTCTTAAGAGATACCCCAGGTATGTTTCTAAATATTTTAAATAAAATAACCACCTCATCATGCAATAGTAAAATAAACACAGCTCCTTTTTTTTGTTAAATTGCCACCTTTCCACCCTTCCCTTAAGTGCAATATACCATTAAATTGCGCGTCGGATAGAAAAGTTTATCAAAATCGTACAATTTTGGGTAAGCATTTTTATCTATAAATACAAAGAAAACGATAGAGAGGATGTAGCAGAATGTTGTCGTGAAACCTAATATAAGTTACTATAAAATCATTAAACGGAGACGGTAAGCAAGTAAGCAAGCAAGCGAATAAGCAAGCAAAGCGATAGAGGAATCAGAAATCTCTTCTGACAATGTGACGATTCCAAGCAACCAATCAATACAATTATTATTTCGACAATTTATCAATTGCATTCTTTACGGTTAATAGCAAGAAGAGAACAATGCAATGAAATTGCTTACGAGTACGTACACGTAAAGGCAGAAAAGTATAGTTCAATGGGGAATTCTTCTTTTGGTGCCTGCAAAGAGCACCATATAGACTTCGAGTTTTTTTTTTTTTCTTTTTTTTTTTTTGTGTTACACACATTCCGCCTTCTCACCGCGTTCCACTTTAACAATCGATTTGCTTGACATGCTTGTAGTGGAATTTACTGCAGCATCGAATGTATTGAATGTATTAAAATGCTCGGGGTACACACCATACACGTAAGTAAGTGTACATGTTTCAGTCTGCATAGCAAAGAAGGGCTTTTGTTTATTTCATTGAACCAAACATAATTCTGAGCTGTTTCTCAATATATTCGGCCCTTGACAATTGAATTTCTTTTATTTTTTTTATTTTTTTTTTGGTTTCTCTTTCTTTCCTTTCTTCATTGTTTAGCAAAAAATAAAATTGAATTGTGTGGAATTCATGCCAGCATACGGTAAGAATTTTACCGGCCAGTTTTCTACTCGCCGCCAGACTCTGCACCGGTCACTTGTTTATTTGTTTTATGTGTACTGCATATTTGTTAAATCTCTAGAGAGTTCAGAGAACAACGGAGACAAAGAGAGAAGGAGAAGAAGAGACACTGTATTGGTTTTTGTTATTGAAGCTGCTGCTGTTGTTGTTGATGATATTTTGCAGAAGCATTTCGCAATTCTTACTTCTCCGCCTCCTTAAAATTCGTTCCTTGCTTTTGGGTATTTTAGAATATTTTTTTGCAAAAGTATTTCATGTGCTTTTTTCTTCTTTACTCCATCAGAATTGTAAATTTTTCAAAATTTAACCCTAAAGTAAAATAAATTTGATTATTTATGACATTGTAAACAATTTCACTTATGTATAATGTTATTTTCTTGGTGATCTTATGAACCCAGACGAGCCTGATTTCCCCGCGTTATAAATTCATATATGATATTATAATTTACTGGTGGCAGGAATGTATGCGAATACCTTAACGGTTGAAAGAAAAAAAAAAAAAAACTAAAAGACTTTGGTTGAAAGCACAAAATTGCAACAAGATTGGAAAATTTTTGTTCAAAATCAGGAATTTAATAAAATTTATTAACAAGCTTTTAAGTTAAAAAAAGTGAAATTTGTTTTCGATAACTTTTAACACATTCTGATCTGGTCCGGGATGCGCGAGAATGCATACACTGGCACAAAATCATAATTGAGGCCAAAGAAGTTAAAACCTTGTTTTTGCTTGGATTGGAATCAGGACGGTTCATAACGCTCAATCGATTTAGTATTATGCTAATTAGCATCGCATGCCTGGAATGCGTGTTTGATACGTATGTTTCAAACGAAATGCCAAAACTACTTTATCTTGGCCTTCGTTAAGGAATATGAAGGAGATATCAGGAGAAAGTAAGGACGCATAAAATCTGGCCAATATAAAATGTAAATAAGTAAGAGAGTCTATGTGTATATGTGACCTAAAAATGCAATCAACGAACGTTTTTCAATGCAATTCCGAAAAATTATAAGAGAAGCTTGTATGCTCACGAACAACACGGGCTCCATCTATGTAACACAATGTATCAATGATATATTAATCCTTGAGTGCACATGCAGCACGTAAACAACATGCAATCTCTACCTACACGTATGCACTTCCGTGCCTACGGTAGTTTACGCAACGGTCCACACTTGTGCTTCAATCCGAGCAAAGGAGTTGGCAAATTTTTCAATTTTATTGTATTTGACGTCTTTGTATACGAACTTATATGTATATATATATATATATATATGCACAACTTAAACTTACACTTATTCACAATATTAAATGATAGCTATTCAATACAGTTAGTGCTGTATCTACAATTCAATTGAAAAAATACGTAATTTGCAATTCTGTTTTTTGTTTTCCTTTTTTTTTTTCTGCTTTTGTTAGTAAATTCTTTATTTTGACTACGTAGATGAAACTGCTGCGTATAGCCAAGTATGTGCATATAAAAATCAGTTATTTATTTATCTTTCTATCGGAATTAACTTTAGCAAATGACTAACTCTCCGAAAGAAAAAGATCATTTCCGTTGAAATCTCATATTTTAAGTTTCTCGGAAATAACACATTTCTTTTATTGCGTTATTTTCTTTTTTACTTTTAATACTCTTTTTGTTTACCCTGAATAGTTTCTATTTCGTCAATTAGTTTTCTTGTTTCTTCTTTTTTCGCATTTAGTTTATTGCCGAAAGGTATATATGCAGTAAAGATTCCTTTGAAACTGTATTTGCAAAAAAAAATTTTTTTTATTCCCATACGAAAGGATCAATGCAATAAAATAACAAAAAAAAAATCCATTGGAGGAAAACTTTTGCTTTGTATTGTACGTTGATAAGATGTGTTAGTAATAAAATTCATCATTTTACGTATTTTCAAATTGATGGCAAATTATACGATTGTCTAGGCAGGTGGGCGTGAAAGAGTGTGCAGCGTAAAGAAATGTAAACGAAGTGCCAGTAATTTCACTACATTACAAATTAGAAAAAAGTATATACGATTAGAGGAGGGAAAGTACATAGGAAAGAGGAAATTTACAGGTTTAGAAAGGGAAAAATATACATGTTTTGAAGCGAATCCGGAGTACAAGGAGACTTCCGCATTCGTTGATTTGCCGGCGCTTACTGCTAAATGCTGCACACAAAATGTAAATGAATATGCATTCTGTGATAATGAATATTAATAACATGTGCGCTAGAATATATTGAACTCATAAAAGGTTAGTAAAATTGTTAAAAGTGTAAATAGTCTAGGTGTCAATGTGAGTATGAGGCGAATGGATGCCATGATTATCTGACAACTGAAAAGTTATTTTGTCTTCTTTAATGTTTTTTCCATCGTGGATGTTACCAGTGACCAACAAGTACAGCTTATTGAAATTCTCGACAATGTGAACACGTAATTTATGCCAGTTGTTCTGCAAACACCTAATTGTAACTAAGTGTAAATACAATTATACACTGAGCATTGTGAAGCTTTATAATGTTTTATCTGTATGCGATAATTGTGTTGTTAACAGTTGCGTTTTTACTTGTGCGTGAATGAATTCGCACATAAACACAAACACTCAAAATAATTAACAAAATTATAACTGGCTGTGTCCGAATCTTCTATTATCATATCTCTTGTCTAACAAAAACAAATAAAAGAAAGAATTTCTACACTTTACAACGAGAATGGACGAGTGGACGATTTCTCCATTTTTCTGCAATACTGTAAGACCGCGTATAGAATACAGAAGGATATTTTGCTTTTGTTTCTGTTGCATATGAAGAGGAGCGAGCAAATGACGCATAGAACAGAATGCTTAGGCCTTACACGTGTCCTTTTACCGATTTAGGTCATTTTCAATACCATTCTATGCGTAAGAACTTTCTTTTTACTAAATTTGAAGCCGATATCTTAATTTTTACGAGTGGCACAATGTTTACCACGGACACGCAAAGGCCGACAGACAGACTTGCACACAAGCGGACTGCCAAAAATTTGCATTTACAGGCAGACGGACTTGCAGACGGATTCCCTTACAGGTAGCTGGACTTTCCGACATACGAACTATCAGATGAGCGCAGTTACAGGCGGTCAAACTAGTAGATAGATGGACTTACAGACGGACGGACCTACAGAAAAACGAATGGACGGACATGACCAAATCGGCGAGAGCATGTCTATATCTGGGCATTACAAATGTTTTGATAAAATGAGTATACCCTAGCCTCTCGATGGTATAAAATTCTATCGGACTATAAAAACTCACCCAAAAATTACACAATTCGTAAATATAACGTTGCATGCTTCTGCCCATGCAAACCTGTAAATCGTGTGTACGTTATTTAAGCCATAGTTGATGTGTATCACAATAAATAAATTCGCGGCACACGTACGTATAAACTTTAAGTTCTTTAGTTGCTGCTGCTTTCAAATTTTTTTGAATTCCATTGCCAACTCCAAACAAAAGTCTAGGTTATCGAAATATATGTGCGGATATAACACAAGTATTTTTGCACTCATCACACGGCGTACGTTAAATAAAAAATATAGGCACTCTACCCATACCCGAATACGAAATGTAGAGATGTATATACATTTGCAACTATATACATATATATCTATTATATACGATTTTTGAAAACTGAAGTCGATTTAATTATTGTCCTGTGCATGACTGGCCCATTGTCTCGCCAATTAACGAAAAACGTTGTCTATAACACGTTTTATGTTTTGCATTCTAAATAATTGCTTCTTCCCCACGTCAAGTAAGGGTAAAAAGTTAGCAACGGTCATGAAAAGGTTCGGCTATTGCTAGTAACATTTTCACCGTAACCAACATGTCGCCAGGAGGTGTCTTTGTTCAATAACAATGTTCGTAAATTGCAATATATTTTGGCGTCAGAGTTTACTGAACATTGTTTGGATATGTAAGTCTGTAGTAGTAGTCTGGAATCGAAAATCAATTCTTGAAAACGTCGAAGTCTATTTATAAGTTTACCTAAAATCTAATTCGAGAACGAATATAATCCCGTATGGTAATGATGCACCCAAAAACGAAGACAAATAGTCAAGTTAAACTGAACAAATATCAAAAATATTTTATTTTCTAACTTGACACAGTTGCGACAGATATATGCGTAAAATTTCACAATATAAACATTATTAGCGGTTCAGGTGCGTTTGGTTTTGTACGAAACAGAAAGTATTCTCTCCGATTTTAAATTGTATGATTTTGTTGAGCAATGATTCGGTCATGAAACGCATTACAGAATATGATACACGGAAAAAAAGCATTAAATTGAGCGAATATCGTGCAAAAGGTGAGCCAAGATAGAAAAAGCCGCGCCAAATCGCTCAAAAACCAAGCTGATGTTAATAGTTTTCTTCGATCAACATGATGTTGTGCAGTAGGAATTCCTTTTGCCGGGCCCAACTAGTAACTACAAATATTATTTGAATTTTAAAAAGGAAAAAAATAATTTGATTTTAGTTTTTGATACAACAGTATTAAATAGAGTAGTAGTATGGTAGTATCTGTCGCCTTAAAAACGTCAAAAAGCTCATTACATGGCCAACGCCAATCTAAGAATATTTGTTGTTTTGAGATTCCCATATATCCAGATACCCATAGCGCGACGTCGGCACACTTGCGGTTCAACAAAAAAGCTAATGATTTAAAGGACTCACACTAACACCAACATAGCTTTCTTATTGAACTTATGCATCATATCGAGGGCAGTATATGTAGCACTAGGATATTGTTAATTAGTCAGATTGTTCTCTCTGTCAAGTGAGTCCATCAGCCGAGAAAAAATATACATATTATTATTATTATAATTTTAAACTAATGAAATAAATACTTAGACTAAAATAAAAGAAGACGTTGAGCACTAGCGGCACAGGCAATCGGCTCTAATATAAATAAATGTACTTTAGATAATGAGCTTAGTAGTATTAATAAAGTAATATATAGAATTGATATTCTTTCTCTTGCTTTATAGTAAGAGTTTGTCCACAACAGCAGATTGGGGAAGAAGACTTCTTTAGGATCCATTGGTGAGTTGCAATTGTATGACCAAGGCGACTGCTCAAAGATTTTTGGATCTTGGTTTTCTCAACATTAGTTGGATATATAGGTGGAGTTAATTGAGGGTTAATGGAAGAGTAGTGTTAATGATGGTATTGGAAAGTTTCTTCTGCAATTTTCTCTTTA